>NC_092769.1:39245254-39581087 GCF_047496795.1 Chiloscyllium punctatum | reverse complement strand
CGTTCTTCAAGAGCATTAACTGATACAAATTTTTATGTTCATAATTCTTCCTCGCTGAATAATAGATTCATTAGACCAAATCGTAATGGCTATATACAATCCCTTCTTATTGTGACAGATAAACCTGTATCGTGGTTATCCAAAAAGGGCTGCCATGTCTTATATAAATCTCTGTTTTTTGATGCACCACACTGGTGAGAAAGTCCAAAGGGATATTCTCCATGAAGAACCTACGACGACCCAACAGACCCGGGGTTTTCAAACATCCAACACAACAGAACATTTTTCCTAGCACAGAAAGTAAGGATATATTTTGCCTCATGTGCATCTCTGTAAAGTACCCTGGGCAGGCCCAGGAAAAGAAAAACCCGGTCCATCTCCAATTCAGTCGCCTCGACCCACTCTATCACACCTAACACACTGCTCCAATATAGATGAAGCCTGAAGCAAGATAAGAAGCAATGAGTAAGAGTGCCTGTAGTCATTCTGCATTTAGTACATGCTGAAGATAATCCCACTTTGCATTTTGTGAGACCATCTGGGGTCACATAGACCCTATGAAGAATTTTCAACTGCATAGAATGGGTCCTATTACAGATCAAAATCCTTTGAACATTTTCACAAATATCCTCCCATGTCTCCGAGGTGTTTTGAACCCCAACTCTCTCTCGCAGACATCACAAAGCTGCACAGTCTCGTCTGAGGGCACACTCTCCAACTAATGATAAAGCGAACTGACAGAGAGTGCATTCAGTGCACTCAGCACCCGCTTATCTCTATCGGATCTGTAAGAGTCTGTTAAAAGTGTGCTTTTTTAAAATCAAATCTCTGATCTGAAAACAAAAAACAAACAGATGAGTTCTCTACTAGGTAGTCCATACTTACGAGTTATTTGATCAAATTATGACATTCTTTCTCCCTGAAATAAAATGTTGTGGTTCAGTAGATAGCACTGCAACCTCACAGCACCAGTATCCAAAGATGTGCAAGTTAGATGAATTGGCTATTGATAAATTACCCATGGTCTTCAGGGATATGTAGGTTGGGGCATTAGTCAGGGTAAATTTAGGATGTTAGGGGAATGGGTCTGGGTGGGTCGAAGTCGACTTGTTGGGCCCAAGGACCTGTTTCCACACTGTAGGGATTCTATTAATTCTAAATCACTGAAGCAAGGTACACCCCTAGCTTCCCACAGTTTAAACATGGAATCCATTATCCCCGGTTGACAACTTGGTATACCAATTGTAGGGGTAAGAAACAAGGTTTTGGCTGCATTGCCCTCGATCTGACTCATTGTCATTCATGCTTTAACTTTATTGATAATTATTGGGTTATGATAATACTCCATAAATGTTGTCATTTTTTCTAAGAACAACAGACTAATAAAGGTTCACATTGTCTGAGAGAGTTCAATATCTAACTGTATTGACACTGAGTCCCCAGTGGCCCAGACACTAACATAGGATAATAAAGAGTGTAATTGATAGCATTTTATATGGGAGATCTATTCCCCACAATCTGTGGGGTAGTTGCAATTTGCTTAGCTTGATAAAGAGTCCTCGATTGCCAAATAAAAGAGCTAAACCAGCCATAAAGTTTCCTAAATATCTGTCTGGGAAACATCAAAGAAAGCATTCACACGGGGTATAGCAAATGAGGAAGGACATTCATTTTAAGAACAGCTATCCGACCTAGCCAGGATATTGGAAGTGCCTCCCTTCTTTGAAGGTCTTGTTTAATTTTGTCAAACACATGGACATAGGTCACGTTAAATAAATGATCAAAGACAGATGCAATGAATATACTGAAATAGGGAAACCACGCCAGTGACTATTTAAGAGGAAACCAAGACTTGCTTTCAATATGAGGTATTTCCCTGAGACCTCCCATAGGCATGGCCACAAACTTTGTAAAATTAATCTTATAGCCCGAAAAGGCGATAAGTGATTTAATGCATTGCATCACGTGAGCTGCCAAAACTGTGGGATTTGACAAAAACATGAGACCCTCATCTGAATACAACATAATCTTATGTGACTTCTACCTTAAGTCTGGGGCAGGTATGCTGGGGTAATATTCCCAATTGTGCAGGATGCCACTGTGTCTAAGATTGTTGCAGGGATTGGGAAGAGATCAACCATCGTGTGGCATTTGTGCGGATTAAAGAAGAAAATAGAATCCCTGCTTGTGAGGTAGATCTGCCTCCAGGTATCCACCAGCTCTAACCCACTAATTGCTTACTTTATAACGAGGGTAATTGGGGACCTTTGGACATTATGTCCACCGTGGGGCCATAAGACAGTCGAAATCTCCTTCTACAATAATGTGCCATGATGCAAGATAACTTACTTTGGATAATGCATCTTTCAGGATTTTAAGACAGTGCGCCAGGGGGCAATAAACATTCAAAATATTGTATTATTTCCCAAAGTTCAAGACTTTGGGAATGATGATCCTTCCGTGAGTGTCTAATACAATCTAGTAATTTAAATGGAAGATTCTTCTTCACTAGTATGGTTTCTCCCCTACTCCTAGTATTAAAAGACGTGAAATAAACTCGATCAAACCCACCCTGCTATAACGTCAAATGTTCCTTGTCATTAAGGTGCATCCCCTGCCATAGGACAACATCCACCCTCTCTGTTTTAAGATGAGAAAGTACATTTATCCTCTTGACTGGCAGATGGCTCCCCTTAATGTTCCAGGTACAACATTTAAGCACATCATTATCCAGAACACACTGTAGCAACATTTCAACTCTAGAGTTTCACATCGAATTACACAACGCTGATCATTAATGAAAAAAAGACTCATTGGGCCTAAAAAACTGTACAAACTAAAACTACTACAACTAACAAGCTCTCAAATCTTTCCAAAGCTAAACACATAAAATTCCAAAGAACGAAATAAAATCCAAAATGCCAATGACACTCGATTGGGGAATTTACCCCCCATCGCCCACTGGGGAGGCTTGCATATCTCCAAACCTTATCTTCTGCCCGCTACCAATTTGGAATCCGGGGCAATTAACAACAAAAATCGGGCATGAACTGCCCTTCGGTCGGCACTTAGTCATCACCAACTAGCTTTGTAACTCCCTCCGGCTTGGGCTGCACCCCAGACACAAGCAAAGAAAGAATAAAAAAGTAGTAATACTAATGAAGAAGTTAAAACTGAGTACTCTACCCATTCCCAACTATAATTTAACACTGGTTAATAGCAGAAAAATCCAGCAAAATTTCTTTAAGAGAGAAACATGATTATCTAAATATCCAGCTTACTTTAAAATGTCCACAAAGTTTTCGCTTTCTCTGGAGAGTCAGACGAGTTCGTGGATCGATTGAAAGCAATACGGAGCACCACTGAGTACCGTAACGAATATTGAATCCAGAATTCCCTTACTCTTCTCTAGATATCATCAAAAGATTTTCTTTCCTGAATCACCGCCGTTGAAAAGTCCTGAAAG
Organism: Chiloscyllium punctatum; assembly: GCF_047496795.1. Taxonomy (NCBI): domain Eukaryota; kingdom Metazoa; phylum Chordata; class Chondrichthyes; order Orectolobiformes; family Hemiscylliidae; genus Chiloscyllium; species Chiloscyllium punctatum. Next base: position 39,577,621 of record NC_092769.1, on the reverse strand, counting down.
AACATAATACTGGAACCCTCGTGAATTAAAGCCATCGGATCTTTCCCTTAGGTTCTGGAAAATTCCCTTAGTCTGTTTGTCCCCACAACTGTGTAATTGAACAAGGACAGGATGAAGGCGTTGGTCTGAGTCTGACTTCCGCGCCGTAACCCAATGAACTGTGTCACTTTTCACCCGTCTCTCCTCAGTTTTGAAGTGAAGGAATCGCTGCAGCCAGTTCTTGAAAAAGCTCAGCGGCTGACCACCTTCTGTCCACTCCAGCAAACCGATGATGTGAATATCCTTCATCCTACCCCTGTTCTAGAGGTCTTCATCTTGTTCAGTTAATTTGCAGACCTGCTTTTCAATGGCGAGGATCCTCTCCCAAGAGGAATCGATCACGGTCTCTGCCCTTGCAGTTCGGCTCTTGACATCGTCTGTTTTGTTTCCAAGGCTGTCAAGTTGCTGCTCATGTTTTTGGAGCACGGCTGAGAGCGGCTGTAGCCACTGCAGTGGCTTCATCCCTTCTTCAATCATGGCTTCAATCATTTCGCATAACTTGGTGAACTCAGTGACTAAAGCCTGGTGAGTAACTGGGTCCATGGAACGAGCAGAGTGGGTTGCAGTTACAGCCTCAGGCATGCTCGATGCTTCTGACGGGTGCACCATGTGTTGGGACTGACTCGATTCTCTCCCATGTTTTGTTATTTCCACTTGATAAAATGGGATTAATAAAGATTCCATCACTCTTTTAGTGTTGAATGTTAATTAAATGCCAGGGATGGGGTGGGTTAGAGAACCACTTTGCCCGTATGTTGATGCAGAGCCCAGTAAACCAGACCTTCTGGATTGCCGCCATCTTTTATTCCCTCTGAACATTTTATCGATATTATCATTTCATTTTACATTACATTCTTGGAGATTCTGAAGCTGTGTTATTTGATACCACTGTCTACATTTCCTGCCACTCTGCACATTGCTGCCCATTCCTCGATAATCCTTGACTCTGTTGTTACTTATGAACCTTCCGTCTGTGCCTCAAAAATATTCAATATTTCTGCAGACTCACAGCACTTTGAAAAAACAATTATAAACATTGTGATCTGAGTGAGAGATTAGTTTTTTTGTGTCTCCTTATGTGAGAAAGGAGATAATTACATTGGAAGCAGTTTAGAGATATTTCATTTCACGCCTTCCTGGGGTGAAGGGTTTATATTATGAAGGCCTGAACAGGTTACTCTTGGAATGAGAATGAAACATACAAGACCTTGATAAGAGTGGATTATTTATGTACCCACTGGGTGCTTGTATAGGCCAAATTTATTGTCATTGTCATACAACCTCTACAGTGTGGAGGCAGGACATTCCGTCCATTAAGTCCACACTGACCCACCAAACAGCATCCCACCTGGACGTGTCCCCCAGTCGTATCGATGTAACCCGGCATTTCTCACAACTAACCCTCCTAATCTACACATCCCTGGGCACTATGGGCAATCCACTTTAAACTGCACATCTTTGGACTGTGGCAGGAAACTGGAGCACTGGGAGGAAACCCACACAGGCATGGGGAGAATGTTCAAACTCCACATAGAGGGTCGCCCGAGGTTGGAATTGAACCCAGCTCCTTGGTGATGTGAGGAAGCAGTGCTACCAACAGATCTACCATACTCCTCCGTTAGTTCTGTTAGTAACTTGTGGCTGACTAAAGAAATCTGCCTGACTTGTTCTTATCACTGAACCTGACCCAGTCTGAGATCTTTATTACCGGCCGTATCACAAACCTGGTTACATTTAAAATTTGTTGTGAGCAGTGGAAGATTCGGACGAGAAAAGGAAAGAGTGACACCCTCCATCCTCAGTCACAACTGGAGTGAGAAAAAAATCACAAAGTGGGAATTCATTCAAGTGGAAATTCTGTTTCCCAGAAGTTTGGGATGGCTGAATCTTTATATTATATCGAGGCAGGCTTCATCAGATTTTCCATAGACAGGTGAATCAGGGATAATGGTGCATGGAGAGAAAAGTGCAGCTGGAACCACAATGAGATGAGCCATGACTTTATTTACTGGTGGAGTAGTGTCAAAGGGCCGAATGGCCCACTCGTGTCCCTCAGCCCTGTGTTCTGATGTTCCATTCAGCCCTTCGGACCTGCTACACAGGGGCAGATCAAGGCCACTCCGATGGTTAGGTGCAGTTTTGGAAATGTACTCGGAAAATCCAGGCTGGGTCAGGAAGTGACACTCACCCCCAATCTCTGTTTCCAGGCTTCCCCTCTCCGCAACGTCTGCTCCAGATGTGGGTCGTGTTACAGACCCAGATTTACTGTGAATACAGCCCCCATACATCACTCAGCGCTAACTTAAACAAATCCTCTGCTCACCCTAATCCAGCATTACACAACACAACTTCCGGCAAAATAACCAGTTACTTTGCAAAAGCATAACATGTGAAATTAATAAATAGGAACAAGAGTAGGCTATTCGGCTCCTCAAGATTGCCCTGTCATTTATTACGAACATGGCTGATCTACTCCAGGTCTAACTCCACTTTCTTGCCAACTCCTTGTATACCTCCCCACCGCTCTGGGTTAGGGAATTCCAGACATTCACTACCGTCTGAGAGAAGACATTACTTTGCATCTCAGATAGAAATCGATGTTCCATATTCGGTATCTCTATCAACGAGTTCGAGACTCCACTCAAGAATGGTAACAACTGCTCAGTATCTACCTTCTCAAGTCCCTTCTGTGTCTTGTATGTTTGAGCAGTATCACTCCTCATTAATTTAAACCCCAATGAATAATCGCCTCTCCATTTTACAGATTCTCAATATCACAGCCCTTTCATTCCTGGAAGCCGGCTAATGAACCAACCAATTACTTGCTGCATCATCATGCTGACTTTATGTTTCATACACAGGAACACTCCAATCCCTTTGTACTATTCTTTGTCTGTAAGTCCTCTCCATTAAATAACAGCCTGCCTTTTGCTTCTCAGTGTCATCCTCGAACTCGGATGTATACTCAGCTCCCTTCTTCAGACTCTCAGTATAGAGTGTAAATAACTGATGCCATCGGACTGATAGCTGTGGTTCTCCAGCAGATATACCTTTATCATGAAGATCCATTAATCCTGACTCTCCGATTTCTATATGTGAAGCAATCATCATCCCATGTTAATACATTCTCCATCAACCTAGGAGCTTCTGTCTTGTGTAAGAACATTTATTTTGTAATACATTGTGGAAAAACTCTGGAAAGCCTGGTGTCTACCAGATCCCCTTTATCAAGTCTGCTTGTTACATTCTCAGGCATCTCCAGAAATACTTTACATGATTTTACAGAGCAAAATATAACTTCCCTTTCACAAAACCACTCTGAACCTGCATGAAGCTTTTCTAAATGTCCATGCTGGCCAGGTTTTCCAAATTAAGCTCGCCCCATCTGCTTTCATTTGGCCCATATGCCTCTAAATGTTTCCCATTCATATGTTTGTCCAAATGTGTTTTAAATGTTTTAGCTGTACTGTCATCGACCACTCTTCTTCTGGCAGCTCATTCCATACCCACACCACCCTCTGTGTAAAATCACTGCCCCTGCGTCCCTTGTAAATTTTCCCTCTTTCACCTTAAACCTATGCCTTCTACGGCTGAACTCCCCCATCCTGGGGAAAAGACCTTGGCTATTCACCCTATCCGTACCTCTCATGAGTTTAGAAACTTCTATAATATCATCCCTCAACCTTCTACACTCCATCCAATACTAACTTCAAGAACAAGCATTTAAAGATAAATACTGCAAATTTGAAACTATAGTAAACATGACAGGTAAACAACACTCTTACCAAACTTCACACTGTGATTTGTTTTTTCTCCCTATTGCAATACGAAGGCAGCATGAAACGCTTAATAGTGCCAATAAGAAGTGAAGCACCTGGTATCCTTTGTCTAAAGGGGGCGATGACTCGACAGTGAAAACGTATTTATGGCCAGATCTTTATAATGCCACATAGTCAACATTCTCCCTCGTGGCCTACCTATGACCTTGTGTGATTGTGTCTTCTTTATCTTACACTCAATAGAGAAAACCCCTTTCCCCATTCACACCTTAATTTAAACCCATTTTATATCACCTTCTCGTTCACCACTGCTAAAAGCCGGTTTATCTTTGCCACCCCCTCTTTTCCCTGTCACCTATCTCCCACCTCTGGAAAGCTATTAAAAAGCCAAGTTTCCAATGCCTTTCAGTTGTGAAGAAGTGTCACACTGGGCTTGAAATGCGAATGCTGTTTCTCTGTCTCTGCAGATGCTGGCAGACCTGCTGAATTTCTCCAGAAATGAATAGGCCCGGAACAAATTTTCACAAAGCAAATAACTATGGATACTGGTAATAAAAATACTAAAATTGCTTGAGAAACTGGGAGCTTTGTCGAGGGTCACTGTACCTGAAAGATAAATACTGCATTCATTCCAGAAGATGCTGCAATTTCTTCAGCAATTTCTGATTTTGGACAATTTCCAAAGAAGTATGTCAAAGATGCTCAAACATCCTGTCCAACATGGAGTGTCGTACACTGCAAATTGAACAGTAACGCATGGTGGACAAGTTCCTTGACTCTGAAACTGCATAGGTCTGGCATCACTGACACTACAGAGCTTTTAATCATGGTCAGGGAGAAAAACACAGGGAAATACATTCACTTCAAATACAGAAGTTGACATTGTGGAAGAGAAATGATTTCAATCATTACTTTAAATTGATTGAATTAAAGTAGCAAATCAGAGGCGTGACACCAGGGAGAGGCCCTCAGCAGAATGAGAATATGAAAATGCAAGTGTTACCGCATCAGAAACCAGGTCAGGTAGTGAATACAGGGCTGATGGGTGAATGGGTCTCGTGTGAACTGGGGGACAGTCAGTAGAATTGAATTGTAGATATTGCAACTCAAACTGGGTTATCATTTGATGCTGTAGACCACATCAGCAGCAGAAGCAGAACTGTATTCAACGACAATCTGTAACATTTTACTTAGGATAACTCATCAGTCTACCACTACCATCAAGCCGATCCATGGTTCAGTGATGAGTGTGGGTGAACATTGCAGGGTCGGAATCACGTGGACCTAAACCTGTTGACAACCCATTAAAGCTACCACACTTAACTGGTTAAATTCCGACCAGCAGAACTAATGTCTGATGGAGAGGGGAAATGATCCCAAGACTAACAGATCAGGTCTAAGCTCTGTCGTCCTGCCAAATCCAAACAATAATGTCGATGGACTATTAAACAAATTACTGGAGGAGAGGACTCCACAAATATCCTCATCCTAAATATCGGAACAGCTCTGCACATCAGTGAAAAAGGTCAGGGATGTGGTGTCTGCACTATCCTCAGCCAGACGGGTTGAATGGATGATCCACCTCACACTCATCATGATTCCCACAGAATCACAGATACCAGTCTTCAAGCAATTCGATTTGCTGTACAGTCATGAGGAAACAGCTAAACACTATTGATACGACAAAGACAATGGGCCCTGACCCCATTCCTGCAATAGGACTGAAGACTTGTGCTGCACCACAAGCCGTGTCCCTGTGGGAACTGTTTCATTCCCGCTCCAACTCTGACATCTCCCTGGCAATGAGTAAAATTACTCAACTATGTCCAGTCCCTGAATAGGAGAATAATTACAATCTGACCAATTACCACCCCCTCAGTCCCATCACGACAGTCACATTGGTGGGAATACTTTTTGATAGAGCTGTCAAATAGCACTGAAATAATCAGGACAGTGTGGGTTTCCAATAGGTTCCCATGTAGAGATGGTGCTGTAGTGAACATATCATTGGATTACGAATCCAGACCGGGCGAATGCTCTGGCAGCTGGTGCAAGTTAAATAAAATATCGAGACCTAAAATCTGGTGTCAGTAATAGTGATCTTGTGTCCAATGTTGATTGTAAACATCCATCTCCTTCCCCAATGTACTTTCAGGAAGTGAATCTCCCGTGCTTTCCTGATCTGGCCTAAAAGTGCCTCCAGACGCACAGACATGGTCTCTGAATCGGTCACGTGAGACACTTAATTGTATCAAACTACTCTGAGGTCTTTAATGATAAAACCTGACAGAACACCCGGCATCAACCTCGTTATCAGAAAAGGGAATGGGAAACACAATCCTGTCGACCCTGCATAGACATTCTTCCTAACATCTGAGAGCTTGTGACAACATTTACAGAGCTTTCCCACAGACTGCACAGAAACATCGGGAGAGGAGGAGGTCATTCAGCACATTGAGCTTTCACCATGCTATTTCCTGGGCGAACATCTCCTCAAAGCAGTTTTCCCCACACAATGTTCACATCCCAAAATGTGTTCAAACATTTTGAACTATAGTGCCTTCGGCCCATCAATATAAAGGGAATTCTCTGATAATGTTTGTTTATTCAGTGCAATTTGACTGCAATGCGATTCGTGAACCATTTTCTATAAAGTAAACTATCACCCCTGCTTCCAATCTGTCTCACCCTGTCAGAGTTTTACATATCTCACTGATATCTCCACTCATTTTCCTAAAGCCCATGGAATATAGGCCGAGTCACCCCAAACTCTGCTCCCACAACTAACCTGTCTTCCCAGAGATCAGTCTGATCATCCTTCACTGCACTCCCTCAATGTCAGGTTTGTCCTTTATTAGGTAAGGACACCAAAACTGCACACAACACTGCACAATGTTCGAGATGGGGTCCCACCAAGGCCCTGTAAAGTTGCAGTAAATGACCCTTACTCCTGTGTTCTAAATCCCCCTGAAATGAAGGTGAATGAACCATTTATCTTCCTACCTATTTTCTGCTCCTGCAATATTGCTTTCCGTGACTGGTGTACAGGGAGATCCAGATTCTTTTCAATGTTACAGCTCCCCATCTGATGGGCCTATGTACACTGTATACAGCGTGCAAATGCCATTCCAGTTATCGACTTCTGTGTTCAGAACTCACTACCCTACATGGACTCCGAAGGCTGCGCAGACATAAACAAAAATGTAGCTTAAGTTCATTTATTTATCAAATTTTTTCAACCAATCACTTTTCGAATGATAGGCTGATCCCATCAAAGTACACAACCTGTCATCCCTGCCATTGCACTCCATCTGCCAGGTATTTGCCCAGTCACTCCACTTGTCTCAAACACTTTAGAACCATTTTTACATCCTCCTCATCCACTCACAAGCTGACATCATTTTGTGCTGTCAGCAGACTTGGAAATATTGCAATTGAGCCTCTCAACCAAAAATATGACGTGTATTAGGAATTGTATTAGGAATTGCTGGATGCCAAATATCGTTCCTTGTTATATCCTCCAAGACTTCCACTCAAAAAACATGGTTTTGTTCCTACTTACTCTTTCCTGCCAACTCTCCCATTCTAAAACCATGACCATATATTAGCACCAGTCCCATAGGATTCGAATTTGCACAATAGGCTTGGTGCTTTATCAAAAAATCTTTCTGAGATTCCAATCGTATTGCGTTGATACCGTCTCCATAATTTTCCTCAAATATGATTCCTATTTCATAAACCTCTGTTGACTTTGTCTATGCCCATTAATTTCAGTCCAATATTTTCTCTAAAACTTTTTAGTTGCTAATTTCATTCTATTCCCTTTTTCTCACCAGACTAAAGTTCCCTAGTATTGCGAGGAAACTTTATTTATTTATTTTTTATTCTGTGAAGGCATAACTGAAGTATTTGCTCCATTGATCTGCTATTTCCCTGTCCTCAATTATCTGGTATCAGACTGTAAGAAAGCTGCACCTTTTTTTCTTAATTTTGCCATTGATGTATTTTCAGAAGATATTACAAACTCACTCATATACACGGTGATAAGATATTCTTCAGACAGCCATCAATTCCTATCTTAAGCTACTGAATGATTGACCTTCCACAGCCATACAATCACAGAAGTTCAGACTCTGTACTATCGGAAATACAGCACGGTCTACATTATCCCACTTTCCAACACAAAACCCGCTGCTGTGAATCTTATGGCATTTCAAATGCATAACCATGTATTTTATAATGGTTTTGAGGTTACCAAAACAATTCCCCTCTCACGAAGTGCATCCCAGACTGCAGCACACTTTGGGTGAAAAACAGTCCTCAAATCCTCACTAAGCCTCAAACCCTTCACTTTAAAAGTGTGTCCCTTTGACTAAAAGGACCATCTGTAATCTATCCACCCCCATCCATGTCCCTCATAATCTTATCCTCCTGATTCACGTCCCTCTTAGCCTTTTCTGCTCCAAACTAAACAACCCGAGCTTATCCAGGCTCTCTCCATCGCTGATATGCTCTATCACAGGGAACATCCTGGTGAATCTCCAGTGCAATCACATCTTTCCTGTAATGAAGCTCCCAGAATTACACACAGTATTCCATCTTGGCTAATGAAAGTTCAGCATAGCTCTTATAATCTATGCTTCGATGTGTGAAGGCTGTGTTTACACTCCCGTACGCTTTCTCAAATTGTGTGTTACCCTGTCCAGCCACATTCAGGGACATGTGGAGAAGCACCCTCTCAGCTTCCTAGTGTGCTGCCATTCATTGTGTCCTTGCCTGCTTGGTTCCTTCTTCCAAAGTGCATCACCTCATAATTATCAGGGTTACATTCCATCTGCCATTGATCCACCCATCTGATCATTTTCTCTGTATTGATGTGACCATCTGTCCACTCCATCGGTATCTTCCTGTAACATAAGGCCTTCCTCCTCACTGCCAACAAACCGGCCAATCTTTGTATCAAAGACAAACTTACTTATGACACCCCCCCACCCCTCGTCCATATTCACAGCTGCATCCTTTATGATAATGTTTAAAATCACAAAACACCAGCTTATTTATTTGGAGGCTAGTGTCCAATGGTGTACCACGGGGATCAGTGCTGTGTCTCTTAATATTTGTGATTCAGAGGTGTTGGTGTTGGACTGGGGTGGACAAAGTTAAAAATAGCACAACATCAGGTTATTCTCCAAAAATGTTTATTTGGAGGTACGAGCTTTCGAAGCACTGCTTCTTTATCAGGTGGTTGTGCGCTTTGATGAAGCACTTCGAAAGCTAGTGCCACCGAATACGCCTTTTGGAGAATAACCTGGTGTTATGCAATTTTTAACTTTGTCCACCCCAGTCCAACACCAAAACCTCCGAATCACAAATATTCAGAGACACAGCACTGATCCTTTTGGTACACCACTGGACACTAGCCTCCAAACACAAACAGCCTTCTACCACCACACTCTGTCTCCTACCACTAAAGTTGATTTGGTTGCAACTTGGCAAATCACTAATGAGTCCGATCTGTTCCCTGGTTATCCTGTTCCGCTGGGCACTCTTGTAGAATATCTGGAGATTCTCACTAATCTTGCCTGCCAGTAGGCTTCCGTGCCACTGTGATAAGTGATGAATTTCCTCCTTATTGCAGATTTAACTGGCCTGTCCCAGATCCTGCCATTATTTGCCTTTAATGTGGAATAGAAAGCGAGGGGAGAGTTCTGTTTATTTCCAACTTGTGATATGTTTCGTAAATTTTCAAAATTTCACTGTAACCCACCACTCATTTTTGAATCTCGAGAGAACACAGACCGAGTTTCCTCATCAGGTAACCTCATCATCTGAGGGATTAATCTGGAGAATGCCCATTGCGCTTCCTCTGTGGTCAGTATATTCTTTCTGAGATTCGGTCACCAAAACTGTACACAATGCTCCAACTACCGTCCCATAAACACGCTGTGAAACTGTTTCAACATGTCTTTACATCAATGTTCTGGCTTTCTTATATGAACGCAAACCAAACTGTAACTTTCCACTTACATATGTTCTTCCAAATACCCTTCACACTCATTGCATTTACGGACTCACTGAGATCTTATAGAAACCCTTCCGAAATTCCAAAGTCTGCAACTTCTACTGGTTCCCCATTATCTATGTTGTAAGAAACAACTTCAAACAATTCCGAAGTTTATCAAGTATGATTTCCCGACCAGAAATACATGCTGATTCTCTCCATTGTTGCTGTTAATTTCTAAATATCAAAAATGTCATCCTGTGTAATAGATTCCAACAGTTTCCCTACAGATGTATATTAATTGGTCTGCAGTTCTCCACACTATGTCTTCTTCCTTTTGTAGCTGTTTGGATCCCTTCCATTCATCTATAGTGCTTGGTTCACGTTTATCCACAATAGTTTCTGGCCTCTGTAGAATGTACAGGAAAACAAAACACAGTCATCAACAGTGCAATTAATACTACTGTTGGTGATTTATTTCTGACGTTTTGATGGGATGTACATCTGTTTCGTTAGACTTAGCAATGCTCAATCCAGCTACGTCTTCAAGTACTACCTTGTTACTGATTTGAATTGACTTTACGTCTTTCGGTCTAGAAAGCTGATATAGTCACTTGGAATTACTGGGTGATTTCCTGGATATTACTCCATCAAGACAGATGCAAAGTAACTGGTTATTTTCTTGGCCATTTCCCTGATCTCCACAATAACCTCTCTGCTCCCAATTACAAATTTCCACATTTGACCTTGCTTTTATCTTGTTTCCTTTGAAATATAGATCGTAGATTTTTGCAGTCTTTGTGTTCATGTTTGTTAGCAGGCACACTATCTTTTTGGTTTCCATATCAGTTTCTTGGCCTTCCTTTTCTGGATCATCAACTTCTGAGAATTCACGGGTTTCCACAATATCTGGAATTCTTCTGAAGTCACTTCCTATGATTAATAAATTTTCTAATTTGTGATGTTAACCATCATTGAGTCACTTTCTCACTTTTTGGTGTTTGCACCTGAAATAAATGGACGTATTTTTCAGACTTTGCAGTTTTTCTAAAACCTTCTGGTACTTCCCAGATTTCTTCAGGAACACTGCAGGAGGATAGATAAGAAATTGCGGGACCCCTGGTTGGTTCTTTTCCATCATCGCTGGTCAGGTCCCTGACGACTGGAGGGTAGCGAATAATGTGCCCTTATTCAAGAAAGGCTACAAAGGTAAATCTGGGAACTAAAGAACAGCAAATCTAAAATTCTAGTGGGTACGTTACTTGAGAAGATTCAGAGAGATTGGATATACATGCATTTGGAGAGACAGGATATGATTTGGTGTATGATTTAGAATGGTGCTGGAAAAGCAGAGGAGGTCAGGCAGCATCCGAGGAGCAGGAAAATCGAGGTTTTGGGCAAAAGGCCTTCATGAAATTCAGCACGTCTTTGTGCATGGGAGATCATGACTCGTAAATTGGTTAGAGTTCTTTGATAAAGTGACCAGCAACGTTGAGGAGGGCAGGGTGGTATACATAGTCTATATGGATTCCAGTAAGGCCTCAATAAGGTTCCACATGTTCCGCTGCTCTGGAAGGATAGATCACATGGAATTGAGGGGGAGCTGGCAAATTCGGTACAAAATTGGCTTGGTGTTAGGAAGCAGAGGGTGATACTGGAAGAATGCTGGTCAGACTAGAGGGCCTGTGACTAGTGGAATGCCTCAGGGGTTGGTGCTGGGACCACTGCATATTACATATGTCTATGATTTAGATGAGAATGTACAGGCATGATTTATGAGTTTGAAGACGACAAAATGGATTTTAATAAAGTGTAAGTTCTTGCATTTTAGAAATTCAAATCAAGGTTGGAATTTCATGGTGAATGGTTGGGTACTTAGGAATGTAGTGGAACAGAGGGACCTCGGAATTCAGGTTCTCTAGAAGTTGATTTAGAGGTAGAGAGTGCAGTGAAGATAGCTTTTGGTACATTGGCCTTAGTCAGTGTATTTCACTGAGTATCAAAATTAGGGAGGTATGTTGCAGTTATATAGGACGCTACTGAGGTCATATTGGTAGCGTTATGTTCAGTTTTGTTCACTTTGCTATAGGACGGATTTTATTAAACTGGAAAGAATGCAGAAAAAAAAATATAAGGATGTTGCCAAGGACTCAATGGACTGAGTTATAGGGAGAGGTTGGACAAGCGAGGCCATCTTAGTTTTGTGTGTGTGTGAGGCTGAAGGAGGATCATATTGAAGTCTGTAAGATCATGACAGGCATGGATAGAGTGAATGTACCCTGTGTTTTTTTTTCCCCAGGGTTGGGAAATCACAGATCAGTTTAAAGTCAAAGGAGAAAGAATAAAAGGGAATCTGAGGAACAACCTTTTTACACACATGGGCTGGTACGCATATGGAATGAGTTGCCAGAGGAAGTGATTGATTAACAACATTTAAAAGACATTTGGACAAATACACAGATAGGAAAGGATTAGAAGGATACGGGGCAATGGCAGGGAAATGGGGTGAGCGTGGATGGACATTTTGTTCAGACAGTTTGGGCTGAAGGGCCTGTGTCCGTGCTTTCGCACTCTATGACTCTAACAACCATTGCTTGTCTCCCACTGAATGTTATATTGTACTTTCCAAATTCACTGGAGCTATCTTGACCCTCTAGCCTCCAGTCTTCCATGTTGTTTAACTAGTAAGTTCAAGCATTCTCTATTGTGCGTAGATGCCGGGTAAAATGCACTTTATTAATGTCATTATTCCTTAAAAGCTGCTTCATTACAAGGTTATTAATTCGTCATTTGGACCAGATAATTCCAAATCCAAAGTAACCTGCTCTCTAGTTTTCTTCACAACATACTCTTGAACTTACGGAATTTATTTTTCAAACATGAGCAGTCGCTTAATTAACGCAGTCCAGATGCAATTTGAGACCATCCAATAAGATTTCAGTATCCACAATACTTGCATATCTAATTTCCAGAGCATATGATGCTCAGATTTTCTGCTAGCGTTTTGGTTTGGTATATAACACACCAATATTTGCTTCTCCTTTCTATCTGTAAGCTCTACCTAAACTGATTCTGTGGAAGCTGAGGGACAGGTCTGTGTTGTTTTTAGTGACGGACTTGGACAAGACATTTGGGGAGCCTCACCTCGACGCTGAGATGATCTGAAGAAATGTCCTGCAATACAGGATAAGCATTGATATCCTCACCTCTCTGTCAGGATAAGAGTTACCTATACTCTCTGCTCGCTCACACACACTGTTTGTCTGTTATAGAACCTACCCCTGAACAAGGTTCACGCTCTTTCTCCAAATAAGGCTCAGGCACGACCACTCTCACTATTGAATTCAGTAACTTTCTTCCTCACTTTCTCTGTCACCTACGCAGTACCCCCCACGCTAATAATACTATAAGGATTCAAAACTGTCGACTGGACTAATTCCAGACACCTCACAATTCCGCCCAACTACACCAGCACTAACAGCATGGTCACCCATTCCCACTCTCCCTCCAAGCCTCCCATTTTCCCATTCCGGGAGGAAGAGCCTGGAATAGGACAGAAAGGCAAAGCCGGGTGGTGGAATGTCCGATATCCATTCCCTCACCCCCTCCCCTTGCCAAGTGGGTAGGACACTGGTACGAGCCAGAGAGGACAGGGACGCCTTGTGTGGAGATTTTGAAACATCCATATCCCACCGAACGATTAAGGAGCAATGTTCAGTGAAAGACAATTCTCACTTTAAATCCACTGGCAGTTCCAACGACAGTCCTTTCACTTCCAAAAAAAGGACACAGATACCTCATTGCACAGAGATGCAGACACACAAATACACAGAACTATTGGTAAACACCCCAATATGCGAAGACGCACAATACGTACAAGGAGATAGGCATACACACAGGTAGAAACACACAGAGACATATACAGTCACATACAAATAGACTCAACGACAGTTAAGAATCACACAGGCTGACAGATATAGACACACAAACACAGAGATAACAAGCACATGGACATGCACGTGTATATATATATATACACACACACATAGACATGCACACACATACGCACACGTATACACACACACGCAGAGGCAAATACACAGGCACACGCAGTCCCAGAGGAGCAGAAACTAGTGTCATTAAGACGCAAATCGATATGCTTTGGATTTGTAAGAATATCAAGACATCTAGGGAGAAGGCAGAAGAATAAGATTGAGGTACATATAAAAATAATTTAACGGAATTTTAGACTCGATGGGTCGAATGGCCTCATTCTGCTCCTTGTTTTAATGTTCTTGTGGTGTAATGCTATCAGGTATTCTCTACCTGAGACAGCAGCACAGGCTGGGTTTGATACATATTTGATTGGAAAGGGTCAGTGGGAATGTGGGACAGGTTTGAAGTCCAGAGTGCTTTATGTTTATTCCTAATTATTATGTCCTTATGTCTGAAAAGAAGTGGTGATTTGATGTTAGGTTAACACGGTTTAAAATAACGGGTCCCAGAATGAAGTAAGGACATTCCTTTCGCTTTAGTGTTGTGCCATCTGTGGTGTACTCATCCTCAGGGAACAGTGAATACTCGGTTATTGAAGATGTTCAACGCTGAGCTTAACTGATCTTTGCTGGACAGGACAGTCAATGTTTCTTGGGAACAGACCATGTACGGATAGTTTGACACAATTGGATTAGTTATGAGCATTCTGAATGGTGCAGCCAAAAGGCCAACTGCTGCCCCTACCCCATGCGCTGTGCCCTCAATCCATGCTTGAGTCTATTACAGAGATGTACTTCGGCCCCTACCGTATGTGTTGTTCCCTCTATCCACCCCTCAAGGTTATCACAGAGATATCCTGCAGCCCCTACCCTTGTGTTGTTCCTTCAATCCACCCCTCGCGGCTGTTGCAGAGATATACTATTGCACCTATCCCATGTGTTTTCGCTCAATCCACCTCTCGATGGTGTTACAAGGTAAGGGACCACCCTTTCAGTCAGGCAGGATCGTTACAATGAGACGGGAGAAGACCATTCTGCCACTCGAAGGAGTTACACAGGAATAGAGAATGAAGTAATTCAGCTTGTTGAGTACATTACACAGGCCAGGAGGAGACGATTCAACCCCACTTAGGTGCTACACAGGAACGGGGAAGCTGTCACTAACAGGAAATAGAGAGTAGAGGTAAATATTTATTTTCAGGTTGCAAAGCTGTAACTAGTGTAGTTCTATGGAGATCACTGTGGGATCATCAATGACAAATAATCTGTATCAAAGATCTCGTGGAAGGGAACTGAATGGCACAAAGCTCAATTAGCACATCACCAAGATGATCATTCAAGATGTCGTCAAATGGAGGCACTGAGTCTGCAATGTGATATAGACAGGGAAGGTTAGTGAGCAACCCTTCAGCAGAAAGAACATAAGGTGAGTTGTCTACCGTGGCAGGAAGGATAAAACAATGGCGAACAATTTATTTGGAGAGAGATTGCAGAACTCTGTGATACTGGCCGTTTCCATGTTCCTGGGAGGTGAATCATATAAAGTCAGTCTGCAGATACAGCAAGTCATTTGGAAGGTAAGTGGAATGATACTGTTTCTGGCAAAAGTTATCACGTTTAATGAGGAATGTTTTACTGCATCTGAACGGGGCATTGTTGAGACCACATCGGACACACTGTGCGCAGTTTTGATCGCCTAAATATAAAAAAAAGATATAATTCTTTCAGAAGATTTTCATGGATGTTTCCCTTCACACATTCCTGGAAGGAAGGCCTTTTGTTAAGTGGGTTATCAGTTTTGATCTGAGATGAGAAATCTTCTTGAACCATACATGACTTTCTGAAAGGTGTTTTAGCTGGATGCGTGTTTCCTCTTGTTAAGGAGTTTAAAGCTGGAGAACAATTTTATGAATAAGATGTTTTGATATCAACACACCTATTATATAGACATTGACCGATATTTACAAATTACACAGACGCATATAAACATGTCATCAGATGATAAAACAGGGACTTTTCTTCCTAATGAAAGATACTGTGTACAACAACAGCGATGATGCACCTTCATATCGTCCATTATCATCTCTTCCAGAGAATGCTCCAGGAGAGCACACATGGCCCAGCTTGATGTTCAGTTGACATTATTGTATGGTTCAACACAGAGAGGGAGGAAAATGTTCCCTGCCTGAAAAGCAGCAGCTGATTGATCTCTCTCTCTTACTTTGTCCACCTGATAGCAAAATGTGAGACAATAAAATCCCTGAGTTATCTTCACCACTTGTGAAGGATTCCTAGTGAGGACTCATTGGAATCTCTCCACTGCTGGAAGCAAAAGGAGTTCAGCCAAATCCAACTATTCCACAAATAAATCCCATTACCAGCAGCTTATGTGAGCAGAATAATTTCAAAGTCAGTAGAACATTTAGGACACTCTATCTTTTACCATTTGTTGTGAGTTCAACTTCCTGCATTTCACATTTTTCTCAAAAATGACCCAGTCTGAGTCCTATACAATTGGCCATAACACTAAACTGGCTACATTTAAAATTTGTCGTAATCGGTGGAGGAGTGGGACTGGATAAGGACACAGTGACCCTCTAACGTTTGTCGGAACATGAATGAGAAATTCTTATTGGACTGTTTATGTGGCAATTCCCTTTATCAAACGTTTGTGGTGCCTGGATGTTTGCATTTGTTCAAAGTTGTGCTGTACTCAAACATTTGACAGACAAGCGCATGTGAGAAAATTGTATGCAGATTGAAAAGTGCTGCTGAAACTGCAATCAGAGCAGCTACGATCTTAGTGCCATTGACAACGTGTCTAATGACCCACTCCTGCTCCTCAGTCCTATGTTCCTATGTTCAATTCAGCCCCTCAAACCTCCTACATTGGTGCTGACGGAGGCATCTTGCTCCAAATACCTGGTCCACAGTAACACAGGATCTCATTCATTCCCTCCAGGCTGTCACACATCGTTTGGTGTGGGTTGGAAAATGTTACTTCAAAACACAGGCTGGGTTGGAAAGACAACTCTGGTCTCTTTACAGAGTGTCTCCTCTCTGAAACTTGTGCTTCATTTGTTGGTCATGGTACAGACCCAGATTCACTGCGAATTCAGCCCCCAGACGTCATTAAGTGATGACTCAAAAAGTACTTTCTCTCTCTGATTGGAACGTTCAAGAACAGAACATGCAGGAAAATTACAACCATTAACTTTGTAACTACTTTATACGAGAACATAAGGAACAGGATCAGGTCGTTCGGATAATCAAGACATTGCATACGTTCATGGCAGATCTGTTGTTCATATTAACTCATCTTTCACGTCCAATCCTTCACATCCTCTCAGCACTCTGGTCGATCAAAAATCCATCTATCACCTTTTTTAAATACTTTCAGTGATGTAGCACCCCTAGCTCTCGAGACAAGATAATTCCTGACATACACTACTCTCTGTGAGAGGAAAACACTCCCCATACAGACACCATCACCTATTGATATGAACAAGAGGGGAACACAGGGGCTCAGCAAAGAGTGGATAGCCTTGATATCAAGGCAGTATTTGACTGAGAATGTCTGAGAATTTGACTGGAAGTGCCATCTTATTTGAGCTTAATTGGAATCAGGTGTCCCCTCCCTACTGGCTGGGGTCTTTCAGAGCACAAAGGAAGATACATGTGGGTGGGGGCCGAAAATCTTCTCAGTTCCGGGAAGTCTCTTCAGGAGATCCTCAAGGTAGCTTCCTCAGCACAAACATCTTCAGTTGCTTCATCAATGTCTTTCCCCAACATAAGACCGGAGGTGGGGATGGTCACTGAGGGTTACACAATGTTCAGAACATTTTTTCTCCCATCAGCTCCTGATGCAGCCTGTGTCCGTGTTCAGTAAGACCCGGGCAGCATTCAAGCTTTGCTGTTAAAGTGTCGGTAACATTCATGTAACAGTGCTGTCAGACACAGTTAAAAGAGTAGCTCATTCAACATCTCAAGCTGGAGTTTGAATCACGTGATGTTCAGTGTAGGATAACAAACCAAATGCACTATATTCAAAGTCTGACTCTCTCTCTCTCTCTCTCTCTCCCTGATCGATATAGGGAGTGGGGGTGGGGTGAGGGGAACGTCCTCAGAGGGTCTTGTAGCTCGAGAAAAACAAGCCATGGATTTTTTCACCGTATCAACATCTGTTCTGAATATCATGAGAGGCTCTCCATTCCTCTTAAGTTTCAATGAAATCATCTTGTATTCTCTCACAGCGCTAAAGAATATTCTTCATTCACACCTCATTTTCCCACCATCCCAGGGATTGGTCTGGTGAAAAACGTGTGCACTCTCTCTGTGGCAGGGCGATTATTTCTTAAAAAGGAAAGACAGTCTGTCCACAATGTCCCAAAGACTGCCTCAACAATACTCTTAGGTTTGATCACAATAATTTCTTTTCCTCACTGAGGCATCTCCGTTTCTTTCCTATGGCATAAAAAGCCTTTCCTTCTCGCTACACTGCGCCTGACGTGGAATTTAAAAGCTCCTAACATCTATATGTGAGCATCAACAAAGCCAACAGCAGAGTTGCTGCGGGAGATGAACATCACACTCAGGGAATAGGCTAAGAAAGAATGCACTTGAAATAAGGAATGGTCACCACCTGAATGGAAATGAGCTGCAGGAATATGGGAAACAGGCAGAGGAAGGGAGTTATCTTTCCTTTTGTTCTTCCCTCACAGGTCAGGCCAGCCTATTAAGCCTATCTTGAACTGAATGGCTGATTCAGCTGTTCCACAGCACAGTAAAAAGTAAAACACATTGCTGTGGGTTTGCAGTCACACAGAGACCTGATCAGGGAAGGATGACCCATTGCCTTCACTAAAGGACATGAGGCAAGCTGATTGGCTTTTTATACTTAACGAAGACGGTTTCACTTCAAAGCCACAAATTTCCTTCATATTAACAGATTATTATTCTGTGGCTCTTGATCATGAGTCAATGACTTGAGCACGATGCATTATCTTGCCGTCAGACAGTTTCTGTGCAGAGAACAAGTTAAACATTTCAAAGGCAATTATTTTGTGATTGACATGTGGTTAGAAGGGGCTTGAAACAGGTGATTCCGGATTTAACAGAGGCCCAAATGATGGTTTACTCAGAAGGTGCACTGTGGCTGAGGAGGAGTAGGGGTATCATGATGGTGGTATTGGACAGATTTAGCGAGTGGGGGGGGGGGATATGGAGAAGTAGATCTGTTCAGGGCTAGAAGGATTATGGAGTTTTCGAGTTTCTCCTCGCATACTGGTGAGTCATTTGAAAGTAGTGATTTGCTCATTATAATTTCTAAGGAAAGGAATTTTTCATTGGAGCTGAAAACAATGACTTCCACCTTTCCTAATTTTAATAACATGAACAACAATTCTTTGTAACCTGCTTTAAAAGACAGAATACCTTACCAGGAACACCAACTATAGCGAGGATGGGATAGTAACCAGCTTGAATAACCATCAGCACATCATAGATCCGCCATACTAATGATACCCAAGGTTTGGAAAGCCAGTAAAGACTACTGGATCAACTCCTGTCCATGTTGGATCATTCCAGTCTAATGTTCTCAGATTCTGATCTCTCCTCCCTGTCTCTCTGGAGCTGCTGATCCCTGTTAGTACTGTCGGCGATGCTCCCACTCATTCCATGGGATAACACATTAAACGGAATCCTTAATTAATAAAAGAGGCAAGCCCTCCAGTGACACATTCAGGATCCACGGAGACCGACATTAATCACAGTCACTGAACAAATAGCTGCAACCAACGCCTTTCAATTCAATACTATTTTATTAAAATTCAAATTAATGATTAACATTTACACAGTCTGGATTGGATATGCGAGAGTGACTGAGGGAATGAATTTTGAGTCTGGTAGATTAATTGTGTGCAACCATTCAGTCTGCATTGGATATGAAAGTAATGCCAGAGGTTTATCGGACCACCAACATGTTTCTCTGCTTATAAATGGAAACAGAGACCCTGTAACTACTGCTGAGGCATGACAATGTCAGTAAGAGATTGAAAGAACATTTATAGGTCATGGTCTGGAGAGAATATATATCTAAGACAGCATGGGGTTATAACAGACATGTGGGGTTAACAGAGAATTGTAACTAAGAGACAATGGGGACTCCAGATGTTAGAGAATTAAGTGTAGATAAAGCATGATAGTAGAGAAGACACAGTAGGTCAGGCAGCATCCGAGGAGCAAGAGAGTCAACGTTTCAGGCAGGGCCCTTCTTCAGAACTGCGAAGGAGTAAAGGGGCTGACAAATAAATCGGTGGTGAGGGTGAGGCTGGGGGAAAGTTTGGTGATAGGTGGGCGAAGCTAGAAGGTGATAGTGAGAGGTCGGTGGGGAGTTGGAGCGGATCAGTGGAAAGGAAGATGGACAGGTAGGTTGCCACGAGAGGGTGGATCTCAGTCGGAGGGTCGGATCTGGGATCTGGGTCGTCGAGGGGAGATTTGCAAATTAGTCAGTTCAATGTTCATGCCATGTGTTTGTCGGCTCCCGAGGCAGAAGATGAGGTGTTCCTGGCGACATCCTGGTATATCCCTTCTGAACTCTCTTCAGCTTAATAATCTCCTTCCAATAACAAAACTGAACACAGTACTGCAAAAGAGGCTTCATCAATGTCCTGCACTATCTCAGCATGACTTCTCAATTGCTAACCACAAACGTCTGAGCAAAGAAGTAACCTTAAACACTTTGTCTATAAGTGCCACAAACTTCTGTGAATTCGATCTGCACCTGTGGGTCCCTCTTTTCTACAACGCTACCAACGCACTACTATTAATTGCATGAGCCCCCCCTTCTTTTAATTTTACCAAAATGCAATACCTCGCATTTATCCAAGTTAAACTGAATTGCCACACCTCAGCCCAGTGAGTGATATTACTGCCCCTTCACCCTCCTGCTTCAGGTTTAAAAGACCCTCCCCTCTCCAGAAGGCCTACAAACACAGGCCTTGAGTTTCCCAAAGACCAAGAGCTTGATTTGCTTTGAGCAAGCAGAGGGAGGAGAGGGTAAGATGAGGCTGGAAAGTAAACCGATGCCTGTATCACTTAATAATTTCAGGAAGAGGGAAGCCACATGTGAGAATTGGAAATAGTGGCTAGTGTTTTTTGGCCAGAAATTGTGCTCTTTCCTCATCTTTGGTGTTCAGTATTGATATCTATTCGAGTTCCCTCATAGTGCAGAGTGTTTCTGCACGATTGCTTGCCCTAATATTAAATATTACAGATAATAGCTATGTAAGCTGGAAATCATAGCCAAGCAATTAAAGAAGTTCATTGTTAATCTCGATGGCAGAGCACATGCACTCGTCATCCTATAGTTGAGGCTAATATCTTTAGTTGTTTAACAATGAGAACTGTTGCCTGTGTTTTTCAGAAATGTTAATCAGAATGTAATATATCCATGTAGAGCTGAAAACTGACACTTAAAATATGACTCAAATTCTGGGCATGGTTTAAGTCTTGTGTCGTGGGTCACACACCTGCCCCTGGGTCATAGCTCTGAATTCGATTCCCTTCCATGAACTTGTGGCAGTGTCACCTTCTCTGGAACAGATGATCTCGATTCTGTTGTGGGGGGGGGGAGGTGTCAGAGTACGTTCAAAGAAAGCTGATGAACAAACACAGGAGAATCATGTTGCAGCTTTAGGGGCTATTGTTGAGTAGTGGTAGTGCCCCGACATCTGAGCCTAAAGGTTCACATCCAACAGAGATGTTTCATTATATGTCTGAGCACGTGGGTTAAAATGATTTTTGAAATGTGACTTGATGGAGTCCATGAAACGACTGCACAAAACACTTCATAGGACAAACAGGGAGACAGCTAATGATCCGCATCCATGAACACCAACTAACCATGAAACGACATGACCAGCTATCCTTAGTAGCCACACACGCAGATGACAAGCAATATGAGTACGACTGGGACAACACTGCTATTATAGGACAAGCCAAACAGAGAACAGCCAGGGAATTCCTAGATGCATGGCACTCATCCACAGATTCTATCAACAAACAGATCGACTTGGACCCAATATACCGGCCACAGAAGCGGACAGCTTAACCCAATAACAGAAGCGACAGAGACAAACCACTATAAATGCCGGAGAAAACATCACAGAAGCGCTTCACAAGAGGCCCCTAAGCACTGAGGATGTCACCTTGACAGGGACGAAACATCTGCAACAGAAATTCACAGCTCGGCGAACAGAACCACAACAAGTATACACAGAGCACAGACAAGCCACCCTCCACCACCACTTGTCTCCTGCCAGTAAACAGTTGTACACCAAAACACACACACACATCCCTACACCACTAAGTTGTTTCCCACTATTGATCAGATATACACAGAAATACACACACAATCCCCCTCTACTGCTCTGTCTCCTGCCATTAAACAGAAATACATAGCAATGGACACACACAACCCTCTAACAACTCACTGTCTCCTGCCATTAAACAGATATATGCAAACACACACACACACAACCCTCCACCGCCGCCCTGTCTCCCGCTACTAAACAGGAATATGCAGAAACACATACACACCAACCTGCACCAATACCTGTCTCCTGTTATTAAATAGTTATAGACAGAAACACAAGCACACAACCTTCCACCACTATCCCGTCTCCTGCCATTAAACAAATATATGCAGAAACACACACTCACAACCCTCCATCAACACGCTGTCTCCTTCAATTAAATAGATATACATGGAAACACACACACACAACCCTCCACCAAAACCATGTTTCCTGCCATTAATCAGATATACACTCAAACACACAACACAACCCTGCACCACCACGTTGTCTCCCGCTATTAAGCAGCTATAGACAGAAACACACACAACCCTCCACTAACACCCTGCCTACGGTCAATAAACAGATATACGCAGAAACACACACAAAACTCTAAACCACCTTTCTGTCTCCTGCCATGAAACAAATATAACAGAAACACACACACAAAACACTCCATGACCACCTTG
The DNA here is from genome assembly GCF_047496795.1 of Chiloscyllium punctatum. Classification (NCBI taxonomy): domain Eukaryota; kingdom Metazoa; phylum Chordata; class Chondrichthyes; order Orectolobiformes; family Hemiscylliidae; genus Chiloscyllium; species Chiloscyllium punctatum. The sequence goes on along the minus strand of NC_092769.1, from coordinate 39,554,764 downwards.
TCTCCTATGATTAAACAGATCTATACAGAAACACACACACACAAACCTCCACGAACATCCTGTTTGCTGCAATTAATCAGATATACACACAAACACACACGCGCACACAATCCTTGACACCCAATTTGTTTCCTGTCATTAAACAGATATACATAGAAACGCACACACAACCCTCCACGACCACCCTGTCTCCTGCAAATAATCAGATATACACAGAAAAACACACACACAACCTTCCACCGTCGCCCTGCATCCCGCCATTAAACTGGGATATGCAGAAACACATACACACCAACCAGCACGAAAACCTGTTTCCAGTTATTAAACAGATATAGGCAGAAACACATGCACACAAACTTCCACCACCACCACCCTGTCTCCTGCCATTAAACAAATATATGCAGAAACACACACACAGAACCCTCTACCATCACGCTGTCACCTTCCATTAAACAGCTTTTTGCAGCAGAGGGGGCGGCAGGTAGGCGGAAGAGAAGTCGGAGCACAAAGCCGGTCAGGAAGGTAAGTACTTGTTATTTGAGTGGAGAAGGAACCCGAGACAATACACGTGTAGTGTCTCCCACCCTCCCTCCACCTCTAACCTAAAAAAAAGGTAAGCTACTTGGTGTTCTTGTTTGGGGGACTAAGTGTAGAGTTATGGCAGTGCAGGCAGTAGAATGTTCCTCGTGTAGGATGGTTGAGGTAGGGGTGACCACCGATGCTCCTGCCGACTTCATCTGCAGGAAGTGCAGCCAGCTCCAGCTCCAGCTCCTCACAGAAGGCGTTAGGGAACTGGAGCTGGAGTTGGTTGAACTGAGCCTTCTTCGAGAGGCTGAGCGGGTGATAGATGGAAGCTACAGAGACATAATTACGCCAGAGAACAGAGGTAGCTGGGTAACAGTTAGAAGTGGGAGGGGGATGAAGCAGGCAGTGCAGGGATCCCCTGTGGCCGTCCCCCCCAACAATCAGTATACCACTTTGGATAATGTTGGGGGGACGGCCTAGCAGGGGTAAGCTGCAGTGACCAGGTCTCTGGCACGAGGTCCGGCTCTGAGGCTCAGAAGGGAAAGGGGGAGAGGAGGAGAGCGCTAGTTATAGGAGACTCTATAGTTAGAGGGACAGACAGGCGGTTCTGTGGACATGGGCGAGACTCTCGGATGGTTTGTTGCCTCCCGGGTGCCAGGGTCCGAGACGTCTCGGACCGTGTCTTCAGAATCCTTAAGGGAGAGGGTGTGCAGCCAGAAGTTGTGGTGCATTTTTGCACCAACGACATAGGTAGGAATAGAGGTTGGGAGGTCATTCAAGAGCTCAGGGAGTTAGACTGGAAGCTAAAAGCTAGGACGGACAGAGTCGTCATCTCTGGGTTGTTGCCAGTGCCACATGACAGTGAGGCAAGGAATAGGAAGAGAGTGCAATTGAACACGTGGCTGCAAGGATACTGTAGGAGGGAGGGCTTCAGGTATTTGGACCGCATTCTGGGTAAGGTGGGACCTGTACAAGCAGGTCGGATTGCACCTGAACCAGAAGGGCACCAATATCCTAGGAGGTAGTTATGCTAGAACTCTTCGAGGGGGGTTTAAACGAATTTGGCAGGGGGATGGGATCCATCCTTGTAGTCCAGCAAGTAGGTTAGCTGTTTTTCAGGATGTCCAAGAATGTAGGGAGGCTGTGGAGAAGGTAGCACTGACAGGGAATACTTGCGGACACAGAGTTGGGTTCAAGTGTGTATACTTCAACACAAGGTGTATCAGAAAAAAGGTGGGTGATCTTAAGGCGTGGATTGGTACTTGGGACTACGATGTTGTGGCCATGACGGAAACATGGATAGAAGAGGGACAAGAATGGTTGTTGGAGGTTCCTGGATACAGATGTTTCAGTAAGATTAGGGAGGGTGGTAAAAAAGAGGGGGTGTGGCGTTGCTAATTAGAAATGGTATAATGGCTGCAGAAAGGCAGTTCGAGGGGGATCTGCCTTTGGAGGTAGTATGGGCTGAAGTCAGAAATAGGAAAGGAGCAGTCACCTTGTTGCGTGTTTACTATAGGCCCCCCAATAGCAGCAGAGATGGGGAGAAACAGATTAGGAAACAGATTTTGGAAAGTTTCAGAAGCCACAGGATAGTAGTCATGGGCGATTTCAACTTCCCAAATATTGATTGGAAGCTCTTTAGATCAAGTAGATTGGACGGGGCGGTGTTTGTGCAGTGCGTCCAGGAAGCTTTTCTAACTCAGTATGTAGATTGTCCAACCAGAGGGGAGGCCATATTGGATTTGGTACTCGGTAACGAACCAGGGCAAGTGATGGGCTTGTTAGTGGGTGAGCATTTTGGTGATGGTGACCACAATTCTGTGACTTTCGCATTGGTTATGGAGAGAGATAGGTGCATGCAACAGGGTAGGTTTTTCAATTGGGGGAAGGGTAAATACGATGCTGCAAGATAGGATCTGAGGAGCATAAGTTGGGTGCATAGGATGTCAGGGAAGGATGTCATTGAAATGTGGAACTTTTTCAAGGAACAGATACGACGTGTCCTTGATTTGTATGTACTTGTCAGGCAGGAAAGAGATGGTCGTGTGAGGGAACTTTGGTTGATGAGGGAGGTTGAATGTCTTGTAAAGAGGAAGAAGGAGGCTTACATAAGGCTGAGGAAACAAGGTTCAGACAGAGCGTTGGAGGAATACAGGATAGCCAGGAGGGAGCTGAAGAAGGGGATTAATACGCAGGTATAAACAGACACACACATCTCGACTCCATCACCCTGAACTCTGCCATTGAGAGATATACACAGAAATGCACCCACAATCCTCGAACCATCACCCTGTCTCCTGTCATTAAATAGATATACACAGAAACAAACAAATACAAACTCTTGACCACCACCCTGACTCCTGCCATTACACAGATATACACAGAAACACACACACAACCTTCCACGAAGACCCTGCCTACTGCCTTTAAACAGATATTCACAGAAACGCTCATACATAACAACCCTCCGCCACCATCCTGTCTCCTGCCAGTAACCACATAGACACAGAAACACAGACACTCTACATTCTACCACCACACTGTCTCTTGCCATTAAATAGATATACACAGAAACACACACAGATACCACCCTCCTCCACCACTGTGTCCTGCAATTAAACAGATACATACAGAAATATACACACTAATTTCCAGCACCACCCTGTCTCTTGTCATTAAACAGTTGGAGCTGAAAATGTGTTGCTGGAAAAGCGCAGCAGGTCAGGCAGCATCCAAGGAGCAGGAGAATCGATGTTTCGGGCATGAGCCCTTCTTCAATAAATTGATTGCTGCTCATGCTCGAAACGTCGATTCTCCTGTTCCTTGGATGCTGCCTGACCTGCTGCGCTTCTCCAGCAACACATTTCAGCTCTGATCTCCAGCATCTGCAGTCCTCACTTTCTCTATTAAACAGTTATACACGGAAACACGCACACACACTACCCTCCACCACCACTCTGTGCACAGCCATTAAATAGATGTATACAGAAACACGCACACAACACTCCACGAACACCCTGCCTTCGCCATTAAACAGGTACACACAGAAATACACCCACAACCCTCCATCACCACCCTGTCTCCTACTATTAAACGAATAGACACAGAAACATGCACAAACAACCCTACATCACCACTCTGTCTCCTGGCATTAAACAGATATGCACAGAAACACACACACAGCCCTCCACCACCACGCTGTTCTCCTGCCAATGAGCCGATATACACAGAAATACGCACAGAAAACCATCGACCACCAGCCTGTCTCCTGCCCTGAAACAGATATACACAGAAACACACACACATACAGAACCCTCCACCACCAACCCGTTTGCTGCCATTAATCAGATACACACTCACACACTCACACATTCTCACTCACTCACACCTCCCCAATCACACTCACACCTCACACTTCCCCAATCACACTCACACCTCACACCTCCCCAATCACACACACACACACACACCTCCCCTCTCACACACTCTCCGGTGATTAAAAAGAAACTCACCCAGCTCGACACCAACACCCTGTCTCCTGCCATTACACACACACACATACACACACACCCCTTGAACAGCAATTTGTTTACTGTCATTTAGTAATTAAACATATATTTACAGAAACATACAGACAAATCTCCATCACCACCCGGTTTCCTGTCTAACAGATATACACAAAAACACGCACAACCATTCCTCCAAAACCACCCTGTCTGCTGCAATTAAACAGATATTTACAGAAATATCCAGACAAGCCTCCACCACCACACTGTCTCCTTTCATTAAACAGATATCCACAAAAACACACACACACCACCCTCCACCACAACCCTGTCTCCTGCCATTAAACAGATATACATAGAAATACACACACCACCGTACACCACCACTTTGTTTTCTTCCATTATGCAGATATACACAGATACACAGGCACAACAATCAACCGCCACCATGTCTCCTGCCATGAAACAGACGTACTCAGAAACAAAGACATACCATCCTCCACCAACAGCCGGTCTCCTGCAATTAAACAGGTATATACAGAAACATACACATAGAGAATCCTCCACCACTACTCTGCTTGCTGCCATAAATCAATTATACACAGAAACACACACGACCTTTCACTACCATCCTGTCTCCTGCCATTAAACAGCGATACACAGAAACACACACACGACACTACACCAACAAGTTGTTTTCTACCGTTGATCACATGTACACAGAAACACACACAAACCTCTACCACATCCCTGTATCCTGAAATTCAATAGATATCTACAGAAACACACACACTCAACCCTCCACTACCACCCTGTCACCCGACATTAAACCGATGTATGCAGAAGCACACACACAACCCTGCACCACCATCTTATTTCATGCCATTAAGTAGATATACACACATACACGCACACTACACTCCACCACCGCCCTGTCTCTTGCCACTAAACAGATATACATATAAACACACACACATATACAGAACCCTCCACCACCACCCTGTTTGCTGCCATTAATCAGATATACATACAAACACACACACACAACCCTCCACCATCACACACTCTCTGGCGATTAAGCAGATATAAACAGAGCCACAAACACATCTCAACACCATCACCCTGTCTACTGCCTTTAAACAGACATGCACAGAAAAACACACAGACAAACTTCCACCACAACCCTGTCTCCTTCCATTAAACAGCTAAACGTTGAAACACACAACTGTTAGCCACCACATTGTTTTCTGCCATTAAACAGATATACACAGAAACGCACACACAGACACAATACCCCCGAAGAACATCTTGTTGCCTGCCATTAAGCAGATATACACAGAAACACACGCACAACCTTCAACCGCCACCATGCCTCCTGCCATGAAACAGATATAATCAGAAACAAACACATACCACCCTCCACCACCAGCCTGTCTCCTGCAATTAAACAGATATACACAGAAACACATATACCACCCTCGACCACCACACTCTCTCTCCTGCCAGTGAACAGATATACACAGAAACACACATACAGCCTTCAACGAACACCCTGCCTACTGACCTTAAACAGATATACACAGAAACACACATACATACACAACCCTCCACCACCACCCTGTCTCCTGCCAGTAAGCACACAGACACAGACACTCTACCCTCCAACAACACCCTGTCTCCTGCCATTAAATAGATATATGCAGAAACATACACACAACAAAAAAACACACAGACAATGACACACACACACATCAAACTGTCTCGTGCCATTAAGCACATATGCACAGAAACACACACGCACACTCACTAAAACCTCCTTCACCACCCTGTCTCCTGTCATCAAATAGTTATACACGGAAACACACACACACAACCTTCCACGAACACCCTGCCTACTGCCCTTAAACAGATATACACAAAAACGCACATACAGGCACAACCCTCCACCACCACCCTGTCTCCTGCCATTAAATAGATACATGCAGAAACACACACAATATTCCATGAACAACGTGCCTGCTGACATTAAGCAGATATATGCAGGAAGACACAGACAACCGTCCATTACCACCCTGTCTCCTGCCGTTTAACAGATATACACAGAAACACACACCACCACCCTTCTCCTGGCGTTAGGCACATATACACAGAAACACACACACAACCCTCTACCACCACCCTGTTGTCCTGCCATTGAGCAGATATACACAGAAATACACACGCACAACCCTCTACCACCACCCTGTCTCCAGCCCTTAAATAGATAAACACAGAATCTCACACACCCCTCCACGATAACCCTATCTGCTTTCATTAAACAGAGATACACAGAAACACACACACACACACACACACACACACACACAACCCTCCACCACCACCCTATTCTCTTTCCATTGAGCAGATATGCACAGAAATACACACACAACCTTCGACCACCACCAGTCAGTCTCCAGTCATTAAACAGATATGTACAGAAAACACACACTAACCCTGCACCACCACCCGACCACCAACCATTAATCAGACATACACAGACAACCCTCCATCAACACTCTGTTTCCAGGCATTAAACAGGTATATACAGAATTGGCTAGCTGACAGAAAGCAGAGAGTGTCTGTAGATGGAATGTATTCTGCCTGGACAACAGTGTTCAGTGGGGTCTCGCAGGGCTCTGTACTTGGGCCTCTGCTCCTTGTAGTATTTATAACTGACTTGGATGAGGAGGTTGAGGGGTGAGTTTGTAAATTTGCAGATGACACAAAGTTTGGAGGTGTCGTTGATAATATAGAGGATAATGCAGGCTGCAGCCTGACAGAATGCAGAGCTGGGCTGAGAAATGGCAGATTGAGTTCAACCTGGATAAATGCGAGGTGATGCATTTTGAATAATGGAACTCGAATGTTGAATATAGGATTAAAGACAGGATTCTTGGCAGTATGGAGCAACAGAGGGATCTTGGTGTGCAAGTACATATATTCCTCAAAGTTGCCACACAAGTGGATAGGGTTGTTAAGAAAGAATATGGTATTTTGGCGTTCATTAACAGCGAGATAGAGCTTAAGAGCCATGAGGTTTTGCTGCAGCTCTACAAGTCCCTGGTGAGGCAATACTTGGAATGTTGTGTCCAGTTCTGATCGTCCTACTATGGGAAAGATACAGGTGCTTGGAAGAGGGTGCAAAGAAGGTTACCAGGATGGTAACTGGAGGGCTTGCTTTATAAAGAATGGTTGAATAGGCTCGGACGTTTCTCTCTGGAGAGAAGGAGGAAGAGAGGTGACCAGACAGAGGTGTACAAAATAATGAGAGGAACTGATAGTCAATAGCCAGAGAACTTTCCCCACGGTAGGAATGACTGGTATTACCACTCATAGTTTGAAAATATTAGGAGGAAGGTATAAGGAGATGTCAGAGGTTTTTTTTTTACACATTGTGAATGCATGGAATGCGTTACCAGTGGTAGTGGTTGAAGCAGAGTCATTGGGGACATTTAAGCGACTGCTGGACATGCACATGCACAGCAGTGAGTTGAGGGGTGCATAGGTTGTTACTATATTCTACATTAGGATTAAATCTCGGCACAACATCGTGGGTCAAAGGGACTGTTCCGTGCTGTACGTTCTATGTTCTATGCTCTCTGACAAGTGTGAGTCGACCTCTGACAAACTAATGCCAACTGCAAAAGATGTTTAAAGACTTCATTGAGTTGCAAAGTTGTCAGCACTATAAGTATGTTTTGGCCATTGTTAATTTTTTTTCCTTGGTGGGTTGAAGCTTACCTCACTTCCAACGTTACTGCTAAAATTGTTGTAAATATTTTACTCAAGGAGATTATTACCTGCTTTGGTATTTGCTTTTGTCTACATTCTGACAATGCCCCCCATTTTATTGTAGATATTAATGAGGAATTATGCTCTCATTTTGGGATCCACCACCAACTTCATTGTGCTTATTGATCACAGGCTGCAGGGCTCGTGGAGCCTGGTGACCAGATTCTGAAAACTAAACTTACCAAATGGACTTCTGAGACAGGTCTTTCCTGGGTGAGGTTGGTGCCTCTGGTATTGTTCCACCTACAGTAAACTCCTGTGGGGAACCCTTGCTTGTCCCCAGCCGAAACCATCCGAAGTCGAGCTGTCCTCTTACATTGGAATGATGCCTCCTCCCGTATTCATTTCAAACACGTGACTGAGGATATGTCCTCCTGTGTTCTTTCTTTGACCAAAGGTTTGGGAGATCTTCACTCTAAGGTCGGTGCTGCTCTCCTCCCTCAACAATATCCCAGTTATTAAATTTCCAACTCTTTTATTCTCATCATGATTTGGACAAGCTGCAGCCACCAACCTCAATGGCAAGGGCCCTTCCAGGGTCTCCACACCAGCCTGACTGCTGTAAAGGTCGCCGTGCATTCCGCCTGGGTTCACCTTCATCACTCCAAGGTCAATTGATGAGGCCATTCCGGGGTGGGGGGGAGGTGGTGGCTGTGGTGGTGATGATGATGGAAATGGAGACGATGGGGAACTGGAAAACGAACCGGAATCAGACGATAACAAACCAGACTACTATGATATAGCTGCATGTTTCGAATCTTAATTCTTCTAATGTTTGACATTAATGCAGAACGACCATTAAGATGAAGATCGAACTTACCCTGTTATGTGGACTCGTTGTCGCCTGCATTAGTGCTGAAGAGGGGGCTGTTTACCTGTGTTATCCTGAACAACCAGAAACTGTGTACCGTTTAAGCTGAAAATATGTCCTTACGTGCCCGAGAAACTGATTCCTTTGATGTAGGGAATGTGACCAAGAATGACTGCCGCAATGGTCAACTGCACCAAGAAGATCAAAAAGTTCATTGGGCTTTACCCTGTCAAGGTGTTTTGAGCCAGTTTGATTTCAGTTGTGCTTTCGGTGTTTCTGGTAAGCGTTGCCTCTACTCCAAGAGGCCTAAATCGGCCCGTCGCAAAAGAGAAAGGGGGGGATGTTGTCCTTCACTAACAATTTGCTTTTGCAAAGTCATCATCAAATATTCAGCCAGCATGAAGTGGTGCATTACGTCCTCACATCAGCAAAGGACTCTTTGACCCCTTTCCCCCTCCTGAATCCCAAATACAGAGTATGGAATACCTGTTAGGCATTTATCGGATATAATCTTCCCTTTGATTATTACTTATCCCCACCTGCTAACTTGTAGAATTCCTATAATAAATCCGGGGAAGCCTATCGAATTTGTTACAACTGTACAGGATGTGGAAGCACTTAAGTGAATGTGACTGTTTATTCCATGTGCCTTTGTCCAATGTACGAACTACTACTGCTTCCCTGTGGCGCCTCACATCTCATGCATATGCCTACTGGAGGAGTGTGTCTCTATTATTGTGGATATTCAGGCTCTTTGTGGTATTTAATGGCACACACCTTACTATGAGACCCCTAACAGCACCTCTATCTTCTCAATTGTGGGGTGGAATGAACCAATCTGGGACAGTAATCACATCTCTTACTGAAAGACCCATCACTTTTTTATTGAATTGCTTTCACCCTAAGAGCCCAGTGCGACCATATTTTGCAGCTATGGACTAACTATACTTTCAGGGTTGTCACAATGAGAGGCCTGCTTCATATTGGGAAGCCCCTCCATTATCTAAACTAAACCTGGATATTATTTTTGTCAGCCAAGGCAAAGTGACTAACTTCATTGTTCTTAATGAAATAGGTAATTTCTGTGCTGTAGCTGATAGGGCAGTTTTCATAACTACTGTTCCCTGCCCAACTACGTGGGAATGGGGCTGGGGTTTCCCTACTAAACGTTCAGTTTGACCTGTATTCTGCACGCATTGGAGGGGTGGTATTTCTTTGGGTAACAGTAAAGTCCCGTTTCTGGCTTACACATTTCTCAGCACGTTTTCCTGAGGAGGATCTGCAGGAATTATTAGCCATCCAAATTGAAACTATCTTATTTATGGTCTAACCCGCTTGGGCAAGGAGACCGTTTGGACTTAGCAGGAAGTAAGGATATGCTCTTAGAATTACGTCTATCCCCTCAGCAAAACCGGTATATCCTCGACTACCTAAACGGCAAAGAGGTTCGGGCTTGCTACATAGTAAAGGGCAAGTGTATGATGGGGATTACTGACGTCCTCGAGAACATTACCAAGCAGGTGGATAAGATCTGCAACTTTGACAATCAAATGATAGAAGCCACTGCATGGCGAGATGATGTGGGCTGCTCTATCCACGAGTGTTCCACGAGAGTAATATTGTGTGGGATGGTATAGCCCAGAGTGTTCCCTTGACAGTGACATGGTGTGGACTGGTATAAGCCGGAGTGACACTGTGTCACTGACTTGATTGGCGTATCATTGAATCATAGAGTGATCGAGCATGGGAACTGGCCCTGCAGCCCAAACTGGTCTGTGCTGACCATGCTGCCCACTCAACTAATTCCAATTACCCACATTTGAACCATATCACTCTCAACCCTTCCCATCTATGTATCAATTCATTTGTTTTACATGTTGCTATTGTACCTGCCTAAACCACTTTTTCTGGCAGCCCATTACATTTCAAAACCATTCTCTGCATAATGAAACTGGCCCTCCGGTCCTTCTTAAATCTTACCCCCTCACATAAAAGAATGCCCTGTAGTTTTCAGTCTGTAATCTCTGGGAAAATGACTCGATGCATTCACCCTATCTATGGTCCGCGTAATATTATGCATCTCCATAAAAACACCCCCTCATTCTCCTACATTCCAAGGAATGATATCCGAACCTGACCCACCCCTCCTTATAACGCTGGCCTATTAGTCCTGACAACATTCTTGTCAAACTTCTTTGCACTCGTTTCAGGTTAACAGGATGACCAAACCTGTACACAATGCTCGAAGTGTGGCCTCACCAACGACTTACAGAAAGATAGCATAATGTCCCAACTCCTATATTCAATGCTTTGATAGTTGAAGGCCGGCATGCTAAACGCTCTCTTTACCGCCCTTTCTACCCGTGACGCCTCTTCCCGTGAAATATGGACTTGTGATCTGAGGTCCCTCTGTTCCACAACACTCCCCAGAACCTAACCATTTACTGTATAAGTCCTATCTTTGTTTTACTTTCCAAAGTGTAACACCTCCGACTTATCTGTATTTAATTGCAGTTGCCAATCCTCAGCTCACTTCCCCATCAGATTAAAATCCCTCTATTATTTCTGATAATGTTCATCGCTATCAACGATACCTCCTAATGGTATCATCCATAAATGTAGTAAACTTCTTGGGAGTACTTGGAGTATGTTGTGCAGTTTTGGGCCCCTTATCTCAGAAGATTTATACTGGCCTTGGAATGTGCTCAGAGGAGTTTCACGAGAATGGTCCCAGGAATGAAAAGCTTGACACATGAGGAAACTTTGAGGACTCTGGATCTTTACTTAATGGATTTTAAAAGGATGAGAGGAGATCTAATTGAAATATACTGAATAGTCTGGACAGAATAGATGTTGTGAAGATATTTCCATTGGTAAAATAGACTAGTACCCGAGGGCACAGCCTCAAAGTAAATGGAACAGCTTTTAGAACGGAGATAAAGAGAAACTTCTTCAGCCAGAGAGTGGGGAATCCATGGAATTCAGTGCCACAGAAGGCTGTGGAGGCCAGGTTACTGAGTATATATAAGACTGAGATGGACAGGTTTTTGATTGTCAAGGGGATCAAGGATTATGGCGAGAAAGCAGAAGAATGGTGTTAAGAAAATTATGAACCATGACTGAATAGTGGAGCAGACTCGATGGGCTGAATATTTCAATTTCTGTTCCAATGTCTTATGGCCCTCATCATGCATTGTATATTCACATGCAGAACATTTATGTAAATAACAAATAACAAAGTTCTCAGCACTGACACCAGTGGCACTAATTATAGACCTCCAGTCGGAGAAACAATCTTCAACCATCACCCTCTGCTTCTTACCATTGAGCCAATTTTGAATCCAATTAGCTAGCTCTCTCTGGATCGCAAATCACCTAAACTCACTGACTAACCTGCCGTATGGGACCTTGTCAATCGTCTTACTAAAGTCCATATATAGATAATCCATTGTCCTTCCCATATGTATTCTCACGGTTATCTCTTTGAAACAATTTAAAAGATTTTTCAGACATGATTCCCTGCACACTAATCCATGCTGACTATTTCTAATCAGACCTTGAATTTCCAAATGTTAGTTCATCCTGTCTCTCAGTATCATCTCCAACAACTTGCCTAACACTGATGTTCCACTCACTGACTAAGAGCTCCCTGGTTTGTCTTTGCTACCTTTCTTAAACAATGGAACCACTCCAGTGGCAAACGATGAAGCAAAAATCTGTGCAAGGGCCTGTGCAATTTCTTTCCTAGCCTCCCATAACATCCGACGATGGACATATTCTTGCCCAGGGGATTTATTCACCCTATTGTGCTTTAAGGTAGAAAATGCCTCCACTCTAGTAATATGCATGCAGAGCAAAACATTCCCACTTGTTTTCCTTATTTCCTTAGTATGCATCATTTGCTCCTGATTAAACATGGAGGAGAAATATTCATTAAACAATACCCCCCACAAACACACACACACAAGGACAGCCATGCTCATCAGTAAGGGGACCTATTCTATCCTGAATCATGCTTCTACTCTTAATATGACTAGAGAACCTCTTGGGATTATCTTTCACCTTTTCTGAGCGATCCATGTCATGTCCTTTTTTCAGGCTTCAGATTCCCCTCTTAAGGGTGCTTCTACACTTTGTGTAGTCATCTAAGGATTCACTTAAGCCCAATATCTTAAACCCAATGTATGCCTTCTTTAATGTCCTTACCAGATCCTCAATATGCCTCGCCATTCAAGGATCAGGATCCCCCTCAACCACCGTCTATCTAATGAAAATAATCCTTATTTGTTCAATCTTTCTTCATGGCTGGCACCCTACATACCAGGCAACATACTGGTGAACCTCCTCTGCACTCTCTCCAAAGCATCCACATCGTTTTGCTAGTGTGGCGACCAGACTGTATGCAGTATTCCAAATGTGGCTGAACTAAAGTCTTATACAACTGTAACACGACCTGCAAACTCTTATATTCAGTACCCGATCCAATGAAGGAAACCATGCCGAACACCTTCTTCACCACTCTACTGATCTGCCTTGCCACCTTCAATGGGAACAATGGACCTGAACACCTAGATGTCTCTGTACATCAATTTTCCCCAATACTTTACTATTTACTGTATAGTTTGCTCTTGGATTGGATCGGACAAAATGCATCGCCTCACATTTGTCCAAATTGAACTCCATCTGTCATTTCTCTGCCCATCTCCCCAATCTATCTATATTCTGCTGTATTCTTGGACAGTCCCCTTCACTGTCTGCTCCTCCACCAATCTTAGTGTCATCTGAAAACTTGCTAATGAAACAAGCTACACCTTCCTCCAAATCATTTATGTCTACCACAAAAACCAATGTCGCAGCAAGGGCCCCTGTGGGACACTACTGGTCACAGATCTCCATTTTGATAACCTCCCTTCCATGGTTACTCTCTGTCTCCTGTTTCCTAACCAGTTTTCTATCCATCTAGCTAGAACACGCATGCAACTTCACCTTCTTCTTCAATTTACCATGGGGAAATTTATCGAATGCCTTACTAAAGTCCATCTGTATGACATCTATATCCCTTCCCTCATCAATCAACATTGTCACCGCTTCAAACAATTCTATTAAGTTTGTAAGCCATTACCATACCTGCAGAAAACCATGCTACCTCGCACGGAGAAGTCATTGTATTCTGAATGGGTATATATCCTATCCCTCAGTATCTTCTCCAGTAGCATCCCTACCACTGACGTCAGGATCACAGGTCTGTAATTTCCTGGATTTTTCCTTGAACAAGGAGACACCATTAGAAATTGTCCATTCCCCAGGGACCTCCCCCGTGTTCAAGGACGCTGCAACAATATCCGTGAAAGCCTCAGCTATTTCCTCTCTCGCTTCCCTCAGTAACCTTGGGAAGATCCCATCCAGACCTGGGGACTTGTCTTTCTTGATGTCTTTTGGAAAACACACCACTTCCTCCCTCCTTATGCAGACTTGACAAAGAGTAATCAAAGATCTATCCCTAACCTCAACATCCACCCAGCCCCTCTCCTTGGTGAATATCGATGCAAAGTACTCATTAAGAATCTCTCCCGATTTCTCTGCCTCCAAGCATATCTTTCCTGTTTTGTCCATGAGTGGGCCCTTTCTCTAGCTACCCTCTTTCGCGTTTTATGTGACCAAAATGCTTTAAGGTTTTCCTTAATCCTGCTGGCTAAGGATATCTCATGACCCCTTTTCGACCTCTTAATTCCTCACTTCAGATTGGTCCTACATTCACAATATTCTTCCTAGGCCTCCTATATCTTCGTTCACCTAGATATTATGTACTCATTCTTTTTCCTTTTAGTTAGTGTCACAATATCACTTGTCATCTATGGTTTCCTATCCTTGCCATTTCTATCCATAATTTTCACAGGAACATATCTCTCCTGAACACTAATTAACCTCTCCTCAAAAGCCTTCCACCTATCATTTGCGGATTTCCATTCAAACAGCTGGTCCTAATCCTCGTTCCCCAGCTCTTGCCGAATTTTGCTTTAGTTCGCCTTCCACCAGTTTAGCACTCTTCATTTAGGACCACTCTCATCTTTCTCCATGAATATTGTAAAACTAAAAGAATTGTGATCATTATTCCCAAAGTAATCCCCCACTGTAACTTCCACTGCCTGGACGGGCTCATTTCCCAACACCAGGTCCGGCATGGCCGATTCCAGAGTTGAACTGTTTCTACACTGCTCTAGAAAACGCTCCTGGATGGTCCTACAAATTCTGCTCCATCTAGACCTCTAACACTAAGTGAATCCCAGTCAATTTTAGGAAACTTAAAATCTCCTATCACCACCATCCTGTTGCTCCCACATCTTTCTGTGATCTATCTACACATTTGTACTTTGATCGGTGTTGGGAGGCCTGTAGTACAATCCCAGCATTGTTACTGCGCCCTTTCTCTTTCTGAGCTCTGCCCATATTGCCTCACTGCTCGAATCTTCCATGGCGCACTCCGTCAGCACTGCTGTGATATCTTCTTTGACCAGTGATGCTTGTCATCCACCCCTTTTACCTTCTTCTCTACCCCGCCTGAAGCATTAATGTCCTGGGATATTTAGTTGTCAATCACGCCATTCCCTCAACCAAGTTCAGTAACAACAATAACATTATATTCCCAGGTACTATTCCAAGCCCTACGTTCACCTGCCTTACGTTCTTGCATTAAAACGACAAGTCCCTCTGTGTTCATCCTCCGCTTCCTGCCTCCTCTTCCCCTCAGTCATGTTGAATTCATTATCGAGTTACTTAGGCTTTAGTTACTACCTCCTTTCATTTCACTAAACAGATTTTTTACCCGATCCCCTGCCACATTAGTTTAAACCCTTCCCAACAGCGTTTGCAAATGCACTCCATCGAACATTGGCTCCAGTCCTATCCAGATGTAGACCGTCCAATTTGTAATAGTCTCACCTCCCCCAGAACCGGTCCCAATATCCCAAAAATCGGAACCCCTCCCTCCTGCACCATCTCTCAAGCCACACATTCTTCCTGATTATTTAATCATTCCTACACTGACTAGTACTTGACAATGTAGCAATCCTCCGAGGTCCTACTTTGTTAAGTTGGTTCCTAACTCCCTAGCTTTTTCTTGTAGGACCTCATGCCGATGGCACATTAATGTGGGGAAAGATCATTCAGGCACATAAAGTATCAGGGATGCTATATTAGACTGATGAATGGACTCTGTAACTCCAAATAATAAAGATCTTGTTCATGTTGATCATGTTTTTTGAATGTTCTGCGCATTGTAACCTGCACGCCTTACTATGTCCACATTTATTTTTCACCCTATGATCTGTGAGTCCTTGCTTACTGTCATCTGCCTGTACTGCTCATAAATAAAGCTTTCACTGGACTTAGGCACATGTGACAATAAATCTAATAAATTAATCATTTCTCACCCTAACAGTGTCTCTTTCAGAAATATGTGATCGTCGCTAATCCTCACGTTTCAGCGCAATCATCCCTCTTTGTCTCCTAGCACGACAGATTAAATACTCAGTTCCATCACTGTCTCCTCATGGAGTCATCATCTCATGGATTAGACTGCTAATACTTACTTCAGTAGTGTCTGTGTTAATGACATCGTGCCTTATAAAGAAGATCACACCTCTACACAGTGCCCCAAATAATCTCTAATCAAGGCCCTACAAATACGGGAAGACGGCTTTAGTTTTGCACATAAATCATATGACAATGAAGGGCAGCATACAATATAAGATGCCAATACTTACGGCCTTGGATGTGCTATTTTTGGTGACTCATGATCAAGGACATTCAGGTCCTTTTGAAAAACAACATTTCTCAAACTTGTACGATTTAATCAATACAAAATGAGATGCATTCTGTTTATTTCTCATAGCCAAATCATTTCTATGCCTTGCAAATTGTTGTGGTTCAAACACTGAAACTTGTGATATCCCATGAGTAACTGCCTTCAATCCATAAAAGTGCAAGAAGCACTGTATTGCTTCCACTGACCAATTCTCAATCCATGTGGTATATCCAGATCACCCCGTCTGCAACGTACCAATGTTCTCCAACTTCCTTTGCTCACTTGTTAACAACAATGTAAAAAATGTATTCTGCAAATTCAAATACACCACTCGCACTCTTTCTCTCTTGTGGATGTATCAACTAACACAAACTCCACAGGTTT
This sequence comes from Chiloscyllium punctatum, assembly GCF_047496795.1. NCBI lineage: Eukaryota > Metazoa > Chordata > Chondrichthyes > Orectolobiformes > Hemiscylliidae > Chiloscyllium > Chiloscyllium punctatum. The sequence goes on along the minus strand of NC_092769.1, from coordinate 39,537,903 downwards.
CTCAACGATGATTTCCGGTTTCTAAGTCTAAGCTGACTGTACTAAGTCACATCATGATTTCCCAAACGTCGAGTTGTAAAATTTCTCATAAAAAGTTCTAATATTTTCCTCAGACCTAAAATCATGGTACCCATTTTTTTTTCGTTTCCCTCCCGCGCTGGTTTTAAAAATTTAGAATTACAATAATTACTTTCCAGTCTGCAGGAACGATAAATTGCAGATTCTAAAGAAATTTGGAGGGTAATCAATACTTCTTTCTTGTCGTTACAACGTTTAAAAGACATTTGGATAAGTACATGAATAGGAAAGGTTTGTACGGATATGGGCCAAGCGCGGTCAGGTGGGATTAAGTTAGTTTGGAATTGGAATAGTGAGCATGGATTGGTTGGACCGAAGCGTCTGTTTCTGTCCTGTATGTCTCTATAACTCATTCACTAGCTGCAATGCCACTTCCCTGAAAACTCGGATGGAACTCATTTGGTGCAGTAACTTGCCAACCTTCAATTCAATTAATTTTTGAGAAAGTTCACTTTATTAATTCTAATCATGTTCTTATTTTTACCAGTCAATCTGTCCCATATTATTTCTAGAAGATTTTCCGGACCTTCCATTATGGAGACAGGACGAAGGTATTACCCTCAGCAGCAGGCAGAGATTGATTCCGTCACTGTGTGAATACATTAGAACACTGCAATTGGGAGATGATGGACGTGACACCAACTCCTGGTCAGAAAGTTCTAGAATCAAGACAGTTCAATGAAACGGTCACTGATAGCATAGTCCTCTCCCTCGTTTGAGGTTACAGGTTATACTGATAGTCATTTTAGAATCAAACTGTCTTCAATCTTTGCACCTCACATAGATCCAAGTCGAGGCAAGAAAAAGTTTGTGATCAAAATATATGTAACGAGAAGAGGTGCCCGAAGAGAATTGTAACTGGAAAGATGTGGATGATGGTTTATTCAGAAACAGTGTTGAGGCAGAAGTGAAGACTGGGGATATTGTGAAGGTGGGAGTGGGATTGGGCAGGTTTTGTGGTAGACGGAATATTGAGATATAAATCAGTTCAGGATAAAATGGGGTAATGGTGGTTATGAATACTTTAGTTTCTCCTCAGATGCTTGTAAGCGAGGGATATGAAATTCATGGTATAGAAATGGAAATTGTGATTGAAAGCGAAGACAATATTTTGGATCTTTGCCAAATATACACTACAGAGAAAATGATGACATTCACAACGGGTTAGAGAATTAGTAAATGGGCAGAGATCGACTCACCAAGAATACCAACAATAGCGAGGATGGGATAGTAACCTGCCTGAATAGTCATCATTACACAGCATCAATCGAGATGTTGTTACTACACTGAAGTGTCCTCCACCACAACAACTTCCAACATTAAAACTGCTTCTGGGCACAACTGCCCCGAACATACACAAGAAATACGGATTTCCCTGGATTTTACTCTCACCGCTCTTACCAGTTAATTGTTTATCGTTTACATAAGGCAATTCTATAATCTGTTTGTAAAGATGCAAACATCTTATTGCACAATTTGTATGCATTATCCTTTTGAGATGTTTTGTAGCCTTAGCGCAAAAGTAAGTGTCCTGTTTAAAATTGACCTGGTTATTGGGATTCAGGGGTCAGATACAGTACGTATTTTTCATGGGTTAATAAACAGAAAGGAATAGAAGACAGTGGCTGTGGAGACTGATGAGGAGTAAAGTGACATCCCCACCATTCCCCAATGTCTTCTTGACAAACAGAATAAAATAAAATGCAGTGAAAGAAACATAATTTATTCGGAAGAAGGAATGGCAAATGAAAGTGTAAACAAAACAGAATCATTTCAAATAGAATGGCTGAACAGTCATTGGTGTGTGCGTGCGTATATGTGTGTGTGTGTGTCTGTGTCTGTGCGTGTGTGCAGATAGATAAGATTGTTCATATGTGTGCAACATATTCAGAATGAACAAGAGAGACATACTTAACAAACATGATGCATGTGATATACAAAATTTATAAAATATTAATATGTTATTTACTCTTCAGCTGAGAGGTTTTGTTCCCCTTCTCTCAATGTACCGTCTGCCTCCTGCCCCTTTCTGGCATTCCCTGATCTAATGTTTCATTCTTATCGGATGGCTGTTATAAATTCCTGCTTCTGGTGTTCCAACTTGTTTGTGGGCGGCACGGTGGCACAGTGGTTAGCACTGCTGCCTCACAGCGCCAGAGACCCGGGTTCAATTCCTGCCTCAGGCGACTGACTGTGTGGAGTTTGCACATTCTCCCCGTGTCTGCGCGGGTTTCCTCCGGGTGCTCCGGTTTCCTCCCACTGTCCAAAGATGTGCAGGTCAGGTGAATTGGCCATGCTAAATTGCCCGTAGTGTTAGGCAAGGGGTAGATGTAGGGGTATGGGTGGGTGGCGGGTCGGTGTGGACTTGTTGGGCCGAAGGGCCTGTTTCCACACTGTAAGTAATTTAATCTAATCTAATCCATTTTCTACCAGGAAACATATGCTGGGTTCTGTCAACAGTTGGTGCCTCTCATATTGAAGGAGATAAATGTTCTGGCATCAAATCCAGGATTTCAACAGATTAATCTGTTGCACATATACTGCATAAAGGACCACTGCACACAGGAATTGTTAAACCAAATAGGGAAGCACATCTAATTCTATCAATCATGTAGACGTCTCTATTTTTACATCTTCACGTCTATATTCATTCTCTCTGTCTTTGTCTTTCCATCCAGTTAATAAATCCTCCAATCGTTCTTCGTGTCCCAAGTCTCAAACGTCCCTCTTTCAGTTTACATCTATTGCTCACTTTTGGATGAGATGGCTTATAATTGAGTAATGTAACTAAAAAGACAGGAGGGTGGCGTTGGCCAGAGTTAGTTGAAAGGGGAGCTGAACACGGAAATATGGTGAAGCAGCAATGACAGGAGTTTCTGGAGATAATTCAGCAGCACGTCAGAAATTCATCCCAAAGTAAGAATAAAGATATTCAGCGGAAGACAAGGCAGCCGTGCGTGATAACGAAACAGGGACAGGACAAAAGTAAAAGAAAATGCGTACAATGTGCTGAAGATTTATGGGAATCTAGACGATTACGAAGCCTATAAATTCCAGCAGGGATAACTAACAACAGCAAATGGCAGCAGAGGGTGAAATATGATATTATGCTTTTTAATAATGGAAAAGAACGTTGAAACAGATTTTTAGACAGATAACAAGGAAGACAGGGAGTAAAGAACAAACAAAGCAATGTTGAAAAATAAAGCTTGAATAGTTATGAGAAGCAATGGAATGGCAGAGGAATTGAATACATTGTAACAATCTTCACGGTGGAAGACACCAGCAAAATGTTAGAACTTCAAGACAGTCAGAGGGTAGAGGTGAGTATAGCGACCACCAGTAAGGAGAAGGAGCTGGGGAAGGTGAAGTTGGATCAATCAGTGAGACTAGTTGGAGAACACCCCGTAGTTCTAAAGAAATGCCAAAGGTGATTGTGGAGGCATTGCTGGTGAGCTTTCTGGAAATTTTGGAGAGTGGGAGGACTGGTAAATGTAAGGAGAGAGGGACACAGAAGACAGGAAATTACAAATGGCCAGGCAAGTTGAAACTGTTGTATAGAAGGACTTAATGGATCCTTACGTTTATGAATAGATGTGTGGAGTATAAGAACAAGGAAGTTCTGAGGTACATTAGACATGGTGTGATTAAGCTTCAGCATAACAAGAGTTACATTTACAATGCTATTGCGAACAGCAGACTTGAAAGTACGGTGAAAACAAAGGAAATCATTTCGAAGCAAACAGGAACATTCGTGACAAAGAGACTGTTTCCTTGACCCTGTAGTGAGAATGTTGAGATACGCTTGTTAGTAAACAGCTAAAATAAAATAAAATGTATAAAATGCACAACAAAATATGTTGCTGCGGATATAGCAATACATATGAAGCTGAAAAAGCAGAGCAGGTCAGACACCATACTAGGAACAGGAAAGTCAACTTTTCAGGCTGAAAGCCTTCATCAGGACTGGGCCGGGGAAGGGGAGCTGGGAAGTAAATAGAGAGAGGGACGTGGGGCTGAAGAAAGCGTAGATGGGATGACGAAAAGGGATGCAAGTAAGGGGATATTGTGATTGGTCAGTGGGAAGAGTACAGTGGATATGCGAATAGGAAGAGGGACAGCTTAGGTCAGGTCACGGAAGGGGAACATGAAATAAGGCTGTGGGTGGAGAGATTTTGAAGCCAGTGAGTCAATATTGAGACCAGTGAACTGTAAGCTCTCAAGCTGAAAGATCAGGTTGTGATCCCTAGTTTCCATTTGGCCTCACTCTGACAGTGCAGGAGGCCAAGGATGGACCTGTCGCTGGATGAGCGGGCGGGGGCGGTGTGAGCAAGTAATTGAAATGAATGGCAACTGGAATGTAGGGTTGGTTAAAGCGTGCAGAGAGCATATGCTCCATGACTATGTCCCCGAAACTCCCTTTGGTCTCCCTGATAGAGAAGAGACAACATTGGGAGTTGGAGACGTGCTTGGTGGGGCAGGATCAGGCTCTGTATGGAGCACCAGTGCTCTGAACACAACAACCAACCCGACTTTCCAGTTACCTTCCATTTTAATTCGCCCTCCAACTCATCTGGGGACATGGTCATCCTTAAGATAAAAGTGAGGACTGCAGATGCTGGAGATCAGAGCTGAAAAATGTGTTGCTGGAAAGGCGCAGCAGGTCAGGCAGCATCCAAGGGACAGGAGAGTCGACATTTCGGGCATCAGCCCTCCTTCAGGAATTCCTGAAGAAGGGCTTATGCCCGAAACGTCGATTCTCCTGTTCCTTGGATGCTGCCTGACCTGTTGCGCTTTTCCAGCAACACATTTTCAGCACATGCTCATCCTTAGCCTGTCCACTGTCAGAGGAACACCACCTGAGAGTTTACCTTTGAAGCTGATAGCCCAATGGCCACAATATTGACTGCAGAAGCTTCAAAATCCCTCCACACGCAGCCTTATCCCACGTCCCTTCTCCCTGACCAGACCCACCTGCCCATCTTCTCACTCACATATCCGCTCCACCCTTTTCACTGATCAAGCACAGTAACCTCATACCTGCATGAATACGCCACCATCATGCCAACCATTCGCCCTGCCATATCCCATCACTCCATTTCTGTGCTCCCCTCCCCCTCACCAGTCCTGACGAAAGCTCCAATATCAAAATATTGCCTTTTTGCTCCTCTGATTCTGTCTGGTCTTCTGTGTTTCTCAAGCTCCAAGTTTATTAACTCTGTCCTCTCGCATCTGTAGTGCTTACTCCCTCCAAGTTGCGAAACTATGTAGTCTATATATAATAGGAAATACAGTTGGACATTTGAAAAGATCGTAAACTTTTTCCTCATTTCTTAACAATCTAACACATACCTTCCAGAAGAAGCAGCATTTCACTTGTAATCTTTCAATTCAATCTCCTGTCATTGCTGCTCACAATTCAGTCTCCTTTAAATTGGGGAGAGCAAACAGAGACTGCACTGAGGAACATTCCCATTCTGTCTGTAGGAAGAGCCCTGACCGTCTCATTGTTTCCCATTTCAATAACCTACCTTGCTCTCATACTAACATTTCAGTCCTGGGCAGCTGCAATGTTCAAATGAAGCACAACCCAGCTCGAGTAACACCTCACATTTCACTTTGGTACGTTACAGCCTGTAGGAGTAGGTATTCAATTCCATAACTTCACAGCATGACGCCTTTATAGCTGTTCTCAAGTCTTCATACATTCCTTCACTTGGTCTCCCACTGAACTTGCCCTGTTTATGAATCGTTTGTCTTGCACTCAATTAAGGAACCCAATGCCCCCCTTTACAACCTAATGTACACTTATTTTACATTTGATTCTCTTTTACAACAAACAAAAGTCCATTCGTCAGTGGCATTGCGCTTCCACACTGTTTCCCATCACACTTCCACTACCTCTGACAAGGGATTAAAAAGCCCTTTTTCCAATCCTTTTCCGTTCTGAAGAAGTGTCACACTGGACTTGAAACGCTAACTCTGTTTCTCTGTCTCTGTAGATGCTGCGGATCTGCTTGTGTTTCTCCAGAAATGAACAAAACACATTTTCAATTAAACAAATAATTGTTGATACCGGAAATCTGAAACCAGAACAATAAAAGAATCTGTGAGCCTTGAAGAACGATCACTGGAACCAATGATTAACTCTACTTTCACTGCACAGGTGCTGCCAGACCTGCTGAACGTCCCCAGCAATTTCTGTTTTTCAAAGATGAGCGTCAACATTGCTCAAACCCTCTGTCCAACCTGGAGCGCCATATACCAGGAAGTGCAAGATAAAAAAAGATACACAAATTCATTGGTTCTGAAACTATGTTAGGCTGGAATCACTGACACTACAGACCTCTTACTCTTAGGGAGAGAAACAGCGGGAGATGTATTCACTCTAAACACAGAAGGTCGCACATACTGGAAGGGAAAGGATTCAGATGAATATATTAAAGCGTGTTGACGAATGTGACAAACTGTAAGTGTGACACCATGGAGAATATAATGAGAATATAAAATTGGACGTGTACCACATCAGAAACCAGAGTAGGTCACTGAGTACATGGCTGATGGATGAATGGATCTCGGTGTGAACTGGGGGACAGGCAGCAGAACTGTATGAGAGATATTGCAGCTCACACCGTGTATTCCATGTGGTGCAATAAACCACAGCAACAACAGAAGCAGAATTATATAAAACTATAATCTAACTTTTGGCCCTGGATAATCCCTCAGTCTACAATTACCATCAAGCTGAACTATGGTTCAGTGACGCATGTGGGTAAACATGTCAGGGTCAGAACCATGTGCTCCTAAAACTGATGAGAACCTGTTAAAGCGACCACACTTGACTGATTACATTCCAAACAGCAGAACTAACATGTGATAGAGAGGACGCAATGATCCCAAGACGAACAGATCAGATAGAAGCTCAGCATCCCTGCCACCCCCAGTCATAAATGGATTAATCAACTCACTGCAGGACAGGGTCATACACACGTCCCTATCCTAAATAATGTACAGTCCTGCACATCAGGGCAATAGACAAGGATTCCTATCTACACCATACTCAGCCAGAAGTGTTGAGTTTATGATTCAACTCACCTTGTCAGGATGCCCACAGAATCACAGATGACAGTTTTCAAACAGTTTGATTCGCACTATGTGACATGAAGAAACAACTGAACACAGTAGGTACGACATAGGCAATGTTCGACAAGCCGTGTCCCTGGGGAAGCTATTTCATTCCATTTCCAAGTCTGACATCTATCTGACAATGTGGAAAATTATTATGACAAGTCTATTAAGAGGAAAATAATTACATTATGACCAATATGGCCCCCTCAACTCCATTACGACAGTCAAATGGGTGGGAGGTCTTTTTGACAGAGCCGTGAAGCAGCACAAAAATTACCTGCTCAGTTTGGTTTCCGATAGGTCCCCATGTGGAACTGATGCTGTTGTGGAAATGTCACTGGATTACTAACCCAGACCAAACAAATGCTCTAGCAGCTGGTGGAAGTTAAAAGCAATTAATAAAATGTCGAAGTCTAAAATCTGGTGTCAGTAACAATGACTGTGAAGCCAATGTCGATTGTAACCACCAATTTGCTTCTCCAATGTACTTTCAGGAAGTGAATCTCCCGTGCTTTCTTGGTCTGGCCTAAAAGTGACTCCAGACACACAGAGACATGTGATAAACTCTTCAATGGTCTCTGAAACAGCCAAGCAAGACACTGAATTGTATTAAACTGCTCCGAGGTCTTAAAGGATAACCCGGACTGAACACCCGGCACCAGCCTCGATATCGGAAAAGGGAACGGGAAACACAGTTCTGTCGATCCCTGCAGAGGCCTCATTCCTAACATCTGAGAGCTTGTGACAACATTTACAGAGCATTCCCACAGATTGCACAGAAACCTCAGGAAAGGAGTATGTCATTCAACACAGTGAGCCTCGACGTTCTCATCATGGCCAAGGATCTCCTCAATGCGTTTCTCCTACAGCAGACTGAGATATATTGCAATTGATTCAGCACTGACGAAAGAACTCGAAGATCTTAGGCTCATCCGAGAGAACGAGATCTTTCTGGACAAGACCTTCATTGATGTTATTACACCAATCATGCCAGAAGAGAGCAGAAGAGTGCAGACGATGAGGAAGGCAGAGAGGAGACAGGTGCAAGAGACGCCAGGAGAAGTACCTGTCAGGAACAAGTTGAAGCTTTTGGACACAGTAGAGTCTAATGACACTGCCAGTTCGCAAGGCAGCCATGTTTGTCAATCAAAAGTTGCCGCAGAAGCAGAGCGGAAGAGTCGGACATCGCACAGAGCCGTGGTAATAGGGGACTCCATCGTGAGAGGAACTGACCGGGGTTTTTGTGACAGCAGACCGGATTTAAGGATGGTGTGTTGCCTTCCTGGTGCTAGAGTGAAAGACATCGCGGACAGAGTCCAGGACATCCTCAAGGACGAGGGTGAAGAGCCCGAGGTGGTGGTACACGTCGGCACAAATGATGTCGGGAAGAAGAGGAGGAACATACTACAGCGAGACTTCGGAGAACTAGGAAGAAGGCTAAAAAGCAGGACGTCCAAGGTGGTTATCTCCAGTTTGCTTCCAGTTCCTCGGGCTAGTGTGGCCAGAAACCGGGAGATAATGGACTTGAACGTGTGGTTGGGGGACTGGAGCAGGATGCAAGGTTTCAAGTTCTTGGATCACTGGGGTATATTTTATGGTAACCATAAATTCTACAAGAGAGACGGCTTGCACCTTAATAGATCAGGGATCAGCATTCTGGCAGGCAGGTTTTCTGCTGCAACACCGCTACATTTAAACTAAGTAGCGGGGGGGAGGGGACAAGCTGGATGTTTAAAAAGGAAATTGAAGGGGTAGTTAGAACAAGAGAAGTCAAGAAAGACAACTGTATCAAGGAGGCAGAAAACTGGAAAAGGCATCATGCTGTAAAGTTGAGTGAAATAAGGGTTGAGGGGAAGGGTGAGAGCAGTAACAAATTAAAAATTCTATATATGAATGCACGAAGCATTAGACACAAGGTGGATGAGCTTGAGGCTCTTTTGGAAATTGGCAGATAAGATATTGTGGGGATAACTGAGACGTGGCTTCATGGGGACAGGGCCTGGGAAATGAATATTCAAGGCTACACGTGCTATCGTAAGGACAGGCTGATGGGCAGAGGGGGTGGGGTGGCCTTGTTGGTAAGGGAGATATTCAGTCCCTTGCGCGGGGGGACCTAGAGTCAGGGCATGTAGAGTCAGTGTGGATAGAGCTTCGAAACACTAAGGGGGAAAAGACCCTCATGGGAGTCATCTACAGGCCCCCAAACAGTAGTCTGGATGTCAGATGTAAGTTGAATCAGGAGCTGAAATTGGCTTGTCGCAAAGATGTTACTACAGTTGTTATGGGGGATTTTAAAATGCAGGTAGACTGGGAGAATCAGGATGGTATCGGGCCTCAAGAAAGAGACTTTGTAGAGTGCCTCAGAGATGGATTTTTAGAGCAGCTGGTGCTGGAGCCGACCAGGGATAAGGCGATTCTAGATCTGGTATTGTGTAACGAACCAGAATTGGTCAGTGACCTCGAAGTGAAGGAGCCATTGGGAAGTAGTGACCATAATACAATAAGCTTCAATCTGCAATTTGAGAGGGAGTGGGTACAATCGGAAGTGACAATATTTCTGTTTAATAAAGGGAAATATGGAGCTATGAGGGAGCAACTGGCCAAAGTTCAAAGGTGCAATACCTTAACAGGGAAGACCGTGGAGGAACAATGGCGGATATTTCTGTGTATAATGCAGAAGTTGCAGGATCAGGTCATTCCTAAAAGGAAGAAGGATCCCAGGAGGAGACATGGGCGGCCGTGGCTGACGAGGGAAGTAAAGAAACATATAAAGTTAAAAGAGAAAAAGTATAACTTAGCGAAGATAAGTGGGAAAACTGAGGACTGGGAAGCTTTTAAAGAACAACAGAGGATTAATAAGAAGGAAATACGCAGAGAAAAAATGAGGTACGAAGGTAAACTGGCCAAGAATATAAAGGAGGATAGTAAAAGCTTCTTTAGGTATGTCCAAGGCAAAAAAATGGTTAGGACAAAAATTGGGCCCTTGAAGACAGAAACAGGGAACAAAGAAATAGCAGAGGAATTAAATGGGTACTTCAGATCTGTGTTCACTGGGGAAGACACAAGCAATCTCCCTGAGGTAACAGTGGCTGAAGGACCTGAACTTAAGGGAATTTATATTTGCAAGGATTTGGTGTTGGAGAGACTGTTAGGTCTGAAGGTTGATAAGTCTCCGGGACCTGATGGCCTGCATCCCAGGGTACTGAAGGAGGTGGCTCGGGAAATCGTGGATGTGCTGATGATTATTTTCCAGAGTTCAATAGAATCGGGGTCGGTTCCTGAGGATTGGAGTGCGGCAAATGTTGACCACTTTTTCAGAAGGGTGGGCGGGAGAAAACAGCAAATTATATACCAGTTACTCTGACCTCAGTGGTGGGAAAGATGCTGGAGTCTATTAAAAAGGATGAAATTACGGCACATCTGGATAATAGTAACAGGATAGGACAGAGTCAGCATGGATTTATGAAGGGGAAATCATGCTTGACTAATCTTCTTGAATTTTTTGAGGATGTAACTCGGAAGATGGACGAGGGAGATCCAGTGGATGTAGTGTACCTGGACTTTCAGAAAGCTTTTGATAAAGTCCCACACAAGAGGTTAGTTAGTAAAATTAGGGCGCACGGGATTGGGGGCAAAGTACTAGATTGGATAGAGAATTGGTTGGCTAATAGGGAACAAAGGGTAGTGATTAACGGCTCCATTTCGGAATGGCAGGCAGTGACCAGTGGGGTACCGCAGGGATCCGTGCTGGGACCGCAGCTTTTTACAATATATGTAAATGATATAGAAGATGGTATCAGCAATAACATTAGCAAATTTGCTGATGATACAAAGCTGGTTGGTAGGGTGAAATGTGATGAGGATGTTAGGAGATTACAGGGTGACCTCGACAAGTTAGGTGAGTGGGCAGATGCATGGCAGATGCAGTTTAATGTGGATAAATGTCTGGTTATCCACTTTGGTGGCAAGAACAGGAAGGCAGGTTACTACCTCAATGGTATCAAATTAGGTAAAGGGGCTGTTCAGAGAGATCTGGGTGTTCTTGTCCACCAGTCAATGAAGGCAAGCATGCAGGTACAGCAGGTCGTGAAGAAGGCTAATAGCATGCTGGCCTTCATAACAAGAGGAATTGAGTATCGAAGCAAAGAGGTGCTTCTGCAGCTGTACAGGGCCCTGGTGAGACCACACCTGGAGTACAGTGTACAATTCTCGTCTCCAAATTTGAGGAAAGACATTCTGGCAATTGAGGGAGTGCAGCGTAGGTTCACGAGGTCAATTCCTGGAATGGCAGGATTGCCTTACACGGAAAGACTGAAGCGACTGGGCTTGTATACCCTTGAGTTTAGAAGACTGAGAGGGGATCTGATTGAAACGTATAGGATTATGAAAGGATTGGACACTCTGGCAGGAGGAAACATATTTCCGCTGATGGGGGAGTGCCGAACCAGAGGACAAAACTTAAAAATACGGGGTAGACAATTTAGGACAGAAATGAGGAGAAACTACTTCACCCAGAGAGTTGTGGCTGTGTGGAATGCTCTGCCCCAGAGGGCAGTGGAGGCCCAGTCTCTGGATTCATTTAAGAAAGAATTGGATAGAACTCTTAAAGATAGTGGAGTCAAGGGTTATGGAGATAAGGCTGGAACAGGATACTGATTGGGAATGATCAGCCATGATCATATTGAATGGCGGTGCAGGCTCGAAGGGCTGAATGGCCTACTCCTGCATCGATTGTCTATTGTCTATTGATTCATTTAACCAAATGTTTGAGATGTTTACGAATAGCTAGGACCCATTACCACCGAGCCAGTCAAAATCAACCACCCAACTATTCTGATCCCGTTTTTCAGCACTTGCCCTTTGGCATCACAGCTGGATAATGCCAGGACAGTGAGCATTCACCAACGTGATGTCCTGTGCATGGGCACACTGTAACATTAATGTAGTGAGAGCTCCTTCAGTTCCTCTAGCTCTCCTCATTGACATGGGGACCCCACACAGTCATGTACATCACTGGAAATCCTGCTATATTGAGAAAAAATGGATACATACGTCACCTCTCTGCTGAGAGAGAAAGCATTCATCTCATCCTCAATATATATTCTCTGTCACCGAATGGTGACATTGATGTTGAGATATTGGGAGATGAAGAATATTTCAAACACTCCAGCATGGAAAGTTCTGGATCATAGAAGCTGAATGAAACAGTGACCCTAACAGCCACTGGCAGCGCCATCCTCCCCCAGGTATGAAGCTGCAGTCGTGTTGAAGGATCCGACACCACTTTGTGACCAGCTCCTTATTCAGTCAGGGACCCCTCACACTCTGCTCCTGGGTTAAGTGGAGCTTGGGAAGCTGTTCCTGGAAAACCCGGTGTGGATCCAGCAGACCCCTTTCCCCACACACACTCACTCCATGGTTTCAGAGCGTCCCCTCCCTACAGCCTCTGCTCCATTTGTTGTTCATGTTACAGACCCAGATGCTGTAACTAAGTCCCCAGGCTCCGTCCAGAGGCGGGTGTTTGGATGTTTGGATGTTTGTAGGTGCATCATTGCCGTTATCATACACAGAGCCATACACTGAGCAGAAAATGGTCTCGGTCGATTTGAAGATATGTTTAGATATCTCTGCATCATTAAAAAATAAAATGTTTAATGTATTCAGAACACCTGTGTCAAAATGAATGCATTTTGTAACAAAGATAGAAATTGTTGGAAAAGCTCGGCAGGCCTGTCAGCATCCAGATGCCTTTTACATGCTGTAGTTTTTTCCAGCCTCCGTCATTCCTGTGGCCGCTCATTTAATATGCACACCACCCTCTGCGTGAAAAGATGCCCCTTAGGCCTCTTCAAAATCTTTCCCCTCTCACTTTCAACCAATGCCCTCTGGTTGTGGACACTCCTAACCTGGGGGAAAACCCTGACTACTCACCCTATCCATGAACGTTCCGATTTTATAAACATCTTATGCTACGAAATGTGACTCCAATCAACACGAATGGCTGTGTTTTCAGTCATCCTGGGCCTAAATTCTCAAATTCAATACTGACACCTCATCTGTCTCCATCAGGTCAGAATTCTAAAACAATTTTAATCATTTTGTTCAGATGCATCCTGAGACCCTTCTGCGGCTTTACACCAAGGCCTTTGTGCCCGGAGGCAGGACACTAGCACCACTCGGCAATACCCATAAAGCTGTAACATTATTCTCCTGTGTGTTTGTTCATCAGTCTGTTCTGACACGCTGTGACATACGTCTGCAACAGGCAGAACTTGAATTCAGACCATTTAGTCGAGAGATAGGAACATTACCACACAAGTTCAGGAATTGGACTCAAATCGAGAGCTCTGGCTCAGAGGCAGGGACACTACGCACTACACTACCATACCCAGATTTTGGGTCATATGTTAAGTGCCAGCTTTCAGCTCGGTATGGATTTATTATAATCAGGTTACCATTATGAACTACACAAAACTCTTCGTATTGTTAAACAAGTGCAAGACATTTGTCTCAACTGTAGGATGTTGAGTGCACGTGCTATGCTACCGAAATTAACCATGACACCTTTAATTGCTTTATCTGTAATCTACAATATTAGGGAAAGGATTCCTGCAGATACACTCTGCACAATGAAGGGTCTCAAATAGATATTTATTACTGAACACCAGAGACGGAGAAAGAGCATAATTTCTGGCCCCAAAGCACTGACCAGTATTACCACCAAAAACGTGTGTGACTGCTCTCTTCCTAAAACCATGAAATGATACCAGGCCGCTGATTACTGTCCAGCCTCTCCGCCCCACTGACCTTTTCTGCAATCAATCCCTCATCCCCCTAACCACACAAGGTAAACCAAGCTCAGGGTCTTTGTGAAAATCAAGGCCGGAGTGTGCAGGCCTCCTGGAGATGGGGGGGGAATTTTAAAATTAAACAGGGAAGGTGAGGAGGTAGTAATATCACACACTGGGCTGAGGAATGGCAGTTGGTGTTTAGATTTGATTCATTCGAGGAATTGGATTTGGTAAATCAAACAAGAGCGGCGCCTATACAATTAAAAGTAGGGTATTTGGCAGTGTTGTAGGACAGTGACCTAGGCCGTCCGGTATAATTCTTTAAAATTTGCATCTCATATAGATAGTGTGGTCAAAAGTATGTTCAGCACACTTGTCAGACCTTTGAGTATCAGAATTCAGACGTCATGTTGAGGTTATACAGGATATTGGTGAAACCTCTTCTGGAATACTGTGTCCAGTCTGGTCACCCTGCCCGCTCATTCCATAGGCACACCACCCTCTGGGTGAAAAAGCTGCCCCTTAGGTCACTTTTAAATTTTTCCCCTCTAACCTTAAAAATATGTCCACTAGTTTTGGACTCCCGTACCCTTCGAAAATACCTCGACTATTCACTTTCATATTATTGACCTTGATATTATTAAGCTGGAGAGGGTTCAGAAGAAATATTTCACAACTGGGAAGGAGGCCTTGAGATTGGTGTTGGCGTTACAACATTTCAGCATTTACATTGCCTATAACGTGTCTGAGACAAATCTCTGTACTGATGACAACGTCTGAACATTTTTAGAGGAATTTAGGGAAAAAAATCTTCCAGTCTACAAAGCCTTCCAACTTACATTCAATTCCAACTTACACAGATGACAGGACAAGAAACCGTACTTGCTGCCAAGTTGTCGAGAATAGGATGAAGAAAAACTGAGACGTTCTGTAGCAGAAGTAAACGGATTGAAATAGAATCGGGTTGTGAATGTTTGCATGCTTAGTGTCAATGCAACATATATGTATTGTAGTCTACAAAATCAGGAAGAATAAAGAGTTGAAAAGGAGGCCATCTTTGTATATCGGTGTTTTTTTTTTCAAACGGAACGTTGTGACGGTGCTGTCACGTTAAAAAGGTTATTTTCTCTTTTTTTTTAGGAGACGTCTTAGAGACAGAGATGCCGAACTGCCATCTGAAAATAGCTTAAGTAAATAACTGAGAAGGCCTTTAGGCTGGACTAAAACGTTGGTAACTATGGTAGGGCAGTGGCCAACTCCCCAGACCAGGTCTTCTCGTTTTGTTTTTGCTGCAGCATTCAGAGGCTGCTTGGGTTTCCAGAAGGGGTGGAAGTTTCACTATATGATCCCAGTTGCTATTCTCTCTGAAAACTCTCTGAAAGTTGCATCTTCCTGGATTGGAGGACTGCACATAAGATTCTGTGTTTGAATTTATCTTTATGCCGGGGGTATGTTTATGGGATGTTCCGTATTAGCGCAGTTAATTAGTAGAAGGCACTGTATCTATTGTTTGCATAGTTGTTCCAGTAGAGAAGCTCTCCCCAATTGTTCTTCTCTTTGATTGTGTTTTAATTGGAGCATTTGAATGGATTGCATTTTGCTTAACATTGAGTGGGTTGACCAGTTGCAACATCTGGAACAAACAGTTTGCATCTATGTCGTAAAAAAGGAAACGTTAGTGTCCAGGCTGCCTTCTTAAAATATTTTGACGGAGTCAAAAGAGTCCCAGATATTGACTGGGAAAGCTATAGCTCGAGTTCATTAGATGGGTCGGTGTTTGTCCAATGTGTGCAGGAGGGTTTCCTGACACAATATGTAGACAGGCCAACAAGAGGTGAGGCTATACTTGATTTGGTTCTAGGTAATGAACCAGGCCAGGTGTTAGACTTGGAGGTAGGTGAGCACTTCGGGAACAGTGACCACAACTCGGTGACTTTTACTCTAGTGATGGAGAGGGATAAGTGTGCACTGCAGGGCAACAGTTATAGCTGGGGGCAGGGAAATTATGATGCGGTGAGGCATGACTTAGGATGCGTGGATTGGAAAAATAGGCTTCAAGGGAAGAACACAAATGATATGTGGAGATTGTTCAAGGAACAGCTAATGGGTGTCCTTGATAAGTATGTACCATTCAGGCAGGGAGTAAAGGGTCTTGTGAGGGAGCCGTGATTTAATAAGGAATTGGAATTCCTTGTGAAAGGGAAGAGGGCGGCCTATGTAAAGATGAGGCGTGAAGATTCAGTTGGGGCGATTGAGAGTTATAAGGTAGCCAGGAAGGATCTAAAGAGAGAGCTAAGAGCAGCGAGAAGGGGACATGAAAAGTCCTTAGTTGGTAGTATTAGGGAAAACCCAAAGGCTTTCTATAGGTATGTCAGGAATAAAAGGATGACTAGGGTAGGTATCGGTCCAGTCAAGGATAGTAGTGGGAAGTTGTGTGTGGAGGCGGAGGAGATTGGTGAGACACTAAATCAATACTTTTCGTCAGTATTCATTCAGGAACAGGACACTGTTGCTGATGTGAATATTGAGTCACAAGTGATTAGAATGGATGGCCTTGAGGTACGTAGGGAAGAGGTCTGGGGAATACTGGAAAGGATGAAAATAGATAAGTCCCCTGGGCCTGATGGCATTTATCCTAGGATCCTCTGGGAAGCTAGGGAGGAGATAGCGGAGCCATTGGCCTTGATTTTTATGTTGTCGTTGTCTACGGGAATAGTGCCAGAAGACTGGAGGATAGCGAATGTGGTCCCCTTGTTCAAGAAGGGGAGCAGGGATAGCCCGAGTAACTATAGGCCAGTGAGTCTCACTTCTGTTGTGGGCAAAGTCTTAGAAAGAATTGTAAGGGATAGGATTTATGAACATCTGGATAGGAATAATGTGATCAAGGATAGTCAGCATGGTTTTGTGAAGGGCAGGTCGTGCCTCACAAAGCTTATTGATTCTTTGAGAATGTGACCAAGGAAGTGGACGAGGGTAAAGCAGTAGATGTGGTGTATATGGATTTTAGCAAGGCGTTCGATAAGGTACCCCATGGCAAGCTAATGCAAAAACTACGGAGGTATGGCATTGTGGGTGCATTAGAGGTTTGGATTAGGAATTGGCTGGCTGGAAGGAGACAGAGGGTAGTAGTTGATGGTATAGGTTCATCTTGGAGCGCAGTTACTAGCGGTGTTCCACAAGGATCTGTTTTGGGACCACTGCTGTTTGTCATTTTTATAAATGACCTGGAGGAGGGGCTTGAAGGCTGGGTGAGCAAGTTTGCGGATGACACGAATCTCGGTGGAGTTGTGGACAGTGAAGAAGGATGTGGCAGGTTACAGCGGGATATAGATAAGTTGCAGAGCTGGGCAGTAAGGTGGCAAATGGAATTCAATGTAGCTAAGTGTGAAGTCATTCACTTTGGTAGAAGTAACAAAGAGATGGATTACTGGGCTAATGGTAGACTACTTGGTAGTGTGGATGAGCAGAGGGAACTTGGTGTCCATGTACACAGATCTTTGAAAGTTGCCACCCACGTAAATAGTGCTATGAAGAAGGCATATGGTGTACTGGCTCTTATTGGGAAAGGAATTGAGTTCTGGATTCCTGAGGTCATGTTGCAGTTATATAAGACTCTGGTGCGGCCTCGTCTGGAGTATTGTGTGCAGTTTGGGTCGCCATACTATAGGAAGGACGTGGAGGCATTGGAACGAGTGCAGAGGAGGTTCACCAGGATGTTGCCTGGCATGGTAGGATGATCGTATGAGGAAAGGCTGAGGCACTTGGGGCTTTTCTCATTGGAGAAAAGAAGGTTTAGGGGAGATTTGATAGAGGTGCACAAGATGATTAGGGGTTGAGATAGGGTTGACAGTGAGAACCGTTTTCCGCGTATGAAGTCAGCTGTTACTATGGGACACAGCTTTAAATTAAGGGGTGGTACGTATAGGACAGATGTTAGGGGTAGATTTTTTACTCAGTGGGTTGTGAGTTCATGGAATGCCCTGCCAGTAGCAGTGGTGGACTCTCCCTCTTTGTGGTCATTTAAGCGGGCATTGGACAAGCATATGGAGGTTATTGAGCTAGTGTAGGGTAGGTAGGCTTCGGTCGGCTCAACATCGAGGATCTTTCCCTCGTAGTTTGAGTAACATTGCTCTGGATCATAAACGTGCTATTTTAGCAGATTAAAGAAACTAGCCTGACGTGTCCCTAAAACTGACACTGACCCAGTCTGAGACTGATATCACCAACCTGGTTACATTTAACATTTGTTGCGAGCAGTGGAGGAGTGGGACTAGAAAAGCAAACAGTGACCCAAAAAGCTGGGGAACTATTGACCACTGAGCCCGATGTCAGTGGTGGATAGGTTGTTGGTGGGGATTCTGAGGAATGGGATTGACATACGTTTGGGAAGGCAAGGGCTGATCAGGGTAGTCAACGTGGCTTCCTGCATGGGGAATCATGTCTCATTAATTTGATTGAGTTTTATGAAGAGATGACAAAGAAGATTGATGAAGGCAGTTTGGTAGACATTGTCTATATGGACCTCAGCAAGGTGTTCATAACATTCCGATTGGCAGACAGATTAGTAAGTTTCAGTTACATGGGATACAGGGGAAGCTAGTCACATTGGCTTGAAGGAAGAGGGGTATTTTTCAGACTTGAGGCTTGTGAGCAGCAGTGTGCTGTAAGAATCAGTACTGAGTTCACTGCATTTCATCATTGGATGTGAATATCGGGACGAAAGTTAGTAAGTTTACAGATTACATCAGAAAGGTGGTGTCGTAGATTACCTCAGAGTACAACGAGGCCACAATTAGATGGGACAAAGGGGCAAGGACTGACAGATGAAGTTTAATTTAGATAAATTGCATTTTGGGAAGGCATTTCAGGGCAGAAGTTATGCACTTAATGGTAACGTCCTGGGGAGTGTTGTGAAACAAAGGGACATTGGGCTGCAGGTACATTGTTCCTTGAAAGTGGAGTCGCAGGTAGACAAACTGGTGCAGAACATATTTGGCACATTTGCCTTAATCAGTCAGAGCACTAACTATAGGGGTTGTGGTGGCATGTTGCATCTGTACCGGATGTTGGTGAGGCCATTTTAAGAATACTGTGTACAATTCGATTGTCTGCAGAAAAGATTTACACAGACGTTCCAGAACTGAAGGTTTGAGCTTCAGGGAGAAGTCGATTAGGTTGAGGTGCTTTCTCCTCAGAGGCTGAGGGGTGACATAATAGAGGATTATAAAATCATCAGGGGTATGGATATTCTGAATAGCCATGTTCTGATCCCAGGATAGGGGAGTCCACAACAAGAGGGCATAGGTTGAAGGCGAGAGGGCGAATGATTTAGAAGGTACCTGAAGATAAACGTTTCAAACAGAGAGTATTGTGTGTACAGAAATTGCTGTCAGAGGAAGTGGTCAAAGGGGGTTCAATAACACATTTAAAAAGTCTCTGATAAAGGAGGAATATTGGCCAAATTCTGGCAAATGGGACTAAATCAGATTTGATAACTGATCGGAGTGAACAGATTGGACTAACGGGTCTGTTTCCGTTCTGCATGACTCTCTGATTCTATAAGAGGGAAGATGAAAAATTCTGAAAGGACCTTTCACGACGGAATTCTCTTCACTGGAAGTTTTAATCGTGCTTCTATGTTCTCATGGACTCAAAGCTGCGTTAGTTAATTATTTGACAGGGAAGTGAGGCACAGATAATTGAACACAGAGAGGAAAGTGATGCTGAGACCATAACTTGATCAACCACAATTTTAGTGTCTGGTGGAGAAGGCTCAAAGTATCTAATGACCCACTCCTGCTCCTCAGTCCCATGTTCCTATGTTCCATTCAGCCCCTCAAACTTGCTAGGCAGGGGCAGTTGGAGGCTACTTACAACTATAACCTGGTGCATAGAAACAGAGGAGACCATTCAGCCCTTCAGGGCTGTCACCACGCTTTGAAGTGATTTTGGAAATGTAATTGGAAAACCCAGGTTGGGTATGAAAGAGGCCCGTCATCTCTCTTTACAGAGCTTCCCGTCTCTGAAACTTGTGTTTCATTTGTTGATCATGTTGTAGACCCAGATTCATTGTGAATGCAGCCCCCATACCTCACCCAGTGATGGATCATAGAATCCTCTGGCCTCCTGACTGCAATATGCAGTAATTGCACATGCATGAAAATTACACCCACTAACTTTCCAATTACAGAACGTGAGAACATCAGAAACAGGAGCAGGGCGTTCAGTCCCCAAGCCTGTCTTGTCCTTCACTAAGATCGTGGTTGATCTGCTCTTGCTCGCAAATCCTCTTTCATACTCAATTTTTCATAGCCCTCAACTCTCTGACAGGTCAATATCCATCTACCTCCTCTTCAAATACGTTTAGTCATCTAACTCCCCGAACACCCTTGAGGAGAGAAATCCTAACATTCAATACCACCTGTTTGAAGAAAACACTTCATGCTCCTTTATCATGGCCTATTGATACGAACAAAAGAGATTGACACAAGGGTTTCGGTAAAAATGACTGGCCCTGATATCAAGGCAGTGGTTGCCTTCTGTTGACATCAAGGAGCTTAACAAAACTGGACTTAATGGGAATCAGAGTAAACTCTCCAGTGTTTGGGGTCAAACATGGCACAAAGGAAGGTGTTCATCATCTCAGTCCACGGTTAACCTCTGTGGGAAATCCTCAGGGTAGCTTCCTCTTCAAAAACATCTTCAGCTGCTTCATCAATGTCTCCCCACCCTCACCCTTCCCACCATAAGATCAGAAGTGGGGATGGTCACTGAAGATTCCACAATGTTTAGAATAATCTGACGCCCCCGTCAGGTCCTGAACTGGTCTGTGTCCATGTGCAGCAGGACCCAAACTCTGTTGAGGCTTGTGCTTTTAAAGAGTCAATAACATTCATGTAAAAAGATTGCCTGTCACTGCACATTGCCCCAGTAAAATAAGAGTTCATTCCGCACCTCACGCTGGTTTCACAGGAATATGAGTAAGTTATTCGGCCCATTCACACTATTGGAGAAGGACAGGGACAGCCCATTCAGTGCCTCCAGCCTATTACTCATGAAGAGAAGGAGTCTAGTGTGATTGACCGCACAAAAGCTCCTCAACAATATTTGAAGGCGTAGCCGAGGCTCTTACGTTTTCTTATTTTAAAGAAAATGTAAACTGTTGGTTCCAGATAGAGAGTGACTGGTCAAACTACTCGGTGTGATGCAAAATGCCATTTACTTTAACACGAAAGATGAAATAAAACCAAAGAAAGAGGAATTCAGAATAACGTAATTCTATTGGACAAGTTAACAGAATAACAGATCTAGGAACTATTACTAATTCAAGTTTGGGAGAAGATTTGTAGATTGGGTGCTTGTTGTTGCGGTTCTGTTTGCCGAACTGGGAATTTGTGTTGCAGACGTTTCGTCCCTGTCTCGGTGACATCCTCAGGGCTTGGGGGACTCCTGTGAAGCAATTCTGTGATCTTTCCTCCGGCAGATATAGTGGTTTGTATCTTCTGCTTCCGGTTGTCAGTTCCAGCTGTCCGCTGCACTGGCCGGTATATTGGGTCCAGATCGATGTGCTTATTGATTGAATGTGACGATGTCAACTAGACAGGGGACGAAACGTCTGCAACACAAGTTCCCATCTGGGCGAAAAGAACCACATCAACTATTACTAATGAACTGTTCCAATATAGGAAAATCCTTTAAACACAGCCCTTGGCAAAAAGGAAAATTCAGACACAGAATGTCACAAATATCTCTCCAGTCCAGAAATTAAAAACTGCATCAAGAGAAATGTCAGCAAGGTTAGCTGCCAGGAGATAGTCACTGAAGCTTCCAACTCTGTGGAGACCCCAATAGTTTCTGATGTTACTGACAAAGCAAAACCCGGAGATCCTATTATGTGAGAGCTTATCACACTCATTCAGGCTGCATTAAAATAAACCCAAGGCCTCCCTAGCTGTTACTCAAGTGGTCTTAACTAACCAGCTTTGTAACGATCGTTCAATCTCTCGCTTAAAAGAAACCAGAACAAAATAACCTCTTAAAGCTGCAGCATCATCACACTTGTCGGCACATCGAGCCGTTAAACAGGAACCAGGGATAACCCAGTCAGGCCTTTGGCCCTGTCCAATCAGACTAGGAAGAAGCCATTCAGTCCCTTGACTCACTTACACAGGAACGGTAGGAGGACATTCCCACCTCAATGCACTTACAAAGGGGCAGAATGAGGTAATTGATACTGATTCCTGATGAATACCTTATGCCGGAAACGTCGATTCACCTGCTGTGCTTTTCCAGCAAACCACTGTCTACTCTGATCTCCAGCAACCGCAGTCCTCGCTGTCTCCTAATTGATGCTCTAACATGATGACCAAGTGGAGCAGAGGCTGCACAGACAGACTGCTCCACGTTGTTCCTCGTAGCTCCGTCAGTCATGATACACACGTGGGACTTTAACGTAGTTTTTCAGTGGTGAGGAGGGAAGCCATACATCTTGTTTGAAGTCACAAGAAGGCAATAATCATCTCTGAAAAGACAGCCTGGTGTTCTCTATGTAGGGCGGAAGCTGGTGGGAATGGCTACCTGTTTCAGATGGAAGGTATTGTGGCTGCTGTTGGGGATTGTGAGCAACATGACGTTGAGTACAGGGTTTACACGCCGACTGCCCAATAACGAGGGGCGAGTTAATTTAGGCATATAAACTATTAGGAAAGTCACGTTAGACTGATGAATGGACTCTCTAAGTTCAAATAATGCAGATCTTGTTCGTGTTGATCTTGTCTAGTGCACGTCCTATTCAGTGTAACCTGTGTGCCTTACTCTGTCCAAGTCTATTTCCACCCTATGATCTGTCTGGCCATGCTTACTATGACCTGCTTCCACTGCTCAAAAATAAAGTGTTTCCCTGTACTGAGGTACATGTGACAATAAATCAAACCAATCAATCCTGGGTAAAGTATGGAATTTCACACCCGATCAATGTGACTTTTGGAAATAAGTGATCGCTGCCACTTCTCGTGTTTAGCGTCACCATTTCTTCTTCTTTCAAAGCTCTACTGATTAAACACTCAGCTTCTTCACTCTATCCTCGTGATACCATCATGCGTGTCTGTGGTAAGGAGATCATTCGGTACAAAGGAGATCAAATCTGTAGAGAGTGTCCCAACCACTCTCTCAGCAAGGCTCTACAACAGCAGGAAGATGGCATTACTTACGAACTTGAATCATCTTACAATGAAGGACAGCATACCATTGACTGCACCCATTACTTACACCCATTACTTATATTTGGAGCAGTCAGCATAGACTTGTGAGTTGGAGATCACGCTTCCCAAATTTGTTAGAGTTTGTTGATGAAGTGACCAAGAAGGTTGATGAGGGCCGAACGGTAAACGTAGTCTCTATGGGTTTCAGTAAGACCTTTGATATGTTTCCACATGTTCTGGAAGGTTCTATCACGTGGAATTCTGGGGGAACTGGCCAATTGAATACACAGTTGGCTTGATGGTAGGAAGCAGGGGGTTTAATGGAAGAATGCTTGTCAGACCGGAGCTGGGTCCATTGCTGTTTATTATCTATGAATTGGTTGAGAATGTACAAGGCATGATTAGTCAGTTTGCAGATGACACTAATATAATTGGTAGTGTGATCAGTGAGGAAGTTTATCAGAAATTGCAGCAGGAATTTAATCAGGTGGGAAATGGGCCGAGAAATGGCAAATGGAATTTAATATAGATGCATGGTGTCTTGTATTTTGGAAACTGAACTCAAGGTAGCAGTTTCATGGTGAATGGGACGACCTTAAGGGGTGTAGTGGGCAGAGAGACCTTGGCGTTCAGATGCAAGGTTCTCTGAGAGTGGAGTCACAGGTAGGCAAGGCAGTGACGAAGGCATTTGACACACTGACTTTCAACAGGCCGTACATTGAATATGGAAGTAGGGAAGTTATGCTGCAGTTATACAGAACTTTGGTAAGGCCGCACTTGGAGCATTCTGTTCAGTTTTTGTCACTTTGTATTAGGGAGCATTTAATGAAATTAGAAAGCGTGCAGAAGAAATTAACATGGATGTTGCCAGGACCCCATGGTCTGAGTTATAGGGAGACGTTGGACAAGCTAGGACCTTTCCAATAGAGTGTAGGAGACTGAGGGGGGACCTTATAGAGCTGCACAGGATCATTAGGGGCATGGATAGGGCGAATGCTCTCAGTCTTTTTCCAAACTTTAGAGAATCAAGGATTAGAGGGGATCAGTTTACGTTGAGAGGGGAAGGAATAAAAGGGAATCTGAGGAGCCACTTCTTTACACAGAAGGCTGGTACGTGGATGAGCTACCAGCAGATGAGGTTGAGGGTGGTACATTAACAACATTTAAAAAGCATTTGGGTAAATATGTGGATGGGAAAGGACGAGAAGGATATGGGCCAACTGCAGGGAAATGGGGTTAGCTTGGATGGACATTTACAAGGTGGAATCGAACCTCTCTGTTAATTCAAACCAAACACCCAGAAAAGCTCGCCTCACCTCGTAATCTGTTAAAATATGAGTGACACATATCTCCTACTTCCACTATTTAAACAAACATTCACAAATTAGTTTGCTAACGTCAAGAGTGAACACTAAACAACAGCTGTTCAAAAATACAAGACCCTCTTTTCTTAGCAACTTACTATCTGTTTCCAACTCCATAAAAATATGCTATTCTACCAACCCACATATTAAACCTTGCAATCTCAAGACCACACAGTCTCTATCTTCCCCGTTGTGTTCATTCTTCCAGCCGCTGATCCCCAAATCACGTTTTGTTTTACTGCAAGTCGGTTTCACATGAACATGTATCTTTGATAGAGAGTGCTTTTGAGAGGGACAGTTCGCACTCCTGCTCTGCAGCAGTTACTCTGCTGTTGGATGGCAGTGGCTCTTCCCCTAGTGTTCAAAATGCTGGGTTTATATCCTCCCCATGGTACAATAATTCTCATAATTTGATTGCTTTCCAGGTGTCGGAACAATAATATTCAAATTCAGTTGGCTTCTGGTATCCTGAGCATTATTTAAACTACTAATACGTCATCCCTACCTGCTTCACTCTCCGCTGTTTCAGAGTTTTATATCTGCTTTATTCAATGCTGTGCCCTCTTCAGGTGCTGTTGCGCTAACTCACCTACTCCATCTAATCTCTCCCTCACCTCACATACATAGTCCAAGTGTGAGATCTCCGACTTTGGTCCTGTCAATTTAGATTTAATTCAATTCAAAAGACTTCACTTCATGTACGAAAATTAATTCAAAGGAAGTAAACTGAGTAGATTTATTTCGGGTATCTTTGATGATAAGCAATTTAATGTGACACCTTTGTCCCAATCATTTGGCCAATACTGACAGTACGATGTTAACATGGTCTTCAGCGTATGACGCTAACTTTCCAATACTCAATGGGATTCAGGATGGGACGCCCTTGATTTAAAGTGCTGTATGTCTAAGCTATCCATGACTTCCTAAAACAGCTGAGCAGTAAAATGAGACCCTTGGTCTGACTGAATCTCTCTGCGGAGCCCACAGCGAGTAAAAGAAGCTTCCAACTCCTGCACTTCACTTTTTGCCTTAACACTCCATAATGGAATTGCCTCTTTAAATCTGATAGACACATCCATTATGCTCAGCAAATATTGGTTTCTTTTATTTTTATTTTAGAAAGGGAAGCTACACAATTAATCACAACCCACGTGAAAGCTTCTTCGAATGCAGGAATTTGCAACAAAGGTGCTGGTTTTATTACTGCCTGTGACTTATCTACCATTTGGCATGTGTTACATGTACAACAAAAAATAACCACGTCCTTGTGCATTCCAGGCCACTAGAATTGCTTATGTAGTTTATCTTCAGTCTTCCGTAAACTTAGGTGACCACCTGCAGTTAGTTGATGTGCTACCCGTAACACGGTATGCGACCAATAACACAATCTGGTGCACTTCGGCCCATTTCCCTTCTGCACTAACCTACCGTTTTTCTCCACGTTCAGGTTTATCCTGCACCGTTACATCAAACAGGGGGTCAGTTAACTGAACATCAACTCTTTTGTCTTTTTCTTTCGTTTGTCCATTCTGCTTATGACAGTGGGATCTTGTTACTACACAGTCTGGAAAATTCCTGGGTATATTTCCTTTAACTCCTCAGTTCCCTAGTTTTTATTTGACTTCTCCACCACAAGGGGTGACTCTCCCACATTGGATCCTATTAAATCATTCACAAGAACACACTGTATTCCTGGGACTGACACTCTGTCACTCACTCTTACTGTTAGTTCTCCAATCTTGATGTTTCTGTCCCCAACCTTAATTTCTGTCCTAATTCCACAAATTATCTCGCTCTTGAGTAACATGTCAGAAAGAGTGAAAATACAA
This sequence comes from Chiloscyllium punctatum, assembly GCF_047496795.1. Lineage (NCBI taxonomy): Eukaryota > Metazoa > Chordata > Chondrichthyes > Orectolobiformes > Hemiscylliidae > Chiloscyllium > Chiloscyllium punctatum. The sequence goes on along the minus strand of NC_092769.1, from coordinate 39,511,513 downwards.
ATGGTTGGAGTGCCAGGCCTCTAGGAATTCTCTGGCATGTCTTTGCTTAGCCTGTCCCAGGATAGATCCAACCACAACGCCCTAAACAAACACATAGATCTAGATACCATCTATCAACCTCTCAGAAAACGAACAGGAAATGACATCACCATAAACCCCAGGAACCCCATCCAGGACAAACATATAAATAGAAAGCAGGAGACAACAGCTTCGCTTCACTTGGAGGTCGCCACTGATGATGTTACCTAGCCAGGTAATGAAATGTCTGGATATCAATCCTACAGCTCAGCGAGCAAACCTACACCCTAAAACTCAACCTGAGCTACAAATTTTCACAAACCGTGCATTTGTTATTTAAGTCTTTTCTAACTCTACTGCAGTTGCCTGTTTCTCTCACACACCAAAGTACTTGACCATCTCCATTACAATTAAAGCTTTCCTTTTGTCCCTGGTTAAACCCAATTCTAATTTATTTGCTAATTCTAAATATATTCCGTCTTCTGCCTTTCTAAACTTCTTTGGCAAACTTGGGAACCTCTTTAGTAATGTTAAAAGCCATTTCTCTCAGTTTTAATTGAACCGACCACAAGTTAACAGAGTTAAATGAATTTTCTCACCGGTTTTATTTGAAGATCTAGTTCAATAATTGCCACGTGTTGGAATCTGCTGGGACCTTTTGTACCCCAAATCTGTTCAAGTCGGTCCAAATCCCATATGGCAAGGCCCCAAACTGTTATGACATCAATGTCGAACCCCTCTGTTAATTAAAACCACACACCCAGAAACGCTAATCTCACATCATAATCTTTTGAAACGTGGGTGACAGAGAACTCCTAAATTCCACTAATTAATTACAAATAACAATTTTTATGTATGCATGTTAGCTCGCTGAACTTGAAGGTTTGCTTTCGGACGTTTCGTCACCATGACTAGGTGACATCATCAGTGAGCATCTCCGCTGAAATGCTGGTGGTATGTCCCGCCTCTCTATTAAAAGGCCTTAGTTTCTTAAGGTGGGTGATGTTATTTCCAGTTTTCTTTATTACAAGATAAGGTCGATAGGATATAAATTGATGTTTTTACTGATGGACTTCTGGTTACAATGCCATTCCTCTAAGAACGTCCTGGCGTGTCTTCGTATGTGTGTGTTGTTACAGTCAAAATGGTGCCCTTCCTTTTCTGTATTATGGAACATAGTGATAGTGGGTCGTGTCTTTTGGTGACCAGTTGGTGTTCATGCATCCTCGTAGCATGACAACAGGACCATTTCAATGTCGAAAAAATGATTTTGTATACATTGTTTAATCAGTGTGTGTGCAGATATTTTTCATGTGTGCACAACACATTCTAAATGAATAACAGAGACACAGTTATCAAAAAATGATGCACATGATGTATAAAATTGATGAAACATTACTTCATGCTCAGCTAATGTGATATGTTCCCCTTCTCTCAATGTTCCCTCCTTTTTCTGGAATTCTCTACACTATACTCTCATTCTTATCAGGAAGTGTGTTTTAAATTCTTGCTTGTGGTATCGCAACGTACTTCAGTTAATCCATTTTCAACAGGGAATTCAGTATATTGGCCTGCTGGGTTCTTTCCAAAGCTAGTGTCTGTCGTATTATTGGAGATTAAAATTCTGGCATCAGACCCAGCATTTGAACAGATTCCTATGTTGTACATGTACTGTACAAAGGACTACAGCACACCGGAATTACCAAAACATTGAGGGATGTACATCTACTTCTTTCAATAATCTAGTTTTCTAATTTTTCACATTTCCTGTCTAGATCCTCTCTCTCGTTCTCTCTTTGTATCTAGTTAAGAAATTTGCCAATTATTCTTTATGTCCCATCTCTCAAAAATTCTTCTTTCAGTTTATATCTATTGCTCTCTTTTTGATGTAATGTGATTATAACTGAGCAATGTCACAACAAAGACATGAGGAAGGAACTGGCCAGAGTAAATTCGAAGGGGAGCCGAGTAGGGATGACCATGGAGCAGCAATGGCAGGAATTTATGCTGGATAATTCAGAGGATATATGAAACTCTCCCAAAAAGGGTGAAATGTACTCATGGGAGGACAAGCCAGCCATGAGTGATAAGGCATCAAAACAAATGAGAAAAACATACAATGTGGTGAAGATGATTGGGAATCCAAAGAGTTCCTTGGCTCTGAAAATACATAAGGCCGGTATCAGTGACACGACAGCGCTCTTAATCATGGTCAGGGAGAGAAACAGATGGAACCACATTCAATTTAAACACAGACGATGGTATTACTCAAGGAAAAAGATTCAGATGAATTAAACAATTAAATTAAAATTAGTTTTTTTTGATGGATTGTGTCAGATTAGAAGCAAGACCTCAGCAGAGTGAGAATATGAAAATGAAAGTGTTACCACATCAGAAACCAGAGTCGGTCACTGAGTACAGGGTTGATGGGTGAAAGAGTCTCGATGTGAACTAGGGGACAGACATTAGAATTGCATTTCAGATATTGCAGCTCAAAACTGCGTATTCACGGAATGCTGTAAACCACAATAGCAGGAGAAGCAGAACACTATTCAACCACCACCTGTAACATTTTGCCCAGGGATAAGCTCCTTAGTCTGCCATTACAATCAACACGATCTATGTTTCAGTAATGACTGTGGGTGAACATGTCAGGGTCAGAACCATGTGAACCTAAACCTGATGCTAACCCATTAATGTTATCACACCTGAGCAACAGATCTGATCGAAGCTTTGCAGTCCTGCCACATTCAGTCATAAGTGGTAATGGATCATTAAACAAATGACTGGAGGAAAGGACTCCACAAACATCCCCATTGTAGATAATGGAACAGACCAACGCATCAGTGTAAAAGTCAAAAATGTAATATCTGCCCGATCCTCAGCCAGAAGTGTTGAGTCGACGATCAACTTCATCATCGCCATGATGCCCGCAGAATCACAGATGCCAGTCTTTCATCAATTCTATTCGATGCACGTGAGATGAAGAAACAGCTGAACACAGTAGATACGACAAAGGTAATGGGCCCTGACCCCATTCCTGCAATGGGACTGAAGACCTGTGCTGCACAATAAGTCGTGTCCCTGGGGAAGCTGTTTCATTCCAGCTCCAACTCGAATATCTCACTGGCAATGAGGAAAATTACTCAGCTATGTCCAGTCCCCTAAGAGGAGAATAATTACAATCTGACAAATTACTACTGCCTCAGTAGTCACGATAGACAAATTGGTGGGAGTTATTTTTGACAGAGTAGTCAAGCAGCACAGAAATAACCTGCACAGTGTGGTTTCTGATAGGTCCCCATGCGGAGATGGTGCTAATGTGGAGATGTCGCTGGATTACTAATCCAGACCAGACAAATGCTCTGGCAGATTCTGGAAATTAAAAATAATTAATAAAATATTAAGATGCAAAATCTGGTGTCAGTAACAGTGACCTTGAAGCCAATGTCGATTGTAAACACGAATTTGCTTCTCCCATGGACTTTCAGGAAGTGAATCTCCCGTGCTTTCCTGATCTGGCCTAAAAGTGACTCCAGATACACAGAGATGTGATAAACTCTTCAATGGTCTCTGAAACGGCCAAGCAAAACACTCTATTGTATCAAACTAATCCGAGGTCTTAAAGGATAAAACTAGACAGAACACCCGGCAGCAGCCTCGGTATTGGAAAAGGGACGGTAAACACAATCCTGTCGCCCCTGCAGAGACCTCCTTCCTAACATCTGAGAGTTTGTGACAATTTTCCCACAGACTACACAGAAACACCGGTAAAGGAGGAGGACAGTGAAGGAACGCTGATAGATTTCCAAGTCAGGGTGGTGATTGGCTTGGAGGGGAACTTGAAGATGGTGGTGTTCCCATACAGCTGCTGCTCTTGTCCTTCTGGATAGACGTGGTCATGAGTTGGGAAGATGGTGTCTGAGGATCTTTGGTGAATCATTTCAGTGCAACTTGTAGTTAGTAAAACACTGCTGCTGCTGCTGGGCGTTGATGGTGGAGCATTGTGGATGAAACGACACTCAAACTCGTTGCTTTGTCCTGGATGGTATCAAGCTTCTTCATGTTGCTGGGGCTGCAATCATCCAGGAAAATGGGGAGTACTCTATAACACCTCTGACTAATGCATTGTAGATGATGGACAGACTTTTGGAAGTCAGGATGTGAGTTACTCACCGCAGTATCCATAGCTTCTGACCTGCTCTTGTAGTTACTGTGGGCGAGTCCAGTGAGTTTCTGAGCAATGATTACCCCCCAGGATTTTGATACTGGGGGATTCAGTGATAGTAGCACCATTGAATGCCAAGGGGCAGTTTTTAGATTGTATTTTAGTGGTGATGGTCAGAGTCTGGCATTTGTGTGGTTTCAATATTACTTGCCACATGTCAGCCTGGATACTGTCAAGATCTTGTCGCATTTGGACATGGATTATTTCAGTATCTGTGGAGCCACAAATGTTGCTGAACATTGTGCAATCATTGGCGAGCATCCCCGCTTCTGACATTATAATCGAGGCAAGCCATTGATGAAGCAGACCTGAAGACGCTTGGGCCTAAGCCACTGCCCAAGGGATTCCGACAGACTTGTCCTGGAAATGAGTTGACTGACCTTCATCAGCCATGACCATCTTCCTACGTGTCAGGTATGATTCGTACCAGCGAGGAGTTTGACCCGGATACCCATTGATTGCAGTTTTGCTAAGGCCACTTGATGCCACACTTGGTCGAAGGCAGCCTTTATTTAAAGCCCTGTGTCTCTCACCCCACTTCTGGAATTCAGCTCTTTTGTCCATGTTTGAGGTAATGAGGTCAGGAGCTGAGTGGCTCTGGTAGAGTCCAAACTGTCCGTCATTGACCAGGTTATTGCTGAGCAGGTGCTGCTTGAAAGGACTGACACCTTCCATCACTTTACTAATGATTGTGAGTAGACTGATGGGTTGGTAATTGGCTGGATTGGATTTGTTCTGCTTTTTATGTATAGGAGATTCTTGGGTACTTTTCCACACAATCAGGTAAATGTTGTTGTTGCAAGTGTATGGGAACTGCTTGGCTAGGGACGTGGCAAGTTCTCGAGCGCAGGTTTTCAGTACTATAGCCAGAATGTAGTCAGGGTATGTACCCTTTGAAGTATCCAGTGTCTACAACCGTTTCTGGACATTGCGTCGACTAAATGGAATTGCTGATGACTGGTAACTGAATTACTGAGGAACACTGAAGGAGGCCAAGATGGATCATCCACTCAGCATTTCTGACTGAAGATTGTTGTGAATGCATCAACCTTATCTTTTGCACTGATGTGCTGGGCTATTGCATCATTAAGGATGGGGATATTTGTGGAATCTCCTCCTCCAATGACTTGTTTGATTGTCCCTACCATTCCTCGACGAGATGTGAAAGAACTGCAGATCTTAGATCTGATCTGTTGCTTTTGGGATCACATAGCTCTCTCTATTACTGATTGCTTATGCTGTTTGGCGCACAAGTTGTCCTGTGTGGTGGTTTCGTCAGGCTGACACCTCATTTTCAGGTATTCCCAGTGCTGCTCCTGCCATCCTGCACACTCCATTGAACCAGGGTTGATCCTCTGGCTTGATGGTAATTGTTGCAAGGGAGATATGCCAGGCCATGAGGTTGTACAATTGATGACTCACAACACCTTATGGAAACCCAGAATTGAACTGCTAGATCTCTTCGAAGTCTGTCCTATTTAGTCCGGTGACAGTGCCACCCAATATGATGGAGGCTATTCTCAATGTGAAGGTGTGACTTTGTCTCCATAATGACTATGCGGTGGTCACTTTTACAGATACTGTCATGGAGAAATACTTCTGCAACTGGCAGATTAGTACGGATGAGGTCAAATATGTCTCTTCCCTCTTGTTAGTTCCTTCACCAACTGTGGCAGACCCAGTCTAGCAGTTATATCCTTTAGAACCCCACCAGCTCGATCAGTAATGCTGCAGCTGAGCCCCACGTTGTCGTGGACATTGAAATCCCCCACCCAGAGTACAAATTTGTGTCCTTGCTACGCTCAGGGCTTCCTCCAAGTGTTGTTCAGCATGGAGGAGTACTGATTCATCAGTTAAGGGAGGTTGGTACATCGTAATCAGCAGGAGGTTTTCTTTCCCACAGGTAAACTAACACCATAAGACTTCATGGGATACGGATTCACTGTTGAGGACTCCCAGAGCAATTCCTTTCCAATTGTATCCGATTGCGCTGCCACTTCTGCTGTGTCTGTTCTAAGTTTGTGAGAAGATTTGTAGCTCGGGTGCTCGTTGTTTTGGTTCTGTTCGCCGAGCTGGGGATTTGTGTTGCAGATGTTTCGTCCCCTATCGAGGTGACATCCTCAGTGCTTGGGGACCTCCTGTGATGCGCTTCTGTGATCATTCCTCCGGCATTTATAGTGATTTGTATCTGCCGCTTCCGGTTGTCAGTTCCAGCTGTCCGCTGCAGTGGTTGGTATATTGGGTCCATGTCGATGTGCTTAATGTTTGAATCTGAGGATGAGTGCCATTCCTCTAGGAATTCCCTGGCTGTTCTCTGTCTCTTCTGCTGGTGAGACAGGAAATATCCGGGGAAGGTGATGGTGTGTCTGGGATATAGTCATACTCACTGAATCGTACCTTACAGACAATGTCAGGCTGTTGCTTGATGAGTCTGTTTATTTCGATTCACTGTTTCCTCCCAGCTGTCCCATTCTAGAAACATGGCCATATATTCGCCCCAATCCACTTTTGCAAATTAGCTTTCCCAAAATTTTCCTGAAAAACAAAATACTTGTCTCCCAGACCGTTTCTCAAACATAATCCCCATTTCCTAACTCCGTGTTACTGTTGTTTCTGATCATTACTTTCAGTCCCAATAATTTCTCCGAAATCTTTGATTTACTATGTTCTATGTTCCATGTTCTAGAACCCTTTTCCACACCCGATTTGGTTTTTCTCGTATTGTTAGAAAGTTCTGTGAAGACAGAACTGAAGTTTCATAGTACTGCCATTTCCCTGTTCTCCTTTGCCCATTCTCTGGTTTCAGATTGTAAGGAATCCGCACTTGTTTTCTCATACTTCTCACATTGATATGATTTGACAAGCTATTACAGTTCACTCTTATAACCCTTGTGAATATACTCTTCAGAAACCCAACAATTTCTGCCTTTAGCTACTCCATAATTGACCTTACACACCATACACTCACAAGAGCATAGACCAACAGAACTACAGCACGATCTATATTAGTCCCACTTTCCAACGCCAGGCCCATAGCAGGGAATGTTATGACACGTCCACGTGCACGTTCAAGGACTTTTTGATGGTTGTGAGGTTACCTGTGATAACTCCGCTCTCAGGAAGTGCATTCCAGACCCCAACAGCCTCTGGGCGAACGAGAATCCTCAAATTCCTTCTAATTCTCAAACACTTCACTTTAGAAGTGTGCCCACTTGTTCTCGACTCTCTGACTAAAAGGAACAGCTGCTGTCTACCCATCCATGTCCATTCTTCTCATAATCTTTTCCTTCTGAATCACATCTCCCTCAGCCTTCTCTGATCCAATGTGAACAACCCGAGCTTAGCCAGCTTCTCTCCATAGCTGATATGCTCCATCACAGGGAACATCCTGGTGAATCTTCTCTGCATACCATCCAGTACAACCATATTCTTCCTTTTAAGTGGCTTCTAGAGCTACATGCAGTACTACATCTTGGCCTAACCAAAGCCCTGTATAGCTCTTATAATCTATGCCCCGATTGATAAACGCTACACCTAAGGTCCAGTTCTTAACTAGTCCTGCTCAGTCCCATTCAGTGATGAGTGAAGAAGCACCCTCTGAGCTTCCCAATATGCTGCCATTCATTGAGCACTCCCCTGTCTGGTTCCTTCTTCCACAGTGTATCACCTCATATTTATCAGGGTTACGTTCCATCTGCCCTTGATCTGACTACCTGACCATTCCATCTGTATCTTCCTGTAACATAAGACCTTTCTCCTCACTGCCAACCAACCGGGCAAACACAAACTTACTTATCACAAACCCCACCCCCTTCACCCACCCCCTTCATTCACATCTACACCATTTATAAATACCACAAATAATAAGGGACACAGCACTGATCCCCGTGGTACACCAGGAGACACTGGTCACCAGTCACACAAACAGCCTTATCCCACCACCCTCTGTCTCCTGACACTAAGAAACTTTTCGTTGTTACTTGTCATGTTAGCCTTGATTGCATGAGACTTTATTTTATTTTAAATTTTCCCATATTGGGCTTTCTCAAAGACCTTGCTGCAAAACTAAATAAACGACCTCCTCAAACTAATTCAATCAAATTCATTAGATGTGACTTTCTTCTGATAAAATCATGATGATTATCCCTGATCAAACCTTGCTACTCTGACTGGAGCTCAATTTTCTCCTTCTGTATTTTCTCCAGTAGTTTCCTTAACAGTGATTTAATACTCGTTCGCCTATAGTTCCCTGGTCTATCTCTACCACCCATACTGTGAAGTTAAAAATCACACAACACCAGGTTCTCGTCAAACAGGTTTAACTGGAAGCAAACTAGCTTTCGGACCGTCGCTTCTTCATCGGGTGATTGTGGAGGACACAATTGCAAGGCACAGAATTTATATCAAAAATTTACAGTGTGATGTAACTGAAATTACACATTGAAAAATACCTTGATTGTCTATTGAGTCTTTCATCTGTTCGAATACCATGATAGTTTCAATTCATTCATTTGTAAATAAAAAAAAAATTAAAAGTTGCTTTCTCAGGTTAAATGTAACAATTGGTGTGTGTGTGGATATTTGTGTCTGTCTGTGTGTGTGTGTGTCTATTTGGGTTGGGGGTTGTGAGTGTGAGAGAAAGTGTATATATATGTGTAGTGAGTGTAGAATGTCTTAAATCTGTGAGGGGGTGCATGTGTGAGTGTGGGCATGTGTGTGTGTCTGGGGTGTGGGTTGTGAGTGTCTATGAGAGAGAGGATATATGTGTGTGCATGAGTGTGAAGTGGTCTAAGTCTCTGAGAGGATGCATGTCTGAGTGTGGGAGTGTGTGTGTTCCATGTGTATATGTGTGTACAGGAGTGGCTCTATGTTGGTGTGAGTGTGTGTGTGTGTGTATAGTGAAATGGTAGTCACCTGTAGTGTGACATGAACCTAAGGTCTCGGTTGAGGCCCTCGCTATGAGTATGGAACTTAGCTATCAGCCCCTGCTCGGCCACTTTTCGCTGTTGCCTCTCCCGAATTCCGCCTTGGAGGATGGTCACCCGAAGGTCCGAGGTCAAATGTCCTGGACCACTGAAGTGTTCCCCAACTGGGAGGGAACCCTCCTGTCTGTTGACTGTTGTGCGGTGCCCATTCATCCATTGCCATAGCCTGTGCTCGGTTTCCCCAATGTACCATGACTCAGGGCATCGTTGCCTGCAAAGTATAAGATAGACAACGTTGGCTGAGTTACATGAGTACCTGCCACGTACATGGTGGGAGGTTTCCCCACGTGTAATGGTGGTATCCATGTCCACAATCGGACACGTCTTGCAGCGCCTACCGTGACAGGGTTGTATGGAGTTGTCCTGAAAGCCCCGCAATGTGCTATGAATAATGATCTGTTTGAGGTTTGGCGGTTGTTTAAAGGAAAACTTTGGAGGTGTGGGAAGGTCGTGGTGAGGTGCTCATTCTCATTGATAATGTGTTGCAGGTCAAGAAGTACATGGTGAAGTTTTTCAACTCCTGGGAATTACTGAACAATGAAGGGTACCCTGTCGGTTGCAGCACGTGTCTGTCTCCTGAGGAGGTCATTATGGTTCCTTGCTGTGGCAACCGACAGGGTACCATTCGTTGTTAAGTATTTCCCAGGAGCTGAAAAACTACGCCATGTTCTTCGTGACCTGCAACACATTATCAATGAGAATGAGCACCTCACCAAGACCTTCCCCACACCTCCACTGCTTGCCTTTAAATAACCGCCAAACCTCCAACAGATCATTGTTCATAACAAGCTGCTCAGCTTTCAGGACAACTCCATACAACCCTGTCACGGTAGGCGCTGCAAGACGTGTCAGAATGTAGACATGGGTATCAAAATTATATATGAGGACACTTCCCACCATGTACGTGGCATGTACTCATGTGACTCAGCCAACGTTGTCTATCTTATACGTTGCAGGCAAGGATGCCCTGAGGCATGGTACATTGGGAAAACCAAGCAAAGACTACAACAATGGATGATTGGGCACCGCATAACACTCAACAGACCAGAAGTGTTGCCTCCCAGTTGGGAACACTTCAGTGGTCCAGGACATTCAGCCTCGGACCTTCGGGTGACCATCCTCCAAGGTGGACTTCGGGACAGGCAACAGCGAAAAGTGGTCGAGCAGGGGCTGATAGCTAAGTTCGGTACCCATAGGGAGGGCCTCAACCTGGACCTTGAGTTCATGTCACATTACAGGTGATCACCATTGCACTATATACACACACAGGCACACCTACACACACACACACACACACACACACACACACACACACACAGGCACTCCTATACACACATACACACACACGGACACACATATACACAGACACGCACACAGACACTCGCACACACCCTTACAGACACACATGCTCCCATACTCATACATGCATCCTCTCAGAGATTTAGACCACTCTACACTCATGCAGGCACATATATCCTTTCTGACAGACACTCTCAAATCCCCACCCCACACACACACACACTCTCACACTCACACGTGCACCCCCTCACATAATTAAGGCACACTGCACTCACTACACACACATATACAAACTCCCTCACACTCACAACCCCCAAGCCAGACAGACATACGCACAGACAGACACAAAGACCCACAGGGGGGCACACATACATTTTGGGGGGTGAATTTATACTTGCAGAGTTACTTTTGTACTTTGCTCAAAAACTGCATGAATACAGTAAAACTCTGTTATCTGACTTTTTAGATTAGAATTGATCTTAACATCATGGCGTAGACAGAGAACACAGGGTGCTAACACCTTCGACATATTGTCTAGCTAACCCAATTGTTACAGTTAACCTTAGAATGCAACTTTTTTAAAAAGTTTTTTTTTGATTTACACACAGAAGAAGCTAAACTATCATGGTATTCGAACAGATGAAATACTCAACAGATAATCAAGGTCTTTTTCAATGTCTAATTTCAGTTACATGATACTGTAATTTTTTGCTATAAATGCGGTGCCTTGCAATTTTATCCTTCACAATCACCTGATGAAGTTGCAGCTCTCCGAAAGCTAGTGTGCTTCCAATTAAACCTGTTGAACTATAACCTGGTGTTGCGTGATTTTTAACTTTGGACACTCCAGTCCAACACCGGCATTTCCAAATCATGATTACTGTGAAGTGGAATGGTATTAATTGTTCTCCAGTACTCTGACACCTCCCCGAAGGTCAGATTCTAATTAAAATTAATGTTAGAGGTCATCTCGCCACTTTATTTATGCTCTTCTCAAGCATCATTGTGAGATTTTCTCCAGATCTCCCGTTATGCATGTGGAGTAGAGAAGGACAATGATTTTCAACAATGCTGTGTATTACCCTAGAGAGCTGAGACTACTCTAAACTGGGTGGGAACCTTTCAGCAGCCTGGTAAATATTTTGCTACCTCTTGTACAGGATCATAGTGAGATCACATTGGAGTAGTGTGTAAAGATTTTTTCTACTCAATGAAGAAGGTGTATTGTTACATTGGACGGAGTGCAGAGATGGTTCCTTCAACTGATTCCTGCAAAGAAGGTATCTTAGGATGGAGAGATAGCAGAAAAGTGGAACAGAGGCCGCGATAACATTAGCCATGATTATATTCAATGGCGGAGCAGATTTGAGGGGTTGTATTCCTGACTGATGCTCCTCGTCCATACTCAGCATTTCGACCGTGTGACACTGTAAAGGGGGAGGACGGTGTATCAAACAGGAAGGAGGCACTCCGGATAAGTCAGTCTTAATCAGTTTGACAGAACGTCACCAGTGGAGTCACACAGTGACCAGTGCTGGGTCCTCCACTATTTACAATCTATATCAATGATCAGGAGGTTGGAACAGATATACAGATACTGAGTTTCGTGATGTCGCTTGGATAAGCAAGAGATTAAATTATCAAGAGAGGGTGGAGTGTCTGCAAATAGATACAGAAAGTTAAAGGCAATGGATAATCATTTGGCAGGTGCAATACAACAAAATATAACCTGTAATTTCATTTACAGGAGTAATAGAAGGCAGTATGTTACTGAAATGGAGAGGGATTACAGGACTTAATGATACTGTATACTGGGGGGTTCACTCAGACCCGTTCAGACATGGGAGGTTTTGCTCCATCCCTGATCGTCTGCTCCTTGACACTGCAAGTGACCCCATTGCTCTCCGTACACATGGAATATTTTGTTGTAGTTGGTTGGTGGTGGGGATGGTGTTTTGAAACGTGTATCAAGGGGACGGCTTTTATCCAAGACACAATTATTCCTTTCGACATGGAAACCCATAGACGATGGGAATGGCTGCCTGCTTCTGAATGAAGGAACTGTGGCTGCTTTCAGGATAGGGGTATTCACCAACATGATGTAATGTACATGTACACACTTTAACATTAATAGAGTGAGAGCTCCTTCAGTTCCTCTACCTCTCCCCATGTAATGGCTACTCTGCGGATACCATGTACATCTTGGGAATCCCACTATACTGGGAAAATAAGGATACACCTGGCAGCTTCCCGCTGAGGGAGAAGCAATGTATTGACCTCATCCACCATATACATCCTCTGTCACCGAATGGTGACATTGATGTTGAGATATTGGGAGATGATGGAGCTGTCACCTCGTCCTGCCTGGAAAGTTTCGGATCACAGAAGCTGAATGAAACTGTGACCCTAACAGCCACTGGCAGCACCGTCTTCACCCTGGCGTGAAGCTGTGGGTCGTGTTTAAGGAGGTGACACCGCTCTGTGACCAGGTCCTTGTTCAGTCAGGGTCCCCTCACACTCTGCTCCTGGGTTAAGTGGAGCTTGGGAAGCTGTTCCTGGAAAATCCGGGGTGGATACAGCAGATCCCTTTCCCCACACACACTCACTCTGTGGTTTCAGAGCTTCCCTGTCTGCAGCCTCTGTTCCATTTGGTGTTCATGTTACACATCCAGATGGTGTTACCATAGTCCCCAGGCTCCAACCAAAGTTGGGCCACCAAATCTCTGAATGTCCGAGGCAGCTCACAGCACAAGCTCCAGCACACCATCCCCAGCACTTCCACTAACTTTTGAATAACAGGAGTCAGTCAGAAACCCCTCGGCTACAAGTGTTGTGGACCAGACCAGATCCCCGTAAAATATGTTAAGAAGGCCACTTAGACCCAAACCTTTCCTTATTTTGAATATAGATGTGAAGTGTGCTTCCCAGATATGTTCTGACTGGTCAAAGCACTCGACATTTAGCCGAACATAATCTATTCAAATGCTTTAGTAAAAATACAATCAAAGAAAATAACATTTTGGGATAGCTTATATGTCGAACAATTACACAAACAGTAGATACCGTACCTTCTTGGTATACACGACTCGGCACAAAGATATATTCAAATACAGATTCTTACATGCAGTTTTTTGATCCAGGAGAAATCAACATCAACAACCATCTCAGAGAGAAAAGCAGCTAGGGATCATGTATTGGAACTTCTAACCCTGCTGGGATCTCCAGCAGCTTCTGAATGCTGCAGCTAAAAACAAAACGAGAAAACCTGGTCTGGGAGAGCTGGGCACTGCCCTTCCATTGTTACCACCATTTAATGAAACCTAAAGGCCTCCTCAGTTATTTCCTTAAACTGTGTTCAGACAGCAGTTCGGCACCTCCGCCTTTAAAATGTCTCTTAAAAAAACAAGAGAAAATAACCTTTTTATAGTGATAGCATCCTCACAACTCCACCTTTAATAAAATGATCTATCATTATACAAAGATGGATTCATTTTAGACCTCCTAATCTTCCTTTATTAGTAGCAGGTAGATAGGATAGTGAAGAAGGCGCTTGGTATGCTTTCCCTTATTGGTCATAGTATTGAGTACAGGAGTTGGGATGTCATGTTGCGGCTGGACAGGACATTGGTTAGGCCACTGTTGGAATATGGCGTGCAATTCTCGTCTCCTTCCTATCGGAAAGATGTTGTGAAACTTGAAAAGGTTCAGAAAAGATTTACAAGGATGTTGCAAGGGCTGGAGGATTTGAGCTATAGGGAGAGGCTGAACAGGCTGGGGCTGTTTTACCTGGAGCGTCGGAGGCTGATGGGTGACCTTATAGATATTCACAAAATTATGCGGGGCATGGATAGGATAAATAGGCAAAGTCTTTTCTCTGGGGTCGGGAAGTCCAAAACTAGAGGGAATAGGTTTAGGGTGAGAGGGGAAAGATATAAAAGAGACCTAAGGGGCAACTTTTTCATCCAGAGGGTGGTACGTGTATGGAATGAGCTGCCAGAGGATGTGGTGGAGGCTGGAACAATTGCAACATTTAAGAGGCATTTGGATGGGGATATGAATAGGAAGGGTTTGGAGGGATATGGGCCGGGTGCTGGCAGGTGGGACTAAATTGGGTTGGGATATCTGGTCTGCATGGACGGGATGGACTGAAGTGTCTGCTTCCATGCTGTACATCTCTCTGACTCTGTGATTCTATGACTGCAATGCATATATATTATATTGACTCTGAGTATATAAATGTTCTCAACGAGATTAGATTTCAGACATTTTACTCCTGCCATAGAATGCCTTTGTCTTTCTTCATCCAAGTCTCCAGAATGTGTCAAAACTTAGGTTTTCTCGCCCTGTCACCTGTATAATTTCAAATTGAATGGCAGCAATAATAAGCTCAATTGAAACAGACTGGTATTCTTCTCCCTAAACTTCTCCAAAAGACGTTAAGGTTCCACGATCAGTGATAAAGTTTTGTCTCATGTATGTTATTCGCAATTTAAATGCTGAAATGTTGTACCACCAACACCTTCTCAATGCCTTCTTCCCCATTGTGGAATAAATCTGTTGATGTTTCCACTGGACGCTCCAAGCACACGTTACATAATGGAGCACTTCTCATCTCTCTAATAGTCCCTCTGAATGACATAGCTACTTATTTCTCAGCATAAAATAATTACATGTTTCTGTACCTCTTAATGCTCTAACCTCTTTACCTGCTACTCCTGGCCTATACTCATAAACCTTACTTTCACAGGTAAATGTTTTAATCGCAACAGACTGGTATTTTTTGGCCTGAACGTCTCCAAAAATGTTAAGGGGTCACGATCAGTGATAAAGATTTGTCTCAGGTATGTTAGTGGCAATTTAAATGCTGAAATGTTGTAATGCCAACACTGAGCTCAAGGCCTCCTTCCCCATTGTGGAATTAATTTGTTGATGTTTCTACTGGACACTCCAACCACTGATTACATAATGGAGCACTTCTCATCTCTCCAATAGTCCTTCTGAATGACATAGCTCCTCATGTCTCAGCATTAAAGAATTATATGCTTCTGTGTCTCTTAATGCTGAAAACCCTTTACCTGCTACTCCTGGCCTTGGCAAGTAAGCCTTACTCTCACAGGGATATGTTTTAAGAAGATCTCGCACATTCTTCTCAATCTCTCACAGAAACCAAACTTTGATTTCTGAACCAAATTATTATCATCAGACATTTCAGCTTCTAATCTTGCCATTGTAACTCTCTGCTCTTCCACACGAGTTCTCACGACTGCAGGAAGTGAATTGTTGAACTTCTCCAAAAGAAGAATCTCTCTACGTGTGCCATAGTTTTGCTCTGCTTTTAATGCCCTTCCGCACCTTTCAAAATTACTTTGTTTGATTCTTTCAAACTCAATGTGCGTTTAATGAGGCAGCTTGATTTGCATTCCAGAAACGCTGTCTGTAGGCTTCTGGCCCAAGCTTATATGCATTTCAGATGGCTTTGTTCACCACCCCACAATGGCCAGATACCTCTACTACTCGGGATGCAAATACCTATCAGCTCTGTGTGGTTCAAATAAGTCCACACGGTAACTGATCACTGCATTTGTTTAGCCACTTTCTCAAATGAAATTAAAAAGGCTTCCCCATCCTTCTAATCAAATTTAGATAATGCCTGGGGCATACTTAAACAGATCCCCATCAAGCCTTTGGCTCCTAAAGGGTGGCTCATCCTGACTATCCTCCTCATCCAGCCTGCCGTCTACCTTCATCTCCGCCTTTTATGTCAACTTTCCTCTCTAATTGCTAAATATTGAAGTTGAAACTCTATTTTCTTCTCTCTTTTTTCTCTCTTTCTTCTTCATTTTCTTTTCTTTTATTTCTACTTCTCATTTTAATTTAAATGGTTTCAATTCCTTCTCATGTTCAAGGTGCCTCATTTGAAATTGAATTCGAACCATTTCCAAAGAGTCTGATGGCAGTTTCACCAAATGTAATTGCTGAGCTATAGCTGTAATTATCTCTCATTTTCTCACAGACAAACACAACCCCAACTCCAGCTTGTCTGCCAATTCCTACATATTTGCCTTCATTACCTTTTGTAAACCCCCCAACTTCACTTTTCCACACCCAGAGAACTCTCAGTGACTGAAAGAATCTTTATACACAAAACACATTTTAAACCAAACGAATTCAACATCCGGAACAATTACCATACGCGACCTTTGAACCCAATAGTCTCCCGGTGCATACTCTCCAGTGTCTGCATGAGCTTATTCTGGATTCTCTGGTTTCCTCCCACAATCCAAAGATGTGCATGTCAGGTGAATTGGTCATGGTAAATTGTTCATAGTTCTCAGGGATGTGTAGGTTAGGTACCTTAGTCGGGGTAAATGTGTAATAATAGGGTAGAGGAATGGGTCTGGGTAGGTTACTCCTCGGAGGGTCGGTGTGGACTTGTTGGGTCGAATGGCCTGTTTGCACACTGTAGGGATTGGAATTCTACACCCAATATGGTATTATCGATTTAGAACCAGACAAGAGTCCCCAGTTTGTTATAGACCAACCAGACTGCCTCAAACTATTTCAAGAACGTAGCTTGGATGCCAACATTTTCTTATTTTAAAGGCAGATGCGAAGTGGAATTTCCAGATATGATGCTACTCGCCGAACCACTCACCATTAATTAAAACATAATAATTTAAACACTCTAATGATAATCCATACAAAATGAAGAGGATTTTAGAATAACTTAACTATTGGAAACCTTAACTGAATAATGGAAACAATACCTTCTACAAATGAACTGTTCCAATATACTAACATCACCTAAACACACTCCATGGTAAAAAGGAGCATTCAGACATACAGTTCTCCAATCCAGGAGGAAACAGCATCAAGTGAAGCTTCAGAGAGAACAGCAGCTAGGGATAATTTACTAAAACTTCCAACCCTTCTGGGACACAAGCACCTGGTAAGGAAAAAGAACGAGAAAGCCTGGTCTGTGCGAGCTGGCCATTGTTACTACTATTTATTAAAAACCCTAAAACCCTAAAAGTTATTTACTTGAGCCGTTTACAGTAGGCAGTTTGGACTTTAAGATCTCTTGTTAAGAAAAGAGGAAATAACCTTTTTTTAAAAACCGTGACAGCACTGTCACACAATTTAGATGCCTGGTACTTTACTCAATGAGCTTCCCCGTGTTACTGATCGCAAGGTCACCTGAGTTGGCAAATACAGGTACAGTCCAAGTTACAAGGATGTGTCTCATAACTTCTGAAACACGCCTCTCCATGGGCAATCACATGGGACATACTGGGAAGTGAAAAACAGCCTGACACACGCCATTTCATTATTTCTGAGCTACACAATGCCAGCACTCGATACACTAGGGAGACAAAACCCAAGGCCCGGGAATGATACAGAGGGACAGAGAGATTCACATTAAAGACAGAAAAAAGACAGTTAATTAACTGGGAGGAGATTGTGGAATATGCGGAAAAAGACAGGGCATTGGGACTAACTGGAGAAGTGAGATCTTCGAGAATATAATTACAAGAATGAGAACATTGAATAAAGGCATTGTCAGATCGGCTGAAATGGTTTGTTATATCAAATTCTGAATCTGCTTCACAGAACACCACAAACAACATAAACTGGGACAAGATGACAGCCCAACATGGAGAGCTGTGCACACCATGCTAGTGTGTTGCTCAGTAAACGGCACTATCTTCCCAGCATAGAGAGTATTGCAAACTTTACTATCATGCTAACTATACTCGCATCAGATTACCGTCTCCAGCGGGAAGGTTTGCTCTCTCTGCGTGTGTGTGTGTGTGTGTGTGTGTGTGTATGTTTGTGTGTATGTGTGTGTGTGGTCATCAGAGTGAGAGAGAGAGAGTCCGTGTGTGTGCGCGATTGGCGTGGTTGAATGCGAAACTCATTGTTTGAGAAGAAGCGCACATGGAGGAAACTATTTTAAACATGAACAACTGGCAGGCTTTTGGATAATCGACAGAGAGAGAATGAGAGAAGTTTCATGGACAGATGAGATAAAGTGTTTGAAAATGTCAAAATAAAGGTATTGCCAGAAAAAACAGCAATATATATCGGCGTGTACATGAATGACAGATGGATGGGATTTTGGTGTGAGGTCGAATCAGATTTGCTTTGGCAGGTTTGAAGCCGGGAGCATCAGCAGCAGATTATTAGCTTCATTAAGACTGTATTTCATAGCTCAAGGTTCAAACAGCAGATGGAATAAACCATTTAGATATATTCTGGAGTGGGGAGTATTTCAAGTTAGAAATGGTCAGGGAATGGTGTCAGGAATCAGCTCATGGTCAAAGGGATCACCCACAGTTGTGACTCGTCAGCTTCAGCAGCAGATATTGGCCAGGAATGGGATGGAAACAGTGGAAGGAAGTGGAGTTTGTAAACAGAACAGTGGAGATTGACCTCCATGCTCGTAATATTTAAATAACGAAGGCCATGATACAATAAATTGTCGTTCTCCGCTGAAACTGAGTAGTTCAACATAGAGACCCATGAGTAACATTGCCAGAGCAGAGGGAGACAGGAATTGAACACCTTCATTGATGTAGTTAGTAGTGGTCTGGATGGTGAATATCTGGATTCAGAATTTCAACAGGAACAATAATAGTGGGTAGAAGTGTAGAATATATGAAAGAACAGAAAATCAGTCATAACAAGTTTATAGAAAAAAAAGGACAGTGACACTTACCAGGAACACCAACGATAGCCAGGAAGGGATAATATAAATATTGAATAATGCGAAGAATGTAATAGATCTGCAATGATAATGGCAACCAATCAAATGCAGAAAGATAACAAACATAATCGCACAAACTCCTTTTTATTGTTGGAATATTCCAGTTTAATGTTCTCAGATTCTGATCCATTGTTGGAACATTCCAGTCTAATGTTCTCAAATTCTGTTCCATTGTTGAAATGTTCCAGTCTAATGTTCTCAGATTCTGATCCATTGTTGTAACATTCCAGTCTAATGTTCTCAGATTCTGATCTCTCCTCCCCTTTTCTCTGGAGCTGCTGATCCCTGTCAGTGCTGTCGGTGATGCTCTGCTCATGTTATGGGGTAACACATTGAACGGCGCCCATTTATGATTGAAAGAGGGAAACCCTCCACTGGGATGATTAGAATCCATGGAGACTGGCATTCATCACAGTCACTGAACAAGTAGGATCAGTTCACCAGTTCCATACATCACTTTTCATATCACTATAAAAGGGAACATTTATTGTGTTTGGATGGAATGGATGAGGGTTGCTGAGGGATGGACCATAAACATTTAAATCTTTTAAATCTTTTTGGCCTTGTATATGAGAGCATTAACAGGACACTGCAGGGCTCTATATATGTTTCACTCTGTTTATGAAAGGAGGCAGAAATAAAATAACAGATCGGCTGCATAAAAAATAACGACGGATGGGCATGTTTCTAGATGCCTCAACCTTCAGTATGGTACTTATTGACCAGTGTGAGGCTACTCCGGGTTTTAAATGCCCTGTTTTCAAATCCTTTCATAACCTTTAGACAGAGCACTGAGACTACTGCTCAGGAACAGGCCGAAGCAATTCTGTCCCTATGGGCCTCTTACAGAAGGATAGGAGAAGGCCATTCAGTCCATATTAGCCTGTTGCTACTTGAAAAGGTGGAACGCTGGAATATTAGTACATTTTGCCAACAAAATCATTCAAAATGAAAGGATTTGTCGCTGCAGCTGTATGAGGTGTCACTGAGATGACACCTGGAGTACATTTGTTTCTGTAACCGAGAAGGGATGGACCTCCATCAGATAAAGTTTATTGGCTGCTCGTAATCCAGGGGTTGATGTATCATTTAAAGTCTCGTGGCTTTTATACAGGGAGAGGAGAATCCCATTCCGCCTCTCGAGCCTGTTACAGAGGGGCAGGAAGTATTTATTTAACATTCAAGTCTGTTACACATAAATATTACTTTTATTATGGAATAGGAAAGACCTGATGCAAACATTAAAGTTCTAACTTTGAACAAGGCCAATTTTGAAAGTGTTAGGCGAGCCCTGTGAAAGGCTGATTGGAATACCCTATTCACAGGTAAAGGGATGGTTGGGAAATGCAAGGCCATCAAAACCTGGTTTCAGAGAGTCCAGGACCAACGTGTTCCTATTAGTGAGCGGGGCAAGGCTGGTGGGTGCAGGGAGTGCTGGATGGTTAGATATATTGATGCTCTGGTCAAGGTAAGGAAGGAGGCATATGTCAGGTAAACAGAGCTGAGATCAAGTGGATCCCCAGAGGAGTATAAGGGCAGTAAGTATATAGTCAACTCGGAAATCGGGCCACAAAAATTAGAAATAGGGTTAACGAGGTATTGAAGAAATTCTACAAATCTTTTCATGGCAAAAGATTACCTAGGGAGAGAATAGGGCACCTTAAAGATCAGGAAGGCTACCTATGTGTGGAACCACAAGAGATGGGAGGGATATGAAACGAGTATTTCTCCTCAGTATTTAATGTGGAGGGAGTTACAAGAGCAAGAGAATGAAGAAATGTATAGTGATAGCTTGAAAAGTATCTGTATACAAGGAGGTGTTGGTCATTTGGTAGGGTTAATGGTAGGGTTCTTGGTCAGGTGGAGGAACAGAGGGATCTTGGGGTCTATGTACATAGATCTTTGAAGGTTGCCACTCAGGTAGATAGAGTTTGTAAGAAGGCCTATGGAGTATTATCGTTCATTAGCAGAGGGATTGAATTCAAGAGTCGTGAGGTGATGTTGCAGCTGTACAGGACTTTGGTTAGGCCACATTTGGAGTACTGTATGCAGTTCTGGTCGCCTCACTTTAGGAAAGATGTGGAAGCTTTGGAGAGGGTGCAGAGAAGATTTACCAGGATGTTGCCTGGAATGGAGAGTAGGTCGTACGAGGATAGGTTGAGAGTTCTCGGCCTTTTCTCGTTGGAACGGCGAAGGATGAGGGGTGACTTGATAGAAGTTCATAAGATGATCAGAGGAATAGATAGGGTAGACAGTCAGAAACTTTTTCCCCGGGTACAACAGAGTGTTACAAGGGGACATAAATTTAAGGTGAAGGGTGGAAGGTATAGGGGAGATGTCAGGGGTGGGTTCTTTACCCAGAGAGTGGTGGGGGCATGGAATGCGCTGCCCGAGGGAGTGGTAGAGTCAGATTCATTGGTGACCTTTAAGCGGCATTTGGATAGGTACATGGATGGGTGCTTAATCTAGGATAGAAGTTCGGCACAACATCGTGGGCCGAAGGGCCTGTTCTGTGCTGTATTGTTCTATGTTCTATGTTCTATGTTCTATTTTAAAACACATAAAGGTGAACAAATCCCTGGGACCTGATCAGTTATATCGCACAAGTTTGTGGGAAGCTACGAAAGAGATTGCTCTGCATTTTGCTGATATATTTGTATCATTGATTTCCACAGGTGAGGTGCCAAAATACTGGAGGGCTCCTAACGTAGTGTCATCATTTAAGAAAGGAAGGAAAAACCATGTAACTATAGACTGGTGAGCCTGACGTCAATGGTGGCTAAATTGTTGGAGGGGATTTTGAGGGAAAGGAAGTATATGCATTTGGAACGATAAGGACTGAAGAGGGCTTTGTACATTGGAGATCATGTCACACTGACTCGGTGGAATTTTTGAGGAAGTGATGAAGATGATTGATGAGGCGGGATAGTGGATGTTGTCTTTATGGAATTCAGTTAGAAAACCAAACTGTGGGCTATGCCCGAAACGTTGATTCTCCTGTTCCTTGGATGCTGCCTGACATGCTGCGCTTTTCCAGCAACACATTTTCAGCTCTGATCTCCAGCATCTACAGTCCTCACTTTCTCATCAAATGTTCTACATGGTAGCCTGGTTAACAAGGTTAGACTGCCTGGGATCCCGGGAGAGCTCGCCATTTAGATCCAATTTTTTCTTGAATATTGGAGACAGGGCGTGACAGTGGACATTTGTTCATTAAACTTGGAGACCTGTGACCAGTGGCGTGCCGCAAAGATCAATAGTGGGTCCACTGCCTTTTGTCACTGATACAAATCATTTACATTTGAGTATATGAAGTATGATCAGTAAGGTTGTAGATAATACCAAATTAGGTGGTGTAGTCGACAGTGAAGAATGATATCTCAGAACACAGTGGAAACTTGGTTAGGTGAACCGAGCGGTGGCAGATGGAGTTTAATTTGATAAATGTGAGGTGTTGCATTTTGCAAGATAAATCAGGGCAAGACATGTAGGTCAAGTCCTGTCAAAAGTGGCTAATCAAAGAAAACTCCATTGAAATTATCGAATCCCTACAGGGAGGAAAGAGGCTATTCGGCCCATCGAGGCCACATCGACCCTCGGAACCGTATCCCACTGGATACACCCCTACCCTATCCCCCGAGCCTGCATTTCCCATGGCTAATTGACCTAGCCTACACATCCCAGGGTACCTGGGGCAATTTAGCATGGCCAATCTACCCCTTACCTGTGTATCTTTGTACTGTGGAGGGAAAATGTAACACCCGGAAGAAACTCACGCAGACACGGACAGAATGTGCAAACACCAGACAGGCACTCATTCAAGGATAGAATTAAACCCAGATCACTGTGCTGTGAGGTAGCAATGCTAGCCACTGAGGTACTGTGTCACCTTGTGGTGAAGGTTCTCTGTTCCTTGAAAGTGCCATCACAGGTAGACAGCGCAGTGAAGAAGGCACTTGGTGATCTTCCCTTTATTGGTGCATGCTTTGAGTCGAAGTATTTGCGTGACATGTTAAATATGTACAGGACATTGATTTGGCCACTTTGGTAATATTGCCTTTAATTCTGGTCTCCCTGCTGTCGGAAAGATGTTGTCAAACTAGAAAGAGTGCAGAAGAGATTTTTTTAAATGTTGCAGGTGTTGCAGTGTTTGAGCTACAGGGAGAGTTTGAATCGGCTGGGACTATTTTCAAGTGTTGAAGCTGAGGGGTGACCTTATAGCGGTTTATAAAGTCATGAGGGGCATAGATAAGGTAAACAGTCAACTTCTTTACCCCAGCATCGGCGAGTCGAAAATTAGAGGACAAAGGTTTAAGGTGAGAGGAGAAAGATTTATAAAGGAAAAGGAGATACAACACTTTCAAAGAGAGACTGCTGTGTTTATGGACTGTGCACCCAAAAGAGGTGGGTGGAGGCAGGTCCAGTTACACCATTTAAAAGGCATTTGAATAGGTACATGCATGGGAAGGGTTTAGAGGGATATGGGCCGAGTGCTGGCAAGGGGGACGAGATTAATTTAGGACATTTGGTCAGAATGGACGACTGGATCGAAAGGTCTTTTTCTGTGCTGTACATCACTGAGACTCTGTTGACTCTTGAGTGTATAACACAGGAACAGGAAGAGGCTATTCAGGTTCTGAATTCTGTCAGTCAGTTTGTTTGGTCAGTCCTTCAACTGCTCGAGACTGGAACATAGGAACAGGAGGCAGTCACTCAACTGCTCGAGATTGGGACACAGGGACAGGAGGCAGTCACTCAACTGCTCGAGACTGGGACACAGGGACAGGAGGCAGTCACTCAACTGCTCGAGACTGGAACATAGGAACAGGAGGCAGTCACTCAACTGCTCGAGACTGAGACACAGAAAAAGGAGGCACTCACTCAACTGCTATAGACTGGGATATAGGAACAGGAAGAAGTCACTCAACTGCTTGAGATTGGGACCTAGGAACAGGAGGGAGTCACTCAACCGCTCGAGACTGGGACACAGGAACAGGAGGGTGTCATTCAACTGCTTGAGATTGGGACACAGGAAAAGGAGACAGCCATTCATCTGCTCCAGACTGGGACACAGGAACAGGAGGGAGTCACTCAACCGCTCGAGACTGGGACAGCGGAACAGGAGGGTGTCATTCAACTGCTCGAGACTGGGACACAGGAACAGGAGGCAGTCACTCAACTGCTCGAGACCATCACTGGGAAATCTAGAGGCTTGTGAGGCCCCAGGATCCTGTTACTCAGGGATAGCAGGAGGTGACTCACTCCCCACCAGCTTTGGGCACTGGGAGAGAAGGGGAGTTTGCCTCTAACAAACAGAAATATATGAATAAATTGCATTCGTAGTCCACACAATCCTGCCCCACCATTCACTAAGACCATGGCTCATCTGATGGTGATTTCCTCATCCCATTTTACGAAGACCCCCTTCTCTGCAGCCTCTGCTCCATTTGTTGGCCATGTTGCCGACTCGGATGCTGTAACAACAGTCACCATCACTCATCCAGAGGGTCGGGTCTCATCTGAGGAGTCAGGATTTGAAGGGTCCAATCACAAGAATGAAAACACAAAATAAAGGCATTGCCAGAAGTTTAGTTCTCTCACATTCGCAATCCAACTCACCTAACCGGCCCATCCATTATATATTCAGGATGGAGCACAGTGTAGATCCAGCTAGCGAACTGCTGAATGCAACCCAGCAATATCCAGAGTTGAACTCTGTTCAGCCCACACCAATAATTGATCTATAATACTGGGCTAAATGTCCAGCGGGAGGAACTGTGCAGTCTGCACTGGTTCATCCATATATAACCCCAGGTTTTTGCATTGTTCAGCACTGTGTTAGATCACTGCCCAGTGTGGGGAAGCTTGCAGTCGATGCTGGAAGTGACAGGATGTGCAGCTCCCATCCATTTACAGCTCTGTATCTCCATTGCGCCTTGACAAGGGTGCTGTGGGTGTGAAAATCACTGGGAAGGAGAGATGTAAATTGAAACAGTTTAAATACCAATAGTTCCAACTCAGGCGCATACCACTCCAGTATTTAAAGATGAAATAACTGAGATAATGTCCAGTGAGGTTTTGTGGATGGTGCAAAGAAGTAAAAGGGGGTTGGTGATGTTATGGTGGTTGCACTATAAGCCTCCAAATAATTAATGGGAATTAGAGAAACAAATATGCAAGGAGACTGGCGAGACTTGCAGGAGCAATAGGGTTGTCATAATAGGTGATTTTAATTATACTAACATCGACTGGGACTTCCAGAGGTTTAAGGACTAAGATGGAAAGAAATTAGTTAAGTGTGTTCAGGAAAGCTTCCACAAGCAGCATGTGGAGGGTCCTACTCGTGAAGGGACAAACTCGACCTACTGTTGGGACATAGGGCAGGATAGGGGACGGAGGTAAAGTGGGGAGCATTTTGGGATTGGTGATTGGATTGTATTAATTTTAAAACAGTTATGGCAGGGACAGAATTGGTCCACAGATTCAAGTTCTAATTTGGGGCAAGGCGAATTTTGTTGGAATTAGACAGGGACTTGCAAACGTTGATTGGAGTAGCTTGTTTCCAGGCAAAAGGATCTCTGGTAAGTGGGAGGCTTTTAAAAGTGAGATATTTCAAGTTCAAAGTCTATATGTTCCTGTGAGGGTGAAGGGAAAGTGAGGTAGGAAGAGAGAACCCTGGATGACAAGAGATAATCAGGCTCTGACCAGCAAAAAGGAGGCGTGGCTCAGGTTCAGCAGCTGGGATCAATGGAATCTCTGGAGAGACCCAAGGGATGCAGGAGTTTACTGAAGAAGGAAATCAGCAAAGCGAAAAGGGGGTACGACTTGCCTTGGCTGAGAAAAGTAGGGAATCCAAAGATGTGCTGTCAGTATAGTAAAGAAAAAGAGCGACTAGAGAGAAAATAGGGTGCCTTAAAATGCAAAGTGGGCATTCATGTGTAAAACCACAACAGATGGGCAAGGTCCCCAATTTCCCCTCTGTGTTTACCATGAAGAATTTCGTGAAGATCTGTGACCTTTGGTGGGGTTAGTTGTCATATCTTGGTACTGTTAATATCACAGTAGAGTGCTGTTGGACATATTAGAATGCATAAAGTCAGATAAATCTCTTGGTCCTGACCAGGTATATCCAAGAACACTGAAAGAGGCGAGAGAAGACAGTTCAGGGGCAAGGTCCCGGACGACTGGGCAGTAGCAAATGGAGTGCCCTTCTTCAAGAAGGGCTGCAAAAAATGCCTGGGAAGTATGCACCAGTAAGCTTCACATCTGTTTTCGGTAATCCACTTGAGAAGGTTCTGAGAGATAAGATGTGTATGCATTTGGAAAGAAAGAGTTTGATTTGGAGAAGTCAGCATAGCTTTGTGCATGGCAGATCATGCCCTACAAATTTTGTTCGTAGTTTTTTGAGGAAGTGACCGGGAAGGTTGACGAGGGCAGGGTGATGGACATAGTGTATATGGATTTCAGTGAGGCCTTTGATAAGGTTCCACATGGTAGGCAGATCGAGAAGGTTAGATCGCATGGGCTCCAAGGTGATCTGGCAAATTGGCAACACAATTGGCTTGGCGTTAGGAAGCAAATGGCTATGGTGGAGGTATGCTTGTCGGACTGGAGGCCTGTGACTAGCGGAGTGTCTCAGGGGTCGGTCCTGGGCCCATTGCTGTTTGTTATCTATATCAATGATTTGGACGAGAGTGCACAACGCAAGGTTAGTAAGTTTGCAGATGACACTAAAACAGAAGGGATCCAATGAGGAACATTACCAGAAATTGCAGCAGTACCTTAATCGGCAGTGGAAGTGGCTGGGAAATATCATGTGAAGTTTAACATAGGCAAGGGTGATGTCTTGCATTTTGCAAAGTGAAATCCAGGTAGGTGTTTAATGATGAACGAGAGTGCCTTAAGGAGTGTAGTGGAACAAAGGACATTAGAGATTAGGTGCACGGTTGTCTGAAATTTGGGTCACAGATACACAGGACAGTGAAGAAGGCGGTTGGCACACAGGCATTCAGTATAGAAGTTGGGACGTTATGTTGCAATTATACAGGAAGTTGGTAAGGCTGCAGTTGGAGTATTGGGTTCAGTTTTGTTCACCTTGCTATAGAACATATATTATTGAATTAGAAAGAGTGCAGAAGAAATTTCAGAGATGTTTCCTGGGCTAAAGGGTTTAAGTTATAGGGAGAAGTTGGACAGGTTAGAACTTATTTCTTTACAGCCTAGGAAACTGAAGGGGGTTCTTAAAGAAGTGTAGATAGTCTGTGAGAAGATTTGTAGCTCGGGTGTTCATTGTTGTAGTTCTGTTCGCCGAGCTGGGAAATTGTGTTGCAGAATTTTCAGCGGACAGCTGGAACTGACAACAGGAAGCAGCAGATACAAACCACTATAAATGCCGGAGGAAGCATCACAGAGGCGCTTCACAGGAGGCCCCCAAGCACTGAGGATATCACCTAGACAGGGGATGAAACGTCTGCAACAACAATTCCCAGCTCGGCGAACAGAACCACAACAAGAAGTGTAGATCTTATCAAATTATGAGAGACGTGCATAGGGTTAAACACTTGAATTTTTTTCGCAAGGTTGGGGAATCGAGGACTAGAGGACATCCGTTAATGTTTCGAGAGGAATAAAATGAAAATTAACCCGTAGGGGCAACTTTTTTACACAGAGTATGGTATACTAATGGGGTGAGCTGCCAGTGGAAGTGGTTGAGATGGGTACAATAACAACATTGAAAAGGCATTTGGACAAATACACAGATAGGAAAGGATTAGCGGGATACAGAGCAAGGGCAGAGAAATTGGATGAGTGTGGATGGACATTTTGTTCGTCATGGACCATCTGGGCCGAAGGGGCCTGTTTCCGTCTGTAGAACCGTGTGACTGTAAATCCGTGTGTTTTGGGAAAGAGACAGGGAGGGGGAGAGCGAGAAAAAATGTCATGGAAAGATATGTTCACTAGTTTCAGAATGCTGAAGTGAAGACATTTCGACAGTATCATGCAACACGGGTCAGTATTATGAAGAATTATCAGTGAATGGTATATTAGTGTGAGTTCAGGCGATGGAGAGTTTTGAATGAGCGTTTGTCCTGCAACTTTGTAACTGGGAGGGAGGAAGGACTGCAGAATCTTCATTACATTGAGCTGTATAAAACAGTAATTTGTCTCAGTTTCATTTTCGTTGAGTGTGACAGAGGGACTGTCTGGACGAAGCTGAGCTGGTTTCCTGGTGCTCTCTTATCGAACTCACCTCATTAGCTACCTACCCCACCCCATGGTGTCCCTCTCATTCAATACCAGCCCGATTCTCGCACCCATCATGATTGACCAGACGGCACTCCGGCACTTTTAACCCATTTCTCTTCAAGTACCTGTTCAAGGGCATTTCCCATGGAACGCACTAACAATATATTCCATTTCCTTTATACTTTCATACGATGGTCAGCATGCTTTACACAGACCAAGCAAGAAATCTACACTTATTTTATGGTTATAGATTCCAATCACACTTAGTAATTCTGGTTATTTCACTTGACTCACCTTAATGATATTAAATCAAAGACAGCTTCTAAACATGTCTTGTTATAAAATACAATTTCGAGCAGAGAACGATCTTGCCCTCAGCCGTTATCTTGACCGTTATCAGAATTTGCCATTTTCATTTTTATGAAAGTTTCTCTTGCCCTTTGCATGTGACTGTTTCTGTCTGTAACAGTTCTGTCAGTTCGTTGGACGGCCGGTTTGTGTTGCAGAGGGAGGCCAGCAGCGCCGGTTCAGTTCCTCACACTGACAGAGGTTACCATGAAGGGGAAGCTGTCTCAACCTCAACCTCACCCCATCACCCGAGATGTGGTGACCCTCAGGGTAAACCAGCATAAGTGGTCTCTCTAATGAGAGTTCTTTGGGACTCTATTCCATCAATGTTAGCATTTTAATTTTTAAAAATAATTTTATTGAAAAGAGATTTTTAATATTATAATAACTCAATAACAACACAACTCAAATAACTGAACAGAATTACACTCATGTGCATGTACATACAAAACAAGTTAAAAACGTTAAATGGACGGAAGAAAAACAAAAATAAAAATAAATAATGAATACATAGTACAGCTCAGCATAACAAAACGATAGCTCTCGTTCTTCAAGAGCATTAACTGATACGCATCTTTATGTTCATAATTGTTTCTCATTGGATATTAGATTCATAAGACAATATATAAAAGCCCTTCTTAATGTGACAGATAAACCTGCATCGTGGTAATCCAAAAAGGGCTGCCATGTCTTATGAAAATCTGTTTTTTTTTGATGTACCATACTAGTGAGAAAGTCCAAAGGGATATTCTCCATGAAGAACTTACGACGACCTAACAGACCCAGGGTTTTTAGACATCCAACACAACAGAACATGTTTCCTAGCACAGAAAGTAAGGATATAATGCTTTTCCTCGTGTGCATCTGCGTCAGGTTCCCTGAGCAGGCCCAGGAAAAGAAAAACCGGGTCCATCTCCAATTCAGTCCCCAATACCTACTCTATCACACATAACACAGTGCTCCAATATATATGAAGACTGCAGCAGGACAACAATCAAGGGTAAGAGTGCCTGTAGTCATTCTGCATTTACCACATGCTGAAGATAATCCCACTGTGCATTTTGAGAGACAATCTGGGGTCAGATAGACCCAATGAAGAATTTTCAACTGCATGGAATGGGTCCTATTACAGATCAAAATCATTCGAGCATTTTCACAAATGTCCTCTCAATCTCTCCGAGTTGTTCGGAATCCCCAACTCTCTCTCGCAGCCATCCCAAAGCTGCACAGTCTTGTCTGAGGGGACAAACTCCAACTAATGAAAAAGGGTACTCACAGAGAGTGTATTCTAAGCAATAAGCACCCACTTCTCTCTATCGGATCTGTAAGAGTCTGTTAAAGGTATGTTTTTTAAAAATCAAATCTCGGATCTGGACAAAAAAACAGAAGAGGCCTCTACTAGGTCGTCCATACTTACAAGTTATTTGATCAAATGATGTCATTCTTTCTCTTTAAAATAATACGTGGTGGTTCAGTAGATAGCACTGCGTCCTCACAGCACCAGGGTCCAAAGATGTGCAGGTTAGATGAATTGGCTATTGATAAATCACACATAGTGTTCAGGGATGTGTAGGTTGGAGCATTAGTCAGGCTAAATATAGGATGGTAGGGGAATGGGTCTGGATGGGTCGAAGTCGACTTGTTGGTCCCAAGGGCTTGTTTCCACACTGTAGGGATTCTACTAATTCTAAATCACTCAAGCAAGTTACACCCATGGCTTCCCACAGTTTAAACATGGAATCCATTATCCCCGGTTGACAATTCGGTATACCAATTATAGGGGTAAGAAACATGATTTTGGCTATATTGCCCTTGACCTGACGCATTGGCATTCATGCTTTAACTTTATTGATAATCATTGGGTTATGATAATACTCCATAAATGTTGTCATTTTGTCTAAGAACAACAGACTAGTAAGGTTTCACTTTGTCTGAGAGGGTTCAATATCTAACCGTATTGACACCAAGTCCTCAGTGGTCCACACACTAACATAGGATAATAAAGTGCTTAATTGATAGCTTTTAATCTGGAAGATCTACTCCCCATACTCTGTGGGGTAGTTTCAATTTGGTTAGCTTGATAAAGAGTCGCCTATAGTGTCAAATAAAAGAGATAAATCAGCCATTGAGTCTCCAAAATATCTGTCTGGGAAATATCTGTGTGGGTCCATAAGACAGTTGAAATCTCCTTCTACAATAATCTGCCACGATGCAAGATAACTTACTTTGGAAAATGCATCTACCAGGATTTTAAGAGGGTGCACAAGTTGGCAATAAACATTCAAAATACTGTATTATTTCCCATAGTTCAAGCATTCACACGGGGTATAGTAAATGAGGAGAGGCATTCATTTTCAGAACAGCTCGCCGACCTCGCCAGGATGTTGGAAGTGCCTCCCATCTTTGACGGTCTTGTTTAATTTTGTCAAACAAATGGACATAGTTCACGTTAAAAAAATGATCAAAGACGGATGTAATGAATATATGAAATAGGGAAACCACCCCCGTGACCATTTGAAAGGAAACCAGAATTTGCCTTCAACATAAGGTATTTCCCTGAGACCTCCCACAGAGAAGGCCACAAATGTGTAAAATTAATCTTATAGCCCGAAAAGGTGATAAGCGAATTAATGCATTGCATCACGTGAGCTGCCGAAACTGTGGGATTTGACAAAAACATAAGACCCTCATCTGCATACAATATAATCTTATGTGACTTCTATCTTACTTCTGGGGCAGGAATGTTAGGGTAATATTCCCAGTTGTGTAGGATGCCACCGAATCTAAGATTGTTGCAGGGATGGGGAAGAGATCAACCCTCATGTGCCATTTGTGCGGGTTAAAGGAGAAAATAAAATCCCTACTTGTGATGGGGATCTGCCTCCAGACATCCACCAGCTCTAGTTCTGCGCACAAATCCATTAATTGCTTACATTATAACAAGGGTATTGGGGGACATTTGGACATTCTGTCCACCGTGCATCCATAAGACAGTTGAAATCTCCTTCTACAATCATGTGCCACGATGCAACATAACTTAATTTGGAAAATGCATCTACCAGGATTTTAAGAGGGTGCGCTGGGTGGCAATAAACATTCAAAATACTGTATTATTTCCCATAGCTCAAGACTTTGGGAATGATGATCCTTCCGTGAGTGTCTAATACAATCTAGTAATTTAAATGGAATATTCTTCTTCACTAGTATGGCTTCTCCCCTACTCCTAGCATTAAAATACGAGAAATAAATCCGATCAAACCCGCCCTGCTGTAACGTCAAATGTTCCTTGTCATCAAGGTGCATCTCCTGCAATAGGACAACATCCACTCTCTCGTTTTGAAGATTAGAAAGTACATTTTTCCTCTTGACTGGCAGATGGCTCCCCTTAATGTTCCAGGTACAACATTTAAGCCCATCATTATCCATAACACACTGTAGCAACATTTCAACCCTTGAGTTTCACATCGAATTACACATCGCTGAGAATGAATGAAAAAAAGACTCATTGAGCCTAAAAACTGTACAAACTAAAACTACTACAACTAACAAGCTCTCAAAACTTTCCAAAGCTAAACATAAAAAACCAAAAAACGAAATAAAATCCAAAATGCTAATGACACTCGATTGGAGAATTTACCCCCCACCGCCCACTGGGCATGCTTACATATCTCAAAACTTTATCTTGTGCCCACTACCAATATGGAATCCATGGCAATTAACAACAAAAATCGGGCTTTAACTGCCCTTCGGTCGGCACTTAGTCATCACAACTACCTTTGTAACACCCTCCAGCTTGAGCTGCAACCCAGACACAAGCAAAGAAAGAAAAAAAGAAGTAATACTAATGAGGAAGTTAAAAATGGGTACTCAACCCATTCCCAGCTATAATTTAACACTGGTTAATAGCAGAAAAATCAAACAAAATTTCCTTAAGATTGAAACATGATTATCTAAATATCCAGCTTACTTTAAAAGTTTTCGCTTTCTCTGGAGAGTCAGACGGGTTCAAGGATCCATTCAAAACAATATGGAACACAGCGGAGAACTGTAAGGAATACTGAATCTCAAGTTCCCTTACTCTTCTCTTGATATCATCAAAAGATTTTCTTTCCTGAATCACCGCCGCTGAAAAGTCCTGAAAGAACATAATCCTGGAGCTCTTGTCAATTAACCCCAGTGGATTTCAGAACCCCTGGGTTCTGAAAGATTCCATCAGTCTTTGTTTGTCTCCCTAACTGTGCAATCGTGCAAGGACAGGATGAAGGCGTTGGTCTGAGTCTGACTTCCGTGCCACAACCCGATGAACTTTCTCACTCTTCACCCGTCTCTCCTCAGTTTTGAAGTGAAGGAATCGCTGCAGCCAGTTCTTGAAAAAACTCACCAGCTGACCACCTTCTGTCCACTCCAGCAAACCGACGATGTGAATATTCTTCATCTTACCCTTGTTCTCGAGGTCGTCATCTTCTTCAGTTAAGATGCAGACCTGTTTTCATGGGCGTGGAACCTCTCCCGAGAGGAATCGATCACGGTCTCTGTCACTGCAGTTCGGCCCTTGACATCGTCTGTTCTGTTTCCAAGGCTGGCAAGTTGCTGCTCACGTTTTTGGAGCACGGCTGAGAGCGGCTGTAGCCACGGCTGAACGGTTCTTCAATCATGGCTTCAATCATTTCACGTAACTTGATGAACACAGTGACCAAGGCCTGGTGAGGAACTGGGTCTATTCAACGAGCAGAGTGGGTTGTAGCTACAGCCTCAGGTATGCTCGATGTTTTAGATTAGATTAGATTACTTAGATTAGATTACTTACAGTGTGGAAACAGGCCCTTCGGCCCAACAAGTCCACACCACCCCGCCGAAGCGTAACCCACCCATACCCCTACATCTACATCTACCCCTTACCTAACACTAGGGGCAATTTAGCATGGCCAATTCACCTCACCTGCACATCTTTGGACTGTGGGAGGAAACCGGAGCACCCGGAGGAAACCCACGCAGACACGGAGAGAACGTGCAAACTCCACACAGTCAGTCGCCTGAGGCGGGAGGCTTCTGACGGGTTCACCGCTTGTTGGGACTTACTCGATCCTTTCCCGTGTTTTGTCATTTCCATTCGACAAAACGGGATTGGTAAAGATTCTATCGCTCTTTTAGTGTTGAATTTTAATTAAATGCCAGGGATGGGGTGGGTTAGAGAAACACTTTGCCCGTGTGTTGATACAGAGCACAGCAAAGCAGACCTACTGGATCATTGCCATTTTGTATTCACCCTTAAAATTTTATCGATATTATCATTTCATTTTACATGATATTCCTGGAGGTTCTGAAGCTGTGTCATTAGATACCATTGTCTACATTTTCCCCCACTCTGCACATTGCTGCCCATTCCTCGATAATCCTTGACTCTGTTATTCATGAACCTTCCATCTGTGCCTCAAAAAAATATTCAACATTTCTGCCTCCATTGCTCCGTGGGAAAGAGTGTTCCTAAGACATTATAAAGACATTATAAACATTATGATCTGAGTGTGAGATTAGTTTTTTGTGTCTCCTTATCTGAGAAAGGATATAATTACATTGGAAGCAGTTCAGAGATATTTCATTTCACGGTTTCTGGGGTGAAAGGCTTATATTATGAAGGCTTTAACAGGTTACTCTTGGAATGAGAGAAAACTGCATACAAGACCTTGAGAAGAATGGATCAGGTATATACCCACTGGATGTTTGCATAGCCTAAATTTGCTGTCATTGTCATAGAACCTCTACAGTGTGGAGGCAGGACACTCCGTCCATTAAGTCCACACTGACCCACCAAGCGACATCCCAACTGGACGTGCCCCCCCAATCTTATCCATGTAAGCCGTCATTTCCCATAACTAACCCTCCTAACCTACGCATCCCTGGGCACTATTGAAATTCCACTATAAACTGCACATCTTTGGACTGTGGCAGGAAACTGGAGCACTGGGAGAAAACCCACACAGGCAGGGGGAGAATGTTCAAACTCCACATAGAGGTTCACCCGAGGTTGGAATTGGACCCAGCTCCTTGGTGATGTGAGGCAGCAGTGCTACCCACAGATCCATCATACTCCTCCGTTAGTTCTGTTAGTAACTTGTGGCGGACTAAAGAAATCTGCCTGACTTGTTCTTATCACTGAACCTGACCCAGTCTGAGACCTTTATCATCGGCGACGTCACCAACCTGGTTACATTTAAAATTTGTTGTGAACAGTGGAAGAGTGGGAATGGAAAAGGAAAGAGTGACACCCTCCATCCTCAGTCACATCTGGAGTGAGAATAAAATCACAAAGTGGGAATTCATTCAAGTGGGAATTCTCTTTCCCCGAAGTTTGGGATGGCAGAATCTTTATATTATATCGAGGCTAGCTTCGTCTGACTTTCCATAGACAGGTGAATCAGGGATAATGGTGCATGGAGAGAAACGTGTAGCTGCGACCACAATGAGATGAGCCACGACCTTATTTACTGGTGGAGTAGTGTCAAAGGACCGAAAGGCCCGCTCTTGTGCCTCACCACTGTCTTCTAAAGTTCCATTCAGCCCTTTGGAACTGCTACACAGTGGCAGATCGAGGCCACTCCGATGGTTAGGTGCAGTTTTGGAAATGTACTTGGAAAATCCAGGCTGGGTCAGGAAGAGACACACACCCCTATACCCTGTTCCCAGGCTTCCCCTCTCCGCAACGTCTGCTTCAGATGTGGGTCGTGTTACAGACCCAGATTTACTGTGAATACAGACCCCATACCCCACCCAGCGTTAACTCAAACAAATCCTCTGCTCACCCAAATGTAGCATTACACAACACAACTTCGGGGAAAATAACCAGTTACTTTGCAAAAGCATATCATGTGAAATCAATTTATAGGAACAACAGTAGGCTATTCGACCCCTCAAGATTTCCCTGTCATTTAATACGAACATGGCTGATTTACTCCAGGTCTAACTCCATTTTCTTGCCGACTCCTTGTATCCCTCCACACCTCTCTGGGTTAGGGAATTCCAGGCATTCACTACCTTCTGAGAGAAGACATCATTTTGTATCTCAGATAGAAATTGATATTTCATATTCGGTATCTATGTCCTCGAGTTCGAGACTCCACTCAGGACTGGTAACAACTTCTCAACATCTACATTCTCAAATCCCTTCTGTGTCTTGTAATTTTCAGCAGTATCACTCTTCATTCATTTAAACCCCAATGAATAATCGCCTCACCATTTTAGAGATTCTCAATATCACAGCCCTTTCATCCCTGGAAGCCAGCTAATGTACCAACCTGGTTACTTGCTGCACCAGCATGCTGACTTTATGTTTCATACACAGGAACACTCCAATCCCTTTGTACTGTTCTTTTTCTGGAAGCGCACTCCATTAAATAACAGCCTGCCTTTTGATTCTCAGTGTCATCCTCAAACTCAGATGTATATTGCACTCAGCTCCCTCCTTCAGATTATCAGTATAGAGTGTAAATAACTGATGCCATCGGACTGATAGCTGTGGTCCTCCAGCAGATACACCTTTATCATGAAGATTCATTGATCCTGACTCTCCGATTGCTTTGTGCTAACCAATCATTGTGAGAGGCGATTTCGGTTCAAACAATTAAAATGTGCATGACCCTAAAAGCTAAGGGGAATAGAGCCATAGGGGTTGGGGTAAAACAGGCCTCTCTATAATAAAGGACAAGACATGCTTCTTTTGTAAGAACATTTTGTATACTTAAAAGTGGGATAATTTAAATTTTGCAAATGCTGACATTTTGTGAGCAGAGTAAAAAAACAAGTCCTTGATTGATGAGACCACTAACACAGACAGTGAAGAATAAGTCCTTGACTGATAAGACTGCAGGATAGAAAAACAACTCAAGAGACATCTGCTACAGATTGATAAGACCACTAACACAGACAGAAAAGAATAAGTCCTTGACCGATAAGTCTACAGGGTAATAAAAAAACAACTCGCGCTGCAGACTTTGTGACAAGGGTGCAGAATGAAAAAAATACTGACGGTTTAGAATGTGAACCTCGTGACTCTTTAGAGCCAAAGAGGGGAGGGACTTGTGCTGTATATAATGAGAAACTTTGTAAACCTCAGGGCGCCTTTTCTCAGAAGGGTGCCCAACTCTGCAGACTTGCTAATAAAACTTTGTTTTCCTGAATTTGTCTAGAGCGATTATTGAGAAGCGATTTTCGTTTCTAACAATCATCATCACATGTTAATACATTTTCCATCATCCTACGAGCTTCTGTCTTGTGTAATAACTTTTGTTCTGTAATACCTTGAGGAAAATCTCTAGAAAGTCTGGTTTCTACCAGATCTCCTTTATCAAGTCCGCTTGTTGCATTCTCAGACATCTCCAGAAATACTTTGCATGATTTTACAGGGCAACGTATAATTTCCCTTTCACCAAACCACTCTGAACCTGCGTGAAGCTTTTCTAAATGTCCATGCTGGCAAGGTTTTCCAAATTATGCTCATCCCAGCTGCTTTCCTTTGGCCCCATTCCATACCCACACAACCCTCTGTGTAAAAACACTGCTCCTGCGTGCCTTGTAAATTTTCCCTCTTTCACCTTAAACCTATGCCTTCTACAGCTGAATTCCCCCATCCCGTGGAAAAGACCTTGGCTACTCACCCTATCCATACCTCTCATGATTTTAGAAACTTCTATAATGTCATCCCTCAACCCTCCACCCAATACTAACTTTAAGAACAAGCATTTAAAGATAAATACTGCAAATTTGAAACTATAGTAAACATGAGAGATAAACAATACTTCGATCAAACTTCACACTGTGATTTGTTTTTCCTCCCTATTACAAAATTAAGGCAGCATGAAACTCTTACTAGTGCCAATAAGAAGCCAAGCACTCGATAGCCTTTGTCTAAACGAGGTGATGATTCCGACAGTGAAAACATATTTATGGCCAGATCTTTATAATACCACAGAGTCAACATTCTCCCTCCTGGCCTCCCTATGACCTTGCGTGATTGTGTCTTCTTTATCTTACACTCAATAGAGAGAACCCCTTTCCCGATTCACACCTTAATTTAAACCCATTTTATATCATCTTATCATTCATCACTGCTAAAAGCCGGTTTATCTTTACCACGCCCTCTTTTCCCTGTCACCGATCTCCCACCTCTGGAAAGCTATTAAAAAGCCAAGTTTCCAATGCTTTTCAGTTATGAAGAAGTGTCACACTGGGCTTGAAATGCTAACGCTGTTTCACTGTCTCTGCAGATGCTAACAGACCTGCTGAGTTTCTCCAGAAATGAATAGGCACAGAAAAATTTTCACAAAACAAATAACTATGGATACTTGTAATAAAAATAACAAAATTGCTTGAGAAACTGAGAGCTTTGTAGAGGGTCACTGGACCTGAAAGTTTAACACTGCATTCATTCCAGAAGATGCTGCAACATCTTCAGCAATTTCTTCAGCAATTTCTGTTTTTGAACAATTTCCAAAGAAGTATGTCAAAGATGTTCAAACATCCTGTCTAACATGGAGAGCCATACACTGGGGACTGAACAATAACGCATGGTGACAAGTTCCTTGACTCTGAAACTACATAAGTCTGGCATCACTGACACTACAGAGTTCTTAATCACGGTCAGGGAGAAAAACAGAGGGAGACACATTCACTTCAAATACAGAAGTTGACATTGTGGAAGAGAAATGATTTCGATCATTACTTTAAATAGATTGAATTAAAGTAACAAATTAGAGGCGTGACACTAGGGAGAGGCCCTCAGCAGAATGAGAATATTAAAATGCAAGTGTTACCGCATCAGAAACCAGGTTAGGTACAGAATACAGGGCTGATGGGTGAATGGGTCTCGGTGTGAACTGGGGGACAGACAGTAGAATTGAATTGTAGATATTGCAACTCAAACTGGGTTATCATTTGATGCTGTAGACCACAGCAGCAGCAGAAGCAGAACTGTATTCAACGACAATCTGTAACATTATCCCGAGGATAATTCATCAGTCTACCATTACCATCAAACCGATCCATGGTTCAGTGATGAGTGTGGGTGAACATTGCAGGGTCGGAATCACGTGGACCTAAACCTGTTGACAACCCATTAAAGCTACCACACTTAACTGGTTAAATTCCGACCAGCAGAACTAATGTCTGATGGAGAGGGGAAATGATCCCAAGACTAACAGATCAGATCTAAGTTCTGTCCGTCTTGCCAAATCCAAACATAGATGTCGATGGAATATGAAACAATTTGCTGGAGGAGAGGACTCCACAAATATCCTCATCCTAAATATCGGAACAGCTCTGTACGTCAGTGAAAAAAGTCAAGGATGTGGTGTCTGCACTATCCTCAGCCAGGCGTGTTGACTGGATGATCCACCTCACACTCATCATGATTCCCACAGAATCGCAGATACCAGTCTTCAAGCAATTCGATTTGCTGTATAGTCATGAGGAAACAGCTGAAAACAGTAGATACGACAAAGGCAATCGGCCCTGACACCATCCCTGCAACAGGACTGAAGACTTGTGCTGCACAACAAGCCGTGTCCCTGGGGAAGGTGTTTCATTCCAGCTCCAACTCTGACATCTCCCTTACAACGTGGAAAATTCCTCAACTATGTCCAGTCCCCGAAGAGGAGAATAATTACAATCTGACCAATTACCACCCCCTCAGCCCCATGACGACAGTCACATTGGTGAGAATACTTTTTGACAGAGCTGTCAAGTAGCACCGAAATAATCAGGTCAGTGTGGGTTTCCGATAGGTCCCCATGTGAAGATGGTGCTGTAATGAACATATGATTGGATTATGAATCCAGACCAGGCCAATGCTCTGGCAGCTGGTGGAAGTTAAAAATAATTAATAAAATATCGAGACCTAAAATCTGGTGTCATTAATAGTGATCTTGTGTCTAATGTTGATTGTAAACATCAATCTCCTTCCCCAATGTACTTTCAGGAAGTGAATCTCCCGTGCTTTCTTGGTCTGGCCTAAAAGTGACTCCAGACACACAGACATGGTCTCTGAATCGGCCACGTGAGACACTGAATTGTATCGAACGACTCTGAGGTCTTAAAGGATAAGACCTGACAGAACATCTGGCATCAATCTCGTTATCAGAAAAGGGAATGGGAAGTACTATCCTGTTGTCCCTGCATAGACATCTTTCCTAACATCTGAGATCTTGTGACAACATTTACAGAGATTTCCCACAGACTGCACAGAAACATCGGGAGAGGAGGAGGTCATTCAGCACATTGAGCTTTCCCCATGCTATTTCATGGGCGAACATCTCCTCAATGCAGTTTTCCCCACACAATGTTCATATCTCAAAATATGTTTTAACATTATGAAATACAGTGCCTTCGGCCCATCAATATATAGGGAGTTCTTTGATAACGCTTGTTTATTAAGTACGATGTGAGTGCAATACGATTCGTGAACTGTTTTCTACAAAGTGAACTATCATCCCTGCTTCCAATCTGTCATACCCTGTCAGAGTGTTATATATCTCACTGAGATCTCCACTCATTTTCCTAAAGCCCATGGAATACAGGCCCAGTCACCCCAAATTCTGCTCCCACAACTAACCTGTCATCCCAGAGATCAGTCTGGTCATCCTTCACTGCACTCCCTCAATGTCAGGTTTGCCCTTTATTAGGTAAGGACACCAAAACTGCACACAACACTGCACAATGTTCGAGATGGGGTCCCACCAAGACCCTGTTCAGTTGCAGTAAATGACCCTTACTCCTGTATTCTAATCCCTTGAAATGAAGGTGAATAAATCACTTATCTTCCTACCTGCTTTCTGCTCCTGCAATATTGCTTTCAGTGACTGGTGTACAGGGAGATCCAGATTCTTTTCACTGTTACAGCTCCCCACTTGCTGGGTCTATGTACACTGTATGCAGCATGCCAATGCCATTCCCAGTATTGACTTCCGTGTTCAGAACTCACTAACCTACATGGACTCGGATAGCTTCGCAGAAATAAACAAAAATGCAGCTAAAGTTCATTTATAGATCATCATTTTCAACCAATCCTTTTTCAAATGATAGGATGCCATTCTATTGTTCCCATCAAAGTACACAACCTCTCATCTCTCCCATTGCTCTCCATCTA
The DNA here is from genome assembly GCF_047496795.1 of Chiloscyllium punctatum. Taxonomy (NCBI): domain Eukaryota; kingdom Metazoa; phylum Chordata; class Chondrichthyes; order Orectolobiformes; family Hemiscylliidae; genus Chiloscyllium; species Chiloscyllium punctatum. Next base: position 39,470,486 of record NC_092769.1, on the reverse strand, counting down.
CCACGTATTTGCCCAGTCACTCCACTTGTCTCAATCACCTTGGAGCCTTTCTTACAACCTCCTCATCCACTCAGAAGCTGACATCATTTAGTACTGTCAGCAGACTTGGGAATATTGCAATTGAGCCCCACAACCAAAGATATGATGTGTATTGGGAATAGCTGGATGTCAAATCTCGATCCCTCTTATATCCTCCAAGCCTTCCATTCAAAAAAACATGGTTTTATTCCTACTCACTGTTTCCTGCCAGCTCTCCCAATCTAAAACCATGACCATATATTAGCCCCAGTCCCACTGGATTCGAATTTGCACAAAAGGCTTGGGGCTTTATCAAAAATCTTTCTGATTCCAGTCGTATTGCGTTGATACCGTCTCCATAATTTTGCTAAAAGCCACTTTCTCAAATATGATTCCTATTTCATAAACCTCTCGTGACTTTGTCTATGCCCATTAATTTCAGTACAATATTTTCTCTAAAACGTTTTAGTTGCTAATTTTATTCTATTCCCTTTTTCTCACCAGACTAAAGTTCCCTAGTATTGCGAGGAAATCTTATTTTTGGTTTTTTTCTGTGAATGCATAACTGAAGTATTTGCTCCATTGATCTGCTATTTCCCTGTCCTCAATTATCTGGTATCAGACTGTAAGGAAGCTGCACCTTTTTCTCTTAATTTTGCCATTAATGTATTTTCAGAAGATACTACAAGTTCACTCATATACTCTGTGATAAGATATTCTTCAGAAACCCATCAATTCCTATCTTGAGCTACTGAATGATTGACCTTCCACAGCCATACAATCACAGAAGCACAGACTCTGTACGATCAGAAATACAGCACGGTCTACAGTAGCCCCACTTTCCAACACAAAACCCGTCGCTGTAAATCTTATGGCATTTCAAGTGCACAACCATGTATTTTGTAATGGTTTTGAGGTTACCATTACAATTCCCCTCTCACGAAGTGCATCCCAGACCCAACATACTTTGGGTAAAAAACAGTTCTCAAATCCTCACTAAGTCTCAAAACCTTTACTTTAAAAGTGTGTCCCTTTGACTAAAAGGACCAGCTGCTGTCTACCCACCCCGTCCATGTCCCTCGTAATCTTATTCTCCTGATTCACGTCCCCCTTAGCCTTCTCTGCTCCAAACTAAACAACCCGAGCTTATCCAAGCTCTCTCCATAGCTGATATGCTCCATCACAGGGAACATCCTGGTGAATCTCCTCTGCAACCCCTCCAGTGCAATCACATCCTTCCTGTAATGTAGCTCCCAGAACTACACACAGTATTCCATCTTGGCTAACGAAAGTTCCACATAGCTCTTATAATCTATGCTTCAATGTGTGAAGGCTGTGTTTACGCTCCAGTACGCTTTCTCAAATTGTGTGCTACCCTGTCCAGCTACATTCAGGGATGTGTGGAGAAGCACCCTCTGAGTTTCCCAGTGTGCTGCCATTCATTGAGTCCTCCCCTGCCTGGTTCCTTCTTCCAAAGTGCATGACCTCATATTTATCAGGGTTACAGTCCACCTGCCATTGATGTGACCATCTGACCATTCCATCTGTATCTTCCTGTAACATAAGGCCTTCCTCCTCACTGCCAACTAACCGGCAAAACTTTGTATCAAACACAAACTTACTTATGACACCCCCCCCCCCCTCGTCCATATTCACAGCTGAAACCTTTATGATAATGTTTAAAATCACAAAACATCAGCTTATTTATTTGAGAGGCTAGTGTCCAATGGTGTACCACGGGGATCAGTTCTGTGTCCCTCAATATTTGTGATTCAGAGTTGTTGGTGTTGGACTGGGGTGGACAAAGTTAAAAATTGCATAACACCAGGTTATTCTCCAAAAGGTTTATTTGGAGGCACGAGCTTTCGAAGTGCTGTGTCTTCATCAGGTGGTTGTGCGCTTTGATGAAGCACTTCGAAAGCTAGTGCCACCGAATAAAGCTTTTGGAGAATAACCTGGTGTTATGCAATTTTTAACTTTGTCCACCCCCGTCCAACACCAACACCTCCGAATCACAAATATTAAGAAACACAGCACTGATCCTTGTGGTACACCACTGGACACTAGCCTCCAAACACAAACAGCCTTCTACCACCACCCTCTGTCTCCTACCACTAAAGTTGATTTGGTTGCAACTTGGCAAATCACGAATGAGTCCTACCTGTTCCCTGGTTATTTTGTTCCGCTGGACAATCTCTCGAATATTTGGAGATTCTCACTCATCTTGCGTGCCAGTAGGCTTCCCTGCACCTGTGTTAATTAGTCCCCTCCAAGTGATGAATTTCTTCCTTATTGCAGATTTAAATGGCCTGTCCCAGATCCTGCCATTATTTGCCTTTAATGTGGAATAGACAGCGAGGGGAGAGTTCTGTTCATTTCCAACTTGTCATATGTTTTGTGAATTTTCAAAATTTCACTGTGACCCAGCTCTCATTCTTTGAAACTCTAGAGAACACAGGCCGAGTTTCCTCATCAGGCAATCTCACCATCTGAGGGATTAATCTGGAGAATGTTTTTTTGAGATTCGCTCACCAAAACTGTGCACAATACTCCAGGTATAGTCCTATCAACACGCTGTGAAACTGCTTCAACATGTCTTTACATCAATGCTCTGACTCTCTTAAATGAAGGCAAACCAAACTTTAACTTTCCACTTACATATCTTCCTCCAAATTCCCTTCAAATTCATTCAATTTACGGACTCATTGAGAAACTCTTGCGAAAATCAAATATCTGCAACTTCTACTGGTTCCCCATTATCTATGTTATAAGAAACAACTGCAAACAATTCCGAAGTTTATCAAGTACGATTTCTCTATCAGAAATGCATGCTGATTTTCTCCATTGTTGATGTTAATTTCTAAATATCAAAAATATCATCCTGTGTAATAGATTTCAACAGTTTCCCTACAGATGTCGATTAATTGGTCTGCAGTTCTCCACACTATGTCTTCTTCCTTTTGTAGCTGTTTGGATCCCTTCCATTCGTCGATAGTGCTTGGATCATGTTTATCCGCAATAGTTTCTGTCCTCTGCAGAATGTAAAGGAAAACATCGACAGTGCAATTAATACTACTGTTGGGGATTCATTTCTGACGTTTTGATGAGACGTACATCTGTTTCGTTAGACTTAGCAATGCTCAATACAGCTACATCTTCAAGTACTACCTTGTTACTGATTTGAATTGACTTTTTGTCTTAAGCTTCAGAAGGCCGATATGGTCACTTGGAATTACTGGGTGATTTCCTGGATATTACTCCATGGAGACAGATGCAAAGTAACTGGTTATTTTCTTGGCCATTTCCCTGTTCTCCACAATGAACTCTCCTCTCCCAATTACAAATTTCCACTCTTGACCTTGCTTTTATTTTGTTTCCTTTGAAATATAGATCGTTGATTTATGCAGTCTTTGTGTTCCTGTTTATTAGCAGGTATGCTCGCTTTTTGGTTTCCTTATCAGTTTCATGTCCTTCCTTTTCTGGATTCTAAACTTCTGAGAATTCACGGGTTTTCACAATATTTGGAATTCTTCTGAAGTCACTTCCTGTGATTAATAAATTTTCTAATTAGTGATGTTAACCATCATTGAGTCACTTTCTCACTTTTTGGTGTTTGTACAGGAAATAAATAGACGTATTTTTCAGACTTTGCAGTATTTCTAAAACCTCCTGATCCTGACCAGATATATCCAGGAACACTGCAGGAGGATAGATAAGAAATTGCAGGAGCCCTGGTTGGTTCTTTTCCATTATCGCTGGTCAGGTCCCAGATGACTGGAGGGTAGCGAATGCTGTGCCCTTATTCAAGGAAGGCTACAAAGGTAAAACTGGGAACGAAAGACCAGCAAACCTAAAATCTAGTGGATAAGTTACTTGAGAAGATTCGGAGAGATTGGATATACATGCATTTGGAAAGACAGGATGTGATTCGGAGTATGATTAGAATGGTGCTGGAAAAGCAGAGAAGACCAGGCAGCTTCCGAGGAGCAGGAAAATGGATGTTTCGGGCAAAAGCCCTTCATGAAATTCAGCACGTCTTTGTGCATGGGAGATCATGACTCGTAAATTGGTTGGAGTTCTTTGATGAAGTGACCAGCAACGTTGAGGAGGGCAGGATGGTATACATAGTCTATATGGATTCCAGTAAGGCCTCAATAAGGTTCCGCATGTTCCGCTGCTCTGAAAGGTGAGATCACATGGAATTGAGGGGGAGGTGGCAAATTAGGTACAAAATTGGCTTGGTGGTAGGAAGCAGAGGGTGATACAGGAAGAATGCTGGTCAGACTGGAGGCCTGTGACTAGTGGAATGCCTCAGGGGATGGTGCTGGGATCACTGCATATCACAGATGTCTATGATTTAGATGATAATGTACAGGCATGATTTGTAAGTTTGAAGACGACACGAAAATAAGCAGTCTCATGGCGAGTGAGGAAGGTTATCATAAATTTCAGAAATTTCAGCAGTATTTTGATCAGCTGGGGAAGTGGGTTGAGAAATGGCAAATGGATTTTAATAAAGTGTAAGTTCTTGCATTTTAGAAAGTCAAATCAAGGTTGGAGTTTCATGGTGAATGGTTGGGTCTTTAGGAGTGTAGTGGAACAGAAGGACCTTGGAATTCAGGTGTATGGTTCTCTGGAAGTTGATTCAGAAGTAGACAGTGCAGTGAAGAAAGCTTTTGGTACATTGGCCTTAATCAGTGTATTTCACTGAGTATCAAAATTAGGGATTCTGGCTTAGTGGTGCTGGAAGAGCACAGCAGTTCAGGCAGCATCCAAATAGCTGCGAAATCGACGTTTCTGGCAAAAGCCCTTCATCAGGAATAAAGGCAGTGAACCCGAAGTGTGGAGAGATAAGCTAGAGGATGGTGGGGGTGGGGAGAAAGCAGCATAGAGTACAATGGGTGAGTGGGGGAGGGGATGAAGGTGATAGGTCAAGGAGGAGATAGTGGAGTGGATAGGTGGAAAAGAAGATAGGCAGGTAGGACAAATCCGGGCAAGTCAAGCAGACAGTTGCTGAGCTGGAAGTTTAGAACTAGGGTGAGGTGGGGGAAGGGGAAATGAGGAAAATGTTGAAGTCTACGTTGATGCCCTGGGGTTGAAGTGTTCCGAGGCGGAAGATGAGGCGTTCTTCCTCCAGGCGTCTGGTGGTGAGGGAGCGGTGGTGAAGGAGGCCCAGGACCTCCATGTCCTCGGCAGATTGGGAGGGGGAGTTGAAATGTTGGGCCACGGGGCGGTGTGGTTGATTGGTGCGGGTGTCCCAGAGATGTTCCCTAAAGCGCTCTGCTAGGAGGCGCCCAGTCTCCCCAATGTAGAGGAGACCGCATCGGGAGCAACGGATACAATAAATGATATTAGTGGATGTGCAAGTAAAACTTTCATGAATGTGGAAGGCTCCTTTCGGGCCTTGGATAGAGGTGAGGGAGGAGGCATGGGCGCAGGTTTTACAGTTCCTGGGGTGGCAGGGGAAAGTGCCAGGATTGGAGGGTGGGTTGTTTGGGGGCGTGGACCTGACCAGGTAGTCATGGAGGGAACGGTCTTTGCGGAAGGTGGAAAGGGGTGGGGAGGGAAATATATCCCTGGTAGTGGGGTCTGTTTGGAGGTGTCAGAAATGTCGGCGGATGATTTGGTTTATGCGAAGGTTTGTAGGGTGGAAGGTGAGCACCAGGGGCGTTCTGTCCTTGTTACGGTTGGAGGGGTGAGGTCTGAGGGCGGAGGTGCAGGATGTGGACGAGATGCGTTGGAGGGCATCTTTAACCACGTGGGAAGGGAATTTGCGGTCTCTAAAGCAGGAGGCCATCTGGTGTGTTCTGTGGTGGAACATGGTGGCACAGTGGTTAGCACTGCTGCCTCACAGCGCCAGAGACCCGGGTTCAGTTCCCGCCTCAGGCGACTGACTGTGTGGAGATTGCACGTTCTCCCCGTGTCTGCGTTGGTTTCCTCCGGGTGCTCCGGTTTCCTCCCACAGTCCAAAGATGTGCAGGTTAGGTGAATTGGCCATGCTAAATTGCCCATAGTGTTAGATAAGGGGTAAATGTAGGGGTATGGGTGGGTGGCGAGTCGGTGTGGACTTGTTGGGCTGAAGGGCCTGTTTCCACACTGTAAGTAATCTAATCTAATCTGGAACTGGTCCTCCTGGGAACAGATCCAGCGGAGGCGGAGGAATTGGGAATACGGGATGGCATTTTTGCAAGAGGTAGGGTGGGAAGACTTGTAATCCAGGTAGCTGTGGGAGTCGGTGGGTTTGTAAAAAATGTCAGTGTCAAGTCGGTCGTCATTAATGGAGATGGAGAGGTCCAGGAAGGGGAGGGAGCTGTCAGAGATGGTCCAGGTAAATTTAAGGTCGGGGTGGAATGTGTTGGGGAGCCTTCCACATCCATCAAAGTTTTACTTGTACATCCACTAATATCATTTATTGTATCTGTTGCTCCCGATGCGGTCTCCTCGACATTGGGGAGACTGGGCGCCTCCTAGCAGAGCGCTTTAGGGAACATCTCCGGGACACCCGCACCAATCAACCAAACCGTCCCGTGGCCCAACATTTCAACTCCCCCTGCCACTCTGCCGAGGACATGGAGGTCCTGGGCCTCCTTCACCGCCGCTCCCTCACCACCAGACGCCTGGAGGAAGAACGCCTCATCTTCCGCCTCGGAACACTTCAACCCCAGGGGATCAATGTAGACTTCAACAGTTTCCTCATTTCCCCTTCCCCACCTCATCCTAGTTCTAAACTTCCAGCTCAGTAACTGTCCGCTTGACTTGCCCGGACTTGTCCTACCTGCCTATCTTCTTTTCCACCTATCCACTCCACCCTCTCCTCCTTGACCAATCACCTTCATCCCCTCCCCCACACACCCATTGTACTCTATGCTGCTTTCTCCCCACCCCCACCCTCCTCTAGCTTATCTCTCCACGCTTCAGGCTCACTGCCTTTATTCCTGATGGAGGGCTTTTGCCAGAAACGTCGATTTCGAAGCTATTTGGATGCTGCCTGAACTGCTGTGGTCTTCCAGCACTACTAATCCGGAATCTGGTTTCCAGCATCTGCAGTCATTGTTTTTACCTCATCAAAATTAGGGAGTTATGTTGCAGTTATACAGGACGCTGCTGAGGCAGTATTGGTAGCGTTATGTTCAGTTTTGTTCACTTTGCTATACTCGGTTATTGAAGATGTTCAACGCTGAGCTTGACTGATCTTTGCTGGATAGGAGAGTCAATGTTTATTGGAAACAGACCAGATACGGATAGTTAGACACAATCGGATTAGTTATGAGCAGTCTGAATGGTGCAGCCAAAAGAACAATTGCTGCCCCACCCCATGCACTGTGCCCTCAATCCACACTTGAGTCTGTTACAGAATGTACTGCTGCACCTACTCCATGTGTTGTTCCCTCTATCTCCCCCTCAAGGCTATCACAGAGATATACTGCTCTCCCTAACCCCTTGTGTGTTCCCTCAATACAGCCCTCGCAGCTGTTACAGAGATATACTGCTGCCCCTACCCTATGTGTGTTCGCTCAATCCACCCCTCGATGCTGTTACAAGGTAGGGGACCACCGCTTTCAGTCAGGCAGGATTCATTAAAATGAGACGGGAGGAGACCATTCTGCCCCTCGAAGAAGTTATACAGGAATAGAGAATGAAGTAATTCAGCTCGTTGAGTTACGTTACACAGCCCAGAAGGAGACGATTCAACCCAACTTAGGTGCTACACAGGAACGGGGAAGCTGTCACTAACAGGAAATAGAGAGTAGAGGTAAATATTTATTTTCAGGTTGCAAAACTGTAACTAATGCACTGCTGTAGAGATCACTGTGAGATCATCAATGACAAATAATCTGTATCAAAGATCTGGTGGAAGGGAACTGAATGGTGCAAAGCTCAATTAGCGCATCACCAAGATGATTATTCAAGATGTCGTCAAATGGAGGTACTGAGTCTGCAATGTGATACAGACAGGGAAGGTTAGTGAGCAAACCTTCAGCAGAAAGAACATAAGGTGAGTTGTCTACTGTGTCACGAAGGATAAAACAATGGTGAACAATTTAAATGGAGAGAGATTGCAGAACTCTGTGATACTGGCCGTTTCCATGTTCCTGGGACATGAATCATATGAAATCAGTCTGCAGATGCAGCAAGTGATTTGGAAGGTAAGTGGAATGATGCTGTTTCTGGCAAAGGTTATCACGTTTAATGAGAAATGTTTTACTACATCTGTACGGGGCATTGCTGAGACCACATCGGATACACTGTGTGCAGTTTTGATCGCCTAAACTTAAGAAAAGCGATATAATCCTTTCAAAAGATTTTCATAGATGTTTCCCTTCACTCATTCCTGGAAGGAAGGTCTTTTGTTATGGGGGATTATAATTTTGATTTGAGATGAGAAATCTTCTTGAACCATAGATGACTTTCTGAAATGTGTTTCAGCTGGATGCATATTTCCTCTTGTTATAGAGTTTAAAGCTAGAGAACAAACTTAAGAATAAGATGTATTGATATCAACACACGTATTATATAGACATCGACCGATAGTTACAAATTACACAGACGCATATAAACATGTCATCAGCTGTTAAAGCAGGGACTCTTTTTTCCTAATGAAAGACACTGTGTACAACAACAGGGATGATGCACCTTCATATCGACCATTATCATCCGTTCCAGAGAATGCTCCAGGAGAGCACACATGGCCCAGTTTGATGTTCAGTTGACATTATTGTTCAACACAGAGAGGGAGAAAAATGTTCCCTGCCTGAGAAGCAGAGCTGATTGATCCCTCTCTCTTACTTTGTCCACCCAATAGCAAAATGTGAGACAATAAAATCCCTGAGTTATCTTCACCACTCGTGAAGGATTCCTGGTGAGGACTCATTGGAATCTCTTCACTGCTGTAAGCAAAGGTAGTTCAGCCAAATCCAACTGTTCCACAAATAAATCCCAATACCAGCAGCTTGTGTGAGCAGAATAATTTCAAAGGCAGAAGAACATTTTGGACACTATCGTTTACTATTTGTTGTGAGTTCAACTTCCTGAATTTCACATTTTTCTCAAAAATGACCCAGTCCGAGTCCTATACAATTGGTCATAACACTAAACTGGCTACTTTTAAAGTTTTTGTAATCAGTGGAGGAGTGGGACTGGAAAAGGACACAGTGACCCTCTAACATTTATCGGAACGCGAATTAGAAATTCTTATTGGACTGTTTATGTGGGAATTCCCTTTATCAAACATTTGTAGTGCCTGGATGATTGCATTTGGTCAACGTTGTGCTGTATTCAAACATTTGACAGACAAGTTCATGCAGGAAAATTGTATACAGGCAGAAAAGTGCTGCTGAAACCACAATCAGAGCAGCTATGATCTTAGTGTCTTGTGGAACAGTGACAACGTGTCTAATGACCCACTCCTGCTCCTCAGTCCTATGTTCCTATGTTCAATTCAGCCCCTCAAAACTCCTGCACTGGTACTGACGGGGGCATCTTGCTCCAAATACATGGTCCACCGTAACACAGGATCTCATTCATTCCCTCCAGGCTGTCACACATCGTTTGGTGTGGATTGGAAAATGTTACTTCAAAACCCAGGCTGGGTTCGAAAGACAACTCTGGTCTCTTTACAGAGTGTCTCCTCTCTGCATCTTGTGCTTCATTTGTTTGTCATGGTATAGATCCAGATTCACTGTGAATTCAGCCCCAAGACCTCACTAAGAGATGACTCAAAGTACATAGCTCTCTCTGATTGCAACGTTCAATAACAGAACGTGCAGGAAAATTGCAACCATTAACGTTATAATTACAGAATATGGAACAGGATCAGGTAGTTCGGATAATCAAGCCATTGTATACGATCATGACCGATCTGTTGTTCATATTAACTCATCTTTAATGTCCAATTCTTCACATCCTCTCAGCTCTCTTACAGGTCAAAAATTCATCCACCTCCTTTTTAAAATACTTTCAGTGATGTAGCTTCCCTAGCTCTCGAGAAAAGATAATTCCTGACATTCACTACCCTCTGTGAGAGGAAAACACTCCCCACACAGACATTGTCACCTGTTGATATGAACAAGGGGGGAACACAGGGGCTCAGCAAATAGTGAAGAGCCTTGATATCAAGGCAGTATTTGACTGAGAATGTCATTTGAGCTGAATGGGAATCAGGTGTCCCCTCCCCACTGGCTGGGGTCTTTCAGAGCACAAAGGAAGATGCCTGTATGGGCGCCCGAAAATCTCAGTCCTAGGACATCTCTTCAGGAGATCATCAGGGTAGCTTCCTCAGCATAAACATCTTCAGCTGCTTCATCAATGTCTTTCGCCAACATAAGACCGGAGGTGGGGATGGTCACTGAGGGTTACACAATGTTCAGAACATTTTGTCTCCCATCAGCTCCTGATGCAGCCTGTCTCCGTATTCAGGAAGACCCGGACAGCATTCAGGCTTGTGCTGTTAAAGTGTCGGTAACATTCATGTAACAGTGCTGTCAGACACAGTTAAAAGAGGAGCTCATTCAACATCTCAAGCTGGTTACATACAGAAATGTGGAAGCCATTCAGCTCATCGAAACTACTGAACAAGAAGAGGGGAAGCCCATTCAATACTCCTGCTTGTTCCACAGGAAGAGAAAGGGTCTGGTCAGTACAAGGAGTTATTAAACCAGATCAGGTAGAGTCCAATCAGAGCCTTGAATTTGTTTCATGGGACCTGGAGGAGGCCATTCAGACCCACGAGATTGTTATACATGAACAGGAGGGTGTCACTGATGCTCCAATACAACAAACCAATGGAGCAGAGACTGCACTCATGAATGGCTGTACGAGGTTCCTCGTGGGTCCATCGCCAGTGGAACATCTGCTACTTTAACGTGGTTTGCTAGCAGTGAGGAGGGAAGCCAGATGTATTGTATCAAGTCTCAAAGAGGCATCTTCCATCTCTGAGTAGACAGATCTATATTCTCCATGGAGGTCAGAAGATGATGGGAATAGTTAACTGTTTTAGAGTGAAGGCATTGTGGCTGCTGTCAGGATTTTGGATAACGTGATGTTTAATGTAGGAGCACACACCAAATGCACTATATTCAAAGTCTGACTCTCTCTCTCTCTCTCGCTCTCTCTCTCTCTATCGATATAGGGAGTGGGGATGGGGTGAGGGGAACGTCCTCAGAGGCTCTTGTAACCCGAGTAAAAACAAGCCATTGATTTTATCACCGTATCAATATCTGTTTAGAACATCATGAGAGACTGTCCATTATCCTTTAGTTTCAATGCAATCATCTTTTATTCTCTCACAGCGCTAAAGATTAATCGTCATTCACCCCTCATTTTACCACCATCCCAGGGATTAGTCTGGTGAAAAACCTTTGCACTCTATCTGTGGCAGGACGATTATTTCTTATAAGGGAAAGAAAATCTGTCCACAATTTCCCAATACTGCCTCAACAACACTCTCAGGTTTTATCACAATAATTCCTTTTCCTCACTGAGACATCTCCTTTACTTTCTTGTGGCGTAAGAAGCCTTTCCTTCTAGCTACACTGCCTCTGACCTGGAATTTAAAAGTTCCTTACATCTATATGTGAGCATCAATACAGCCAACACCAGAGGTGCTACGGGAGATGGACATCACACTCAGGGAATAGGCTAAGAAAGAATACACTTGAAATAAGGAATGGTCACCCACCTGAATGGAAATGAGCTGTAGGAATATGGGAAACAGGCAGAGGGAGGGAGTTATCTTTCCTTTTGTTCTTCCCTCACAGGTCAGGCCAGCCTGTTATACATATCTTGAAATGAGAGGCTGGTTCTGCTGTTCCACTGGACAGTAAAGAGTAAAACACATTGCTGTGGGTTTGCAGTCTCACAGAGACCTGATCAGGGAAGGATGACCCATTGCACTCACTAAAGGACATGAGGCAAGCAGATGTGCTTTTTATACTTAATGATGATGGTTTCACTTCAAAGCCACCAATTTCATTCATATTAACAGATTATTATGCTGTGGCTCTAGATCATGAGTCAATGACTTGAGCACCATGAATTATCTTCCCGTCAGACAGTTTCTATGAAGAGAACAAGTTAAACATTTCAAGTGTAATTATGTTGTGATTGACATGTGGTTAGAAGGGGCTTGAAACAGGTGATTCCGGATTTAACAGAGGCCCAAATGATGGTTTACTCAGAAGGTGCCCTGTGGCTGAGGAGGAGACGGGGATATCACGAAGGTGATACTGGACAGAATAAGCGAATGGGGGGGGATATGGAGATATCGATCTGTTCAGGGCTAGAAGGATTATGAAGTTTTAGAGTTTCTCCTCGCATACTGGTGAGTCATTTGAAAGTAGTAATCTGCTCATTATAATTTCTAAGGAATGGGATTTTTTCATTGGAGCTGAAAACGATGACTTCCACCTTTCCCAATTTCAATAACGTGAACAACAGTTCAGTTTAAACTGCTTTAATAGACAGTTAGAATGACTTACCAGGAACACCAACTATAGCGAGGATGGGATAGTAACCACCTTGAATAACACTCAGTACATCATAGATCCTCCATTCTAATGATACCCAAGGTTTGGAAAGCCAGTAAAGACTAGATGAAAAACTCCTGTCCATGTTGGATCATTCCAGTCTAATGTTCTCAGATTCTGATATCTCCTCCCTGTCTCTTTGGCGCTGCTGATCCCTGTACTGTCGGCAATGTTCCCACTCATACTATGGGATAACACATTGAACTGAATCCTTAATTAATAAAAGAGGCAAGCCCTCCAGTGACACATTTAGGATCCACGGAGACTGACATTATTTCCAGTCACAGAACAAATAGCTGCAGCCAACGCCTTTCAATTCAATACTGTTTTATTAAAATTCAAAATAATGATTAACATTTACACAGTCTGGATTGGATATGCGAGGGTGACTGAGGGAATGAATGGTGAGTCTGGTAGATTAATTGTGTGTAACCATTCAGTCTGCATTGGATATGAAAGTAATGCCAGAGGTTTATCGGAACACCAACATGTTTCTCTGCTTATAAATGGAAACATAGACCCTGTAACTACTGTTGAGGCATGACAATGTCAGTAAGAGATTGAGAGAAATTTTATAGGCCATGATCTGGAGACAATATGTACCTAAGACAGTGTGGGGTTACAACAGACAGACAGCATAGATATGTTAACAGAGAATTGTACCTAAGTGACAATGGGGACTCCAGATGATGGAGAATTCAGTGTAGATAAAGCATGATAGTGGAGAAGGCACAGAAGGTCAGGCAGCAACCGAGGAGCAAGAGAGTAAACGTTTCAGGCAGGGCACTTCTTCAGAACTGCGAAGGAGTCAATGGGCTGAGAGATAAATGGGTGGTGGGGTGAGGCTGGGGTAAAGGTTGGTGATAGGTTGGCGAAGCTAGGAGGTGATAGTGAGAGGTCGGTGGGAAGTTGGAGCGGATAGGTGGAAGGAAGATGGACAGGTAGGTTCCCACGAGAGGGCGGATCTGAGTCGGAGGGTCGGATCTGGGATCTGGATTGTCGAGGGGAGATTTGCAAATTAGTCAGTTCAATGTTCATGCCATGTGTTTGTCGGCTCCCGAGGCAGAAGATGAGGTGTTCCTGGCGACATCCTAGTATATCTCTTCTGAAGCCTCTTCAGCTTAATAATCTCATTCCATTAACAGAACTGAACACAGTACTGCAAAAGAGGCTTCATCAATGTCCTGCACTATCTCAGCATTACTTCTCAATTTCTAACCCCAAATGTCTGAGCAATGAAGTAGCCTGAAACAGCTTGTCTATAAGTGTCACAAACTTCTGTGAATTCGATCGGCACCTGTGGGTCCCTCTTTTCTACAACACTACCAACGCACTACTATTAATTACATGAGCCCCCGCTTTTTATTTGACAAAAATGCAATACCTCGCATTTATCCATATTAAAGTTGAACTGCCACACCTCAGCCCAGTGAGTGATATTACTGCCCCCTCACCCTCCTGCTTCAGGTTTCAAAGACCCTCCCCTCTCCAGAAGGTCTATATCTCAGGCCTTGAGTTTTCCAAAGATCAAAGCTTGATTTGTTTTGTGCAAGCAGAGGGAGGAGAGGGTAAGGAGAGGCTGGGAAGTAAACCGATGCCTTGTATCACTTAATCATTTCAGGAAGAGGGAAGCCACATGTCAGAGGTTGGAAACAGTGGCCAGTGTTTTTGGCCAGAAATTGTGCTCTTTCCTATTCTCTGGTGTTCAGTTTTGATATTTATTCGAGATCCCTCCCATTGCAGAGTGTTTCTGCAAGATTTCTTGCTCTAATATTGCAGATTACAGATAATAGCCATTTAAGCTGGAAATCATAGCCAAGCAATTAAAGAAGTTGCTTGGCAGAGCACGTACACTCATCATCTTATAGTTGAGGCTAACACCTTTTATTTATTTAACAATGAAAACTGTTGCCTGTCTTTTTCAGTAATGTTAATCAGAATGTAATAAATCCATATAAAGCTGAAAACTGACACTTAAAATTCTGGGCATGGTTAAAGTCTTGTGTGGTGGATAGCACCCCTGCCCCGGGGCAGAGCTCTGGATTCGACTCCCTTCCATGAACTGTGGTAGTGTCACTTTCTCTGGAACAGATGGTCTCGATTATGTTGTGGGGGTGTGTCATAGTATGTTCAAAGAAAGCTGATGAACAAACACACAGGAGAATCATGTTGCAGCTTTAGGGGCTATTGTTGAGCGGTGGTAGTGTCCTGACCTCTGACCTAAAGGTTCACATCCCACAGAGATTTTTCATTATATGTCTGAGCACGTGGATTAAAATGATTTTTGAAACGTGACTTGATGGAGTCCATGCAAGGACTGCACAAAACACTACATAAGACAAACAGGAAGACAGCTAACGATCCGTATCCACGAACACCAACAAGCCACGAAACGACACGATCAGCTATCCTTAGTAGCCACACACACAGATGACAAGCAACATGAGTTCGACTGGAACAACACTACTATTATAGGACAAGCCAAACAGAGAACAGCCAGGGAAATCCTAAATGCATGGCACTCATCCACAGATTCTATCAACAAACTCATCAGCTTGGACCCAATATACCGGCCACTGCAGCGGACAGCTGGAACTGACAACCAGAAGCGGCAGAGATAAACCATTATAAATGCTGGAGGAAACATCACAGAAGGGCTTTACAGGAGGCACCCAAGCACTGAGGATGTCACCTAGAGAGGGTACGAAACGTCTGCAACATAAATTCCCAGCTCGGTGAACAGGACCACAACAGATATACACAGAAGCACAGACAAACCAACCTGCACCACCACGTAGTCTTTTGTCAGTAAACCGGTGTACACAGAAACACACACACACAACCCTTCACCACCAAGTTGTTTCCTGCTATTGATCAGATATATACAGAAACACACACACACAATCCCCCTCTACAACTCTGTCTCCTGCCATTAAACAGAAATATACAGCAATGGACACACACAACCGTCTAACAACACGCTGTCTCCTGCAATTCAACTGATATATAAATAAAACACACATGTACACAACCATCCATCGCCACCCTGTCTCAAATTATTAAACAGGGATACACAGAAACACATCCACACCAACCCACAACAATATCTGTCTCTTGTTATTAAACAGTTATTGACAGAAACACAAGCACACAACCTTCACCACAAGCCGGTCTCCTGCCATTAAACAGATATATGCAGAAAAACACACACAACCCTCCATCATCACGCTGTCTCCTTCAATTAACTAGATATACATGGAAACACACACACACAACCCTCCACCAAAACTCTGTTTCCTGCCATTAATCAAATATCCAATGAAACACACAACACAACCCTCCACCACCACGTTGTCTCCCGCTATTAAGCAGTTTTGACAGAGAAGCACACACACGCATACACACACACATAACCCTCCACTAACACCCTAACTACAGTCAACAAACAGATACACACAGAAAAACACACAAAACTCTAAATCACCTTCCTGTCTCCTGCCATGAAACAAATATAACAGAAACACACACACAAAACACTCCATGTCTGCTTTGTGTTCTGTGATTAAACAGAAATACACAGGAACACACACACACACACAATCATCCACGACCACACTGTCTCCTGCCATTAAACAGATATAAACAGAAACACATACATACAACCCTCCACGACCATTCATTCTCCTGCCATTACACAGAAACACACACACTCACACACACAATGGTCCACCATCACACACTCTCCGGCAATTAAACAGGAATAAGCAGAAACATACACACATCTCGACACCAACCCCCGTCTCATGCCATTAACCTGACATACACAGAAACACACACACAACCCTTCACCACCACAGTGTTTTCTGCCATTAAACAGATATGCATGGAAAAACACACACATGCACACACAACCCTTGTCACCCAATTTGTTCCCTGCCATTAAACAGATTTACACAGAAACACACACACACAAAACCCTTCACCAAAACATTGTTTTCTGCCAGTAAACAGATATACACATAAACACACACACACACCCCTCCATCGCTGCCCTGCCTCCCACCATTAAACAGAGATATGCAGAAATACATACACACCAACCTGCACCAATATCTGTCTCCTGTTATTAAACAGATATAGACAGAAACACAAGCACACAACCTCCCACCACCACCCTGTCTCCTGCCATAAAACAAATATATGCAGAAACACATGCACAAAACCCTCCACCACACCCGGTTTCCTGCCATTAATCAGATATACACAGAAACACACAAACACAATCCTCCACTAACACCCTGCCACCTGTCAATAACAGATAAACACAGAAATACACACAAGACTAAACGACCTCTGTCTCCTTCCATTAAACAGATATACACAGGAACACGCACACACAAGCCTCCACGATCATCCTGTCTGCTGCCATTACACAGATATACACAGAACCAAACACACACACATACACGCACACTCTCTCTCCAGCGATTAAGCAGGTATAACTAGAAACGCACACACATCTCGACACCACCACCCTGTCCCCTGCCATTAAACAGACATACGCAGGAACACACACACACATGCACAACCCTTGACACCCAATTTCTTTCCCGTCATTTAGCAGATATACACAGAAACAAACACACAACCCTCCATGACCACCCTGTCTCCTGCAATTAAACAGATACATACAGAAATTCACACACAAAACTCTAGCAACACCCTGTCTCTGGCAGAAACACTCACTCACCATCTTCCATCACCACACTGTCTCCTGCTATTAAACAGAAATTTACAGAAACATGCAGACAACCCTTCACCACCACCCTGTCTCCTGTCATTAAACAGATAAACACAGGAACATACACACACCACCCTGTCCCCATCATTAAACAGATATGCACTGAAACACACCCACATACCCAACCCTCCACCACCACCCTGTCTCCTGTCAGTAAACTGATATACACAGAAACACAGATCCATACATCGCTCTACCACTACCTTGTCTCCTGTAATTAAACAGATATGCAATGAAACACACACATATCTCTCCACCACCACCCTGTCCCCAGCACTTATACAGACATACACAGAAACACACATGCAACCCTCCATCACCACCCTGTCTCCTGCCACAGAGCAGATATACACAGAAATGCACACACACATCCCTCGAGCACCACCCTGTCTCCTGGCATTAAACAGATATACGCAGAAACACACAAACCTTCCAAGAACATCCTGTCTCCTGCCAGTAAGCACATAGACACAGAAACACAGACACACTACATTCCACTACACTGTCCCTTGCCATTAAATAGATTTACGCCGAAACACACACACATCAGCCTCCTCCACCACCGTGTCCTGCAATTAAACCGATATATACAGAAACATACACACATATTTCAAGTACCACCCTGTCTCCTGTCATTAAACAGATATAGACAGAAACACACACACATCCCTCCTCCACCACACTATCTCCTGTCATTAAACAGTTATACACAGAAACACGCACACACACTATCCTCCACCACCAACCTGTCTCCATCCCTTAAATAGATGTATACAGAAACACACTCACACAACAATCCATGAGAACCCTGTCTCCTGCTATTAAACAGGTATACACAGATATACGCACACAACCCTCCATCACCACCCTGCCTCCTGCTACTAAACAGCTACACACAGAAATACACACACAATCCTCCATCACCATTCTCTCCTGCCATTAAACAGATATACACAGAAACACGCACACATGCAGAACCCTCCACCACCAGCCTGTTTGCTGCCATTAATCAGATAGACACATAACCACACACACACCTCCCCAATCACACACTCTCCGGTGATTAAACAGATCTAAACAGAACCCACACATCTCGACACCAACACCCTGACTCCTGCCATTAAACAGACATACACAGAAACACACACACAACCCTTCTCCACCACATTGATTTCTGCCATTAAACAGACATACACAGACACACACACGTACACACACACGTACGTACACACACACAGACACACACACACACACACGTACGTACACACACACACACACACACACACACACACACACACACACACACCTCTTCAACAGCAATTTGTTTCCTGTCATTAAGCAATTAAACAGATATTTACAGAAACATATAGACAACCCTCCACCACCACCCGGTCTCTTGTCATTAAACAGATATACACAGAAACACGCACACCCATTCCTCCAACACCACCCTGTCTCCTGTCATTAAACAGAAATGCACTGAAACACACACATCCCTCCACCATCACCGTGTTTCCTGCCTTTAATCAGATAGACACAGGAACACACACTCAAGACACTACACCACCACCAATCTGTCTCCAGCCCTTAAATAGATATTAACAGAAATACACACTCACACAACCCTCCAAGACCACCATGTCTCCTGCCATTGAGCAGATATACACAGAAATGCACACATGCATTACACTCGACCACCTCCCTGTCTCCTGCCATTAAACAGATATACATAGAAACACACATACAACCTTCCACGAACATCCTACCTACGCACAAACCTCCAACACCACCTTGTTCTCTTGCCATTGAGCAGGTATATGCAGAAATACACACACACACAACCCTCGACCACCACCCTTTCTCCTGCCAATATCCAGATATACACAGAAACACACACACAATCCTCCAACACCACCTTGTTCTCCTGCCATTGAGCAGAGATATACAGAAATACACACATACACACAACCCTCCACCACTACCCTGTCTCCAGCTCTTAAACAGATCTACCAGATACACACACACATACACAAACCTCCACGACCACCCTGTCTTCTTCCCATAAACAGATACACACAACAACACAGACACAAATCCCTCCACCACCACCCTGTCTCCTGCAATTAAACATAGATACACAGAAACGCACACACCATCCTCCTCCACCACCCTGTCCCCTGCAAATAAACAGATATAGACAGAAATATGCACGCATACTTTCAGCACCACCCTGTCTCAAGTCATTAATCAGTTATTTACAGAAACACACACAGAACCCTCCAACACCACCCTGTTGTCCTGCCGTTGAGTATATATAAACAGAAATACATGCACACAAACCCTCGACCTCTACCCTGTCTACTGCCATTAAACAGATATACACCGAAACACAGACACATACAGAACTCTCCAAAACCACTCAGTTTCCTGCATTAATCAGCTATACACAGAAACACACACACAACCCTCCACGAACACCAGTCTGTCTCCCGTCATTAAGCAATTAAACAGATATTTACAGAAACATATAGACAACCCTCCAGCACCACCCGGTGTCCTGTCATTAAACAGATATACACCAAAACACGTGCACCCAATTCCTCCAACACCACCTTGTCTCCTGCATTTAAACATATATTCACACAAACACACAGACACACCACCCTCCTCCACCACCCTGTCTCCAGCAATTAAACAGATATATACAGAAACATAAATGCATATCTTCAGCACCACCCTGTCTCCTGCCATTAAACATTCATACATAGAAACACACACGCACACACACGCACACACAACCATTGACCACCAATTTGTTTCCTGTCATTAAGCAGAAACACAACCTCCACAACAATCCTGTCTACATTCATTACACAGTTATATACAGAAACACACACTCACCAACCTCCAAAACCACCCTGTCTCCTGCAATTAAACAGATATTTACAGAAACATGCAAGCAATCCTCCACCACACTGTCTCCTGTCATTGAACAGATATACACAAAAACACACACACACCACCACGACCACTCTCTCGCCTATCATTAAACAGATATACGCAGAAACACACACACACCACCCTCCACCACAACCCTGTCTCCTGCCATTAAACAGATATACATAGAAATACACACACAGCGGCACGAAGGCACATTGTTTTCTTCCATTAAGCAGATATGTGCAGGTAAACATGCACAACCATCAACCGCCATCACGTCTCCTGCCATGAAACAGATGTACTCAGAAACAAACACATACCAGCCTCCACCACCAGCCTGTCTCCTGCAATTAAACAGATAAAAACAGAAACACACACATAGAGAACCCTCCACCACCACCCTGTTTGCTTCCATAAATCAATTATACACAGAAACACACACACAACCTTCCACTACCATCCTGTCTCCTGCAATTAAACAGATATACACAGAAACACGCACACACGGCATTACACCACCAAGTTGTTTTCTACCATCGATCAGATGTACCCAGAAACACACACAACCCTCCACTCCGACCCTGTCACCCGCTATTAAACCGATGTATGCAGAAACACACACACACACACAACCCTCCACCACCACCTTATTTCCTGCCATTAAGCAGATTTTCACACAAACACACATACTATACTCCACCACCACCCTGTATCCTGCTATTAAACAGGTATACACAGAAACACACACATAAACCTCCACCACCAGCCTGTCTCCAGCCAGTAAACAGATATACACAGAAACACATACAACCTTCCACGAACACCCTGCCTCCTGACCTTAAACAGATATACGCAGAAACGCACATACATACACAACCCTCCACCCCCACCCTGACTCCTGCCAGTAAGCACATAGATATAGAAACAAGTACAGTCTACCCTCCACCACCACCCTGTCTCCTACCAGTAAGCACATAGACACAGAAACTCAGAAAATATACTCTCCACGACCACCCTGCCCCCTGCCATGAAACAGATATACGCAGAAACTGACAAACGCACACAAGCACACGCAACACTCCATGAACACCCTGCCTCCAGCCATTGGTCAGATATACACAAACACACACACACACACCAAACTGTCTCGTTTCATTAACCACATATACACAGAAACACACAGAAACACACACACACACACACACACACACACTCACTCAAACCTTCTTGACCACCCTGTCTCCTGTCATCAAACAGTTATACACTTCCACGAAATTTACAGCTCGGGGAACGGCAGTTACGATGCGATTTGGCAAGATTTAGGAAGCGTAGGATGGGGAAGGAATCTGCAGGGGATGGGCATATCAGGAATGTGGAGCTTATTCAAGGGAAACCTCCTGAGTGTCCTAGATAAGTATGTACCTGTCAACAGGCTCTCCCTGTAGAGCGCGGGAGCCGTGGTTTATGAAGGATGTGGAATCTCTGGTCAAGAGGAAGAGGGAGGCTTATGTTAGGATGAGATGTGGAAACTCAGAGCCAGGAGGAGACATGAGAAGCTGTTGGCGGATAGGATCAGGGTAAACCCTAAGGACTTCTATAGGTATTTAAGAAATAAAAGAATGACAAGAGCAAGATAAGGTCCAATCAAGGATATTAATGGGAAATTGTGTGTGGAGTCAGAGGAGATAGGGGAAGCATTAAATTAATATTTTTCGACGGTATTCACTCTAGAAAACGATAATTTTGCCAAGGAGAAACTGAGATCCAGGGAACTAGACTAGGTGGGATTATACTCGATACTCTGACCAATAAAGGAAAGCATACCAAACGCCTTCTTCACTATCTTATCTACCTGAGACTCCACTATCAAGGAACTATGAACCTGCACTCCAAGGTCTCTTTGTTCAGCAACACTCCCTAGGAACTTACCATTAAGTGCATAAATCCTGTGAGGATTTGCTTTTCCAAAATGAAGCACCTCACATTTATCTAAATTAATCTCCATCTGCCATTCCTCACTGCATTGACCCATCTGATAAACAGGAGACATTGAGGTCTGCAGCTTCTGGCGATTAGAGTTGAGAGTGTAGTGCTGGAAAAGCACAGCAGGTAAGGCAGCATCCGAGAAGCAGGGAAGTAACGTTTCGGGCAGGAGCCCTGCATCAGGAATGAGGCTGGAAGACTTGGGGGTGGAGAGATAAATGGGAAGGGGGTGAGATTTGGGTGAAGGTAGCTGAGAGTGCAATAGGTGTTTGGAGATGGGGTAAGAGTTCAAGGTCAAAGAGGAGGGTGGAGCAGATTGGTGGGAAGGAAGATTGACAGGTGGGACAGGTCATAAGGATGGTGCTGAGCTGGAAGGTTGGAACTGCGGTAAGTGGGGAAGGGGAAATGAGGAAACTGGTGAAGTCCACATTGATGCCATGGGGTTGAAGGGTCCCAAGGCAAAAGAAAAGGCGTTCTTCCTCCAGGCGTCGGGTGGTGAGGGAATGGCGGTTGGAGGAGGCCCAGGACCAGCATGTTTTCGGCAGAGTGGGTGGGGGAGTTGAAATGTTTGGCAACAAGTCGTTGGGTTGATTTTCAGGTATCCTGGAGACTTTTTGTGGAGACTCTTGTACATTGAGGACATGGGACAACTTCTCACAGAGCAGGTTAGAGAACACCTCCGGACACTGGCACCACTCAAACCCACCACCCTGTTGGGCAGGGTTCGAACGTGTGTGGGCAAGCCCCAATGGATTTCTAACCCACCGCCTAAACCACACGCCTACAACTACATGCTTACAGAGGTTACAGAGCTAAGGAGGATTGTAGGGACTGGAAGAGGTTTCACAGTTTATGAGTGCAGTGGGGACGGGAGGAAAATACCAAAATAGGGAGGGTTTACGTTTGAAGGATTCTGCAGAAATATTTTACAGGGTTACTGCAGGATTCTTGACAGTGAGGAGTAGCAGAAAAATCTTGGGTCAATGTCCAGGGATCCTTCACAGTTGCGAACCACGTTGTTAGGGTTGTTAAGAAAGCCAATGATGTGTCGGCTTTCGTTTGCAGGGGCCTTGAGTTTAAGAGCTGTGAGGTTATGTTGCAGCTCGATACATCCTGTTGTTAGACCACAATTAGAATATCGTGTTCAGTTCTGTTTGCCTCATTACAGGAAAAATGTAGAGGTTTTGGAGAGGTTGCAGAGGAGATTTATCAGGATGTTGCCTGGTCTGGAGGGGAGGTCTAACGAAGGAAGGTTGAGGAATCCTGGGCTTTTAATTTTGGAATGAAAAAGGATGAGAAGTGACTTGATAGAGGTACGAGATTATGAGAGGCAGACATAAGGTGGCCTGAGATTTTTCCCAGTGCGAAAATGGCTATAACTAGGAGGCACAATTGTAAGGTAATTGGAGGAAGGTTGAGGGGAGATGTCAGAGGTAGCTTCTTTACAGAGAGTGTGTTGGGTGAGTGGAATGTATTGCCGGTGTGTGTGGTAGAGTCAGATACATTAGGGACATTTAAGTAATTTTTAGATAGACACATGAATGATAGCAAAATGAATTTCTCAAAATGGAGAGCTGTGACCAGTGGTGTTCCACAGGGATCCGTGCTGGGACCACTGTCGCTTGTGATACATATCAACGGTTTGGTGGAAGATATTGGTTCCTTGATTAGCAGGTTGCAGATGACACTAAGATTGGTGGAGTAGCAGATAGAGAAGGGGACTGTCAGAGAACACAGCAGAATATAGATAGATTGGAGAGGCGGGCTGGGAAATGGCAGATGGAGTTCAATCCAGACAAATGCGAGGTGATGCATTTCGGATGATCTAATTGGAAAGTGAACTATACAGTAAATGGAAAAGTCCTGGGGGAAATTGATGTACACTGAGATCTGGGTATTCAGGCCCATTGCTCTTTAAACGTGGCAACGCAGGACAGTAAATTGGTCACGGCGGCATATGGCATGCTTTCCTTTATTCGAAGGGGTATCGTGTACAAAAGTTGGCAGGTCACGTTACAGTTGTATATGACTTTGATTGGTCACATTTATAATATTACATACAGTTCTGGTCGCCACATTACCAAAAGGAGGTGCATGCTTTGGAGAGGGTGCAGAGGATGTTCACCAGAAAGTTGCCTGGTATAGAGGGCGCTAACAATAAGGAGAGATTGAATATATTCGGATTATTTTCATTAGAAAAATGAAGGTTTACTGGGGGCCTGATTGAGGTCTGCAAAATCATGGGAGGTATAGACAGGATGGATAGCAAGAAGCTTTTTTCCCCAGAGTGCGGAACTCAATTACTAGGGGTCATGAGTTCAAAGCGAGAGGGGAAAGGTTTAGGGCAGATAGGCTGGAAAGATCTTTATGCAGAGGGTGATGGGGACAGGGGACGCGTGGCCAGCAGAGGTGGTACAGGCGGGAACGATAATGTCACTTAAGATGTATCCAGCCAGATGCATGAATGGGGAGGGAGCAAAGGGGTACAGATCCTCACAAAATAGGCGACAGGTTTCGACAGAGGATCTGGATTGGTGAAGGCTTAGAGGACTGAAGAGCCTGTTCCTGTGCTGTGATTTTCTTTGTTCCTTGAATGGTTTGCCGGTAAGATTGATCTTAGAGACGGGTAAAAGATGGACACAATATTGAGGGCTGAAGGGCCTGTACTATGCTGTACTATGCTGTACTGTTCTATGGAGATATGGAGGGTAGTCGTGACTGAAGATGTATATTCCTTCTGCAGATTATTTAGATATGAAGGGTGTGGACACTGACAGATATTCCAGAAGGGCAGTAACCTTGGTTGGAGACAGTTTCACAGATAAGGGAGCATTTGTAACCTTCTCCAGTTTGGTCAAAGTGGGAAGGTGACATTTACACAGGTAGGGGTGTAAGAGTTGGAGAAGGTTATGGAGATGAGTAACTGGATGGAGATACAGGAGGAGTTCACATTGATAGGTTGTGTGT
Source organism: Chiloscyllium punctatum (assembly GCF_047496795.1). NCBI lineage: Eukaryota > Metazoa > Chordata > Chondrichthyes > Orectolobiformes > Hemiscylliidae > Chiloscyllium > Chiloscyllium punctatum. The sequence continues at coordinate 39,445,253 of NC_092769.1, read as the reverse complement.
TAGCGATGGGATGACGTTACACAGATAGTGAGTCTTGTCAGAACTGTATCGAGAGAATCATAGGCTTTCAGTGGATTCTCCAGATGGGGAGTGGTGAAGGGACCTGTGAGGATTGTAAAGTCTCCACCGAGTAATCGTGTATTTAGGACTGGAAGAGATTACGTAGATACAGACACATTGAAGACAATATGTGCCTTCTTCTTTTTATTGAACAGAGCGTCAATATCCCCCATCAGACAGGGATCCCTAAACCTGCCAGCTTTTCCCTTCACTCAATCAGAGACATATTGGATTCTTGAGATCACACTTTTGAAAGCCTCCCATTTGCCAGTCATTCCTTTTCCTTCACACAGACTCACCCAGTTGATGGGAGCATGATGTGGTGGAGCCGGTGTTGGACTGGGATGAACAACCTTAAAAATCTCACAAAACCAGCTTACAGTCCAAAAAGTTTATTTGGAAGCATTAGATGTCAGAGCTCTGCTTCATCAGGTGAAGCACAATCATAAGGCACAGGATTTATAACAACAGGATAGCAGGGTCATGGAATGTAATACCAAACACATTTAGTTTCAGTTTTCATCTTTAAGAATGATTACCTGCACTTCAAAAGCTGGTGCTTCAAAATAAACCTGGTGGACTATAACTGGTGTTGTGTGATTTTTAAGTCACCAAATAAACATCTGCTCGATCCTGCCAAATGGCCCCAAATGTGGCCCTATTCCAGTTTAAGACCTTAATATATGGACCTGTCTGAGTTTTGTCAATAACTATGTTAAACTAAGACAGCTGTGGTCACTGGACATAAAGTGCTCTCCGACTGCCAATTCAGTCACTTGCCCGACCCCGTTTTCTGAGGGGAGATCTCGTTTGAAGCCGCCTGAGTAGAGTGCAGCCCTCCACATATCGATCTGGGAAACTTTCTTGGACACATTTGACAAATCACACCCCATATGGGCCTTTTACACACTGGGTGGTCCAGTCAATACAGGGGAAGTTCAAATCTCCAACCAATACTGACCTATTATTTCTTTTGGTACCTGCAATCTCTCTTCACATCTGCTCCTCTAGTACCCGTTGGCTATTTGGGGGTCCAGAACAATATCCCAGCAGACTGACCATCCTTTTTTAGTTTGTAATGTCTTAACATATGGCCTCATTTGATCACCCCGAAAGAGTATCCTCACTAAGCACTGTTGTTATGTCCTCCCTTATCAAAAGGACAACTCCCCTCCTCACTTACTTGTCCTTCTGTCCCGCCTGTAGCTTCTGTATCCTGGAACACTGAGCTGCCAGTCCTGCCCTTCGCTCAGCCATGTTTCTTTTATGTCTATAATATCCAAGTACCCGTAGCCAATCCATGCTCTGAGCGCATCTGCCTTACCAGTCAGGCCTTGTGCATTGAAATAAATGCGCGTTAAATCAAAAGTCTTTTCCCTCCCTTGACTGTGCCCCTCGATATCCTGGATAGAAAACTTGCTCTTGAAGGTTGATGCATTTTTCACTTGGCTGGTCAATGGGCATTCTCTTACTCAGAGTCCAAAACCCTGCCAAACTAGTTTAAACCCACTGCGATAAAACAAGTAAATCTCCCCCAGGGATACTGATGTCCCTCCGGTTCAAGTCAAACCCGCCCCCCTTGTTCTGGTAAAGGAGGAGAATGCTGGAACCCTCGTGGATATATTTAATAATTTGCTGGCTACGGGTGAAGTGCAGAATGACTGGAGGATAACTAACGTGGTTCCTTTATTCAGAAAGGGAAGCAGGGATAGGCCAGGTAATTACAGAGCAGATAATCTGACAGCAGGGAGAGGGAACTTATTGGACACAATTCTGAGGGACAGAATGAATCAGCATTTGGAAAGGTAGAAATCGATTATGGATACTCACCACGGATTTGGTAGAGCAAGATCCTCTCCCAAATTCAGGTGAGATTTTTGTTTGAAATTATGATTGAGGATTTTGATGAGGGCAGTGCAGAAGATGTGTGTTACATGGAATTCATTAAGGCATTTGACAAGGTCCCACATGGAACGCTGGTCCAACAGACCAATGGGATCCAAGGCAATTTGGCAACCTGGATGCACAACGGTGGAGGGTAAGTTTTGTGTTTGAAATTCTTTCAAAAGCGGGTGTACCACAGGGATCTGGGCAGCAACCATTGCTGGTTATTATAGAACATAGAACATAGAAAGGTATAGCACAGAACAGGGCCTTAGGCCCACGAAGTTGTGCCGAGTCTTAATCCTAATGTAAAATATAGTAACTTAACCTATGCACCCCTAACTCTTTCCTATCCATGTGCTTGTCCATCAGTCGCGAAAGTGTCCCCAGTGGCTCTTCTTCCACCACCTCAGCTGGCAACACATTCCATGCATTCACAACTCTCTGCGTAAAGAACCTACCTCTGATGTCTCCATTATACCTTCCTCCTAATATCTTCAAACGATGACTTCTCGTACCAGTCAATCCTGCCCTGGGGAAAAGTCTCTGGCTATTGACTCTATCTATTACTCTAATTATTTTGAACACTATTATGTACATTAATAACTCGATGTGAAAGCACAAGGTATCATTTGTAAGTTTGCAGATGACATAAAAGGTGAGGCTGTTGTCCACCGTGAGGGGGATGGTCTCAGGCTACAATCTGAAGGTTGAGGCCAGAACAGGTGGTGAGAGAGGAGGGGTATTGGAGTTTCTGATCAGTGAAAACATTACGGCATTAATGAGACAGGATATTCCTGGGGATCACCCAGTGAAGATATAATGGTGCAACGGAGAAATGAGAATGGGTTATCAGTTTGATATGACTGTACTACAGGCCCCCAACAGTCAGCGAGAATTTGAGCAGCAAATATGACGGGAGAACTCAGATATCTGTAAGAATGATAGGGCTGTAATGGTCAGGGATTTTAACTTTCCAAACCTAGACTCGGACTGCTAGAGTGTTCAGAGCTTCGATGCGAGGAATTTGTTCGGCATGTACAAGAAAGCTGTCCCAGTCCAAATGTAAATGGTCGGACTGCAGGAAGAGGTAAAACCTGACCTCGCCTTGGGAAACAAAGTAGTGAAAGGGACTGAGTTGTTAGTGGGGCAACACTTTGGCAAAGTGATCACAGTCGTATTAGTTGGAGAATAGCGATGGAAAAGGAAAAACCTGGTCCACAAGTTAAAGATCAAAAGTGGCCTTTCCTCAATCCAGATGTTATTAGTCAAGAGCTTTTATCAATTGATTGTGGAGGCTATGTGCAGGTAAAGGGACGTCAGGCAGGTGGGAAGCTTTCAAAAGGGAGTTAAAATGAGAGTTCAGAGCCATCATATTCCTGTTAGTGTCAATGACAATGCTGACACACGTAGGAAACTCTAGATGACTGGGGGTATTGAGGTTCTGCTCAACAAAAAGGGGACACATGTCACATATAGCCAGCTGGATTAAGGGAATCCATCGAAGAACATTGTGGGTGGAGTAATTCACTTAAAGGGAAATTAGGAGGGCACAAAGGGGACAACAAAAAGGGTTGGCAGATCAGGCTGAGGAAAATCCAAAGAGATTCTACAAGTATATTAACAATAGAAGATTAACTAGGGGCAGAGTATGGCTCCTTGAAGATGAATGGGGCCATCCAAGTGTGGAACCACAGGAGATGGGTGAAATCCTAACCAAAAATATCATGTTTGAAATTGCTGTGGAGAAAGACAAGGGGATGTCAGGGAAATAAACAGTGATGTCTTCACAAGACCCCACATAATAGGAGGTACTGGAGGTTTTTAAAAGCATATAAGGGAGACAATTCCATGGGAACTAATCAAGCACATCCCAGGATATTGTGCGAAGCTCAGGAAGACATTGTGTGTCCCATAAAGAGATTTTTCTATCACTGACAGCCACGGGTGATGACCAGGGAGCCTGGAGGGGCTAATGTTGTGCCAGTGTTTAGGAAAAGCTACGAGGGAAAGCCATGGAGATAAACACCAATTAGCTTGATGTCAGTGGCGCGTACATTGTTGGAAGTGATCCTGCGGGACATGAGTTACATGCATTTACAACGGCAATGATTGATTACGGACAGTCAGCACAGCTTTGGAGTACTGCATAGAATTCTGATCATCCGGATTGAAGAAGTATTTCCTGAAACTGTAAATGGAGCAAATATTGTAGAAGATGTTACTGATACTGGAGGGTTTGACAGAATCGGAGAGGCTGGATATGCTGGAAAGCAACGTAGGGGGATGAGATAGATTTGGCAGATAAGGCTAAGGAAAATGCAAATATTTTTCTACCGCATACAACTGCACAAAAACAACTGGACAGACACTAGGACTCCTCAAAAATCAGTGAGGCCATCCAATTGTAGACACACAGGAGATAGGCAAGGGCCTAAATGAGCATTTCATGTCAGAACGTACTGCGGACAAAGACTAGGAAACAAAGGGAAGAAACAGTGATGGCTTGTAAAGAGTCCCCGTTTCAGAAGAGGTGTTGCTGGAGGTCTTAGAACACAAATGTAGAGAAAGCCCTAGATCCTGAACAAATGTATCCCAGAACATTGTGGCAAAGTAGTGGCAGGGACAGGAGCAGAAATATTTATATCATTGTCTTTCGCATTTCCATTGGTGGAGGTGGCTGAGGGGTGACCTTATAGAGGTTTAGAAAACCATAAGGGTTGCAGGTAAGTTGATTAGACAAGGTCTTTACCCCAGGGTAGTGGAGTCCATAACTAGATGGGATTGAACTGCAGAAAGAGAAGGTGTTAGGAATTCTGGAAAGTGTAACAATCGGTAAGTCCACTAGGTCAGATGGGGTTTATCCTTGGCTGCTCTGGGAAGCCAGGAAGAAGATTGCCGAGACTTTGGCTTTGATCTTTATGTCGTTATTGTCTACAGGAATAGTGCCAGAAGGCTGGAGGACAACAAATGTTGTCCCCTTGTCCGTAAAAGGGAATAGAGACAACCTTGGTAATTATAGACCTGTGAGCCTTACTTTCATTCAGGGTAAAGTGTTGGGAAGGCTTGTAAAAGAGGCTAGCATTTATAACCATCTGGAGATAAATAAGTTGATGACGGATAGTAAGCACAGTTTTGTGAAGGGTCGGTCATGCCTCACAAACATTATTGACTTCTTTGAGGTGACCAAACAGGTGGATGTGGGTAAAGCAGATCTTGGTAGTGCAGATGAGCAGAGAGATCCCTGTGTTCATGTACATAGATCCTTGAAAGTTGCCACCCAATTTGATAGGGTTGTTAAAAAGGCATTCAGCATGTGAGCTTTTATTGGTACAGGGATGGAGTTTCAGAACCATGAGATAATGCTGCAGTTGTACAGAACTCTGGTGCAGCCACATCTGGAGAGTTGCCTCTGGTTCAGATCACTGCATTAGATGAAGGATGTGAAAGATTTGGAAAATGTTCCAAGGAGATTTACTAGGATGTTACCTGGTACGGAGGGACGAAGTTCATAACCTCCAGTTATGAGGAAGGCTGAGGGACTTGAATCTGTTTTTGTTCGAGAGAAGACATGTGAGGCCAATTGATTGAGACATACAAGATAATCAGAGGGTGAGATGGGTTGGACAGTGAGAGCCTTTTCCGGCGGAAGGCGATGCCTAGCACGAGGGGAGATAGCTTTAAATTGAGCTAGATATTAATATTATTAATTAATAGATATGGAACAGATGCCAGTGGTACTCAGAATAGTCACGGAATGGAATGCATTGCCTGCAACAGTAGTAGACTCACCAACCTTAAGGGTATTTAAACGGTCGTTGGATAGGCATGTGGTGGAGAATGGATTAGGGAAGTATAATGGACTTCAGATTGGTTCCACAGGTTGGCGCAACATTGACGGCCGATGGGCCTGTACCACGTTGCTATGTTCTATGTTCTATGTTCTGTGTTCTAGAGGGCATAATTATGAGATGGGAGAGAAAAAACTTAAAAGGGTTTGGAGGAAAAAAATCCAAACAGAGGATGGTGCAGGTAGAGAATGAACTTCCAGGGGACGTGGTAGAGAAAAGCACAATAAGAACTTGGGAAAGACATTTGGGCAGGTACATGGAGAGGAGAAGGTTTGAAGGGATATGGATCAAATGCAGGGAAATGCGACTCATTCAGTGACTCTGGACAGCATGGACTAGTTGGACCAAAGAACCGTTTCTGTGCAGCATGGCTCTACCTCCAGTTATTGGCATGTTGTAGACACTGGTGAAAGTTACTGATATAGGGTTTTTATTCTGGAATGCAGTACGTTTCAAATATGTGGAGGGACTATTGGGAAAGGAGGAGGTTACAGGGACAGGAAATGTTATTGGAGTTAAAAATTATTAAAGACGCTGGTCCACAAGACTTGCCACAGATACAATGTTGCGGATTAGTGAGTCTCAGAACAACAGAATTGACGGTAGGGGCAGTGATTGAGCCTGGGGTGTGCCTGTACTATATTCCCCCTCCAGCACTGTATCTATGTCATCTTTTGTTAGCCGATGTTTGGAGCTCTCTCATTCCTCTCTTCTCTGTTCACTGTGAGTGATCTTACCTCACTGCAGGATTGATTGAAGACTCCAGGTCTCCCTGCCCTTTGTCTCTCTGGCTGACCAACCATATTCAATGTGGTGATGGACGAGACATCCAGTAGTTGGGAAGTCTATTGAGTCAGGAAATTCCTGAGTACCGACAGGAGGCAGAGAAATAGACAGAATGGGAAATTAGACTGATGCAGTGAGGGTTACACAGGGAGAATAGCACCGAGTCCCAGAGAGATCTGGAAAATCCCAGTCTCCATCCCCGGCCTGTGCTGTTGCGGCTCTCTGGATTGGAGGATTCTGTTAGCTCAGGATCTGGAGTAGCTGCAAAAGCGAGAGACACTGACAGAGGCAGCAATTAGACCCTCTCAGTGAGAGACTGAGTGATATTAGCAGAGTGCAGGAAGATTTCATAATGAAACAATTATGTTGGAAGAACAGGTTTAGGTTCCTGATGCACTGGTATCAGTGTTCAGCAATGAGCAACCTTTGAGCACGTGAAGTAATGGCCGAGTGGTATTATTGCTAGAGCATGTATCCAAAACATCACCCAATGTTCACTGGAAACAGGTTTGAATCCCACCATCAGAAGTGGTGGAATTTGCAGTCAATACTTTTTTAAGATTGCAATTAACAATCCATTAATAAGTACGAAACTATTGCTGATGTCCAAAATAACGTTGGTTAATCAAAAAGACACTTGGGGACATCTGCCCATCCTCATGTGGTCTGCACGACATACTCACAGCAAAGTGTTTGCCTCTCAATTGCCCTCTGAAATGGCCGAGCAAGTTACTCCACTCAAGGGCAGCTAGGGCTGAGCAAGAAAGGCTGGTCAGCCAGAGACACCCACATCCCATACCCGATTTAAAATATAATCCATTAGGATGGTCCCACTGGAACCGTGCTGGGACCAGTGTCCTGGGCAATCATGTTAATAAGCTTATGGACAGGGCTTTAAACTGACAGAGCGGATGCAGGGACAGGGTTCAGGTGAAAGGAGCTTTCCAAATCCAAAGAGAAAGGTGAGCATCGGAACAACACAGTCATATGGCTGAAGATAAGCAGAAAGGAACAGGAAGGGACAGAGTTTAACTAAAACTGTACATCAGGGAATAGATTTGTGACAGGAAATTGTAGGAAACGTATAATATGTTTTTTTTGGAATGGACAAAGTCTCTAAATAAGATAGATGGATTTGTGACAGAGATAAAAGAGAGTTAGACACCAGGGTGACGTGGTTACAGGATGAACAAAAGGTGTGCATAAATATTCAATGATTTGCAACCTTGCAGAAATTCAGGCAAAAATGGACATCGCTATCAATAATGGATACCAAAGGCATTACAGAGAAAGCATTTGGCTGCAGATCATGAAGTAAAGTCAGTCTGAATGTAAACTCAGGCTATTACTTGCCAAGGTCACAAGCAGCAGAACAGTTTTCGGCCAGCAAACAGCATTTCATTGCATATCGCTGCATTAAACAGGAACTCATTGGAATTTTTAATAAAGGCATAATTACAATTCAGTGAAACTTCAAAATTCGTATAATCTGGGTCAATCACGCTGAAAACAGTGATATTGGAAGGGGAGTTTGGACAATTGTTTTCAGTGTTTCTTTGAATAACAAAAAGTTACAGCCCTAGCCAGTTGCACAATATCAGATTGACCGTTGTGTGATGAAACTTAGTGAATGAGAAATGTCACCTGGAGAGATCCTCCGGGAAATTGTGATAAAGTGCAGTTTAAAGCAATATAAAATGTTAAAGTGAATCACAGAAAGGACAAACTACAATTAAAAACAAAAACAGCCAATTACATGAGTTTAAGAGGAGAACTGACCAAGGTAAATAGGCTAAAAAGACTGAAACGTGTGTGTAAATGAACAGTGGAAAACATTTGAATGAACTTTGTAAAACACTCAAGAAAAGGACATTCCATTGAAACAGACACAACCTCAATGAGAAACCCACACCTGTCCCTCACTCAGAACAAAATCGAGTATGAGGTTGAGAAGATCACCAAAAAGTATTTAAAATCCAGAAGTGAGAGAGGGTTTTTGGAGTAAGAGTTAAAGGGATTGCAAAGGGTTTGCTAGCAGGAGGGGGTCAGTGGGAAGGGGAATCAATGTCAGGGTTTAATGACACGTCAGGAACAGGGAAGGGGAAGGTGCTGGAGGTGGTCAGAATGTTACAGAGAGTGGTCATGGCCTGAACAGTGTTACAAAGCCAGTACGGATTGCTGCAGTTGGAGGGGTGTGTAGAGGTAGGGAGGGACATATGTATTTGCATAAATTCATTCATGAGATGTGGTTGTCACTGCCTGGACTAACATTCTTTGACCACACTGCTAATTACCCAGAGGGTAGCTCAGAGCCAGCCATATTGCTGTGGATTTGGAGTCAAATGTTGGCCAGACCAGGTTACAATATTTGATGTCCTTGCCGAAAGCAGGTAAGTTAACCATATGAGTACTTCCTACTGATCAGCAATGCTTTTATTGTGACCTCACCAATGTCTTGTACAGATACAACATGACATCCCAACTCCTACTCTCAATGCTCTGCCCAATGAAGGTAAGCATCCCAAACGCCAGCCTGTTTGCTTGTGACGCAACTTCCAAAGAACTGTGTACCTGCGTCCCTACGTCAATGATTGACAACACTACCAAGGGCCCGAACATTAACTGTACAAGCCCCACCCTGGTTTGTTTCACCAAAATGGAACACCTCACAGATATATAATTAAACTCCACCTGCTATTCTTCAGCCCACTATCCCAGCAGTACTGATCATCCTGTTGTATCATAGATAACCTTCTCCACTAACCACTTTGTCACCATTTTCAGTGTCACCCAAGAAGCTTACTTACCAGGAAACCAATAGTCCCATCCAAACCATTTATCCAAATGACCAACAACAGTGGACCCACTACACCGCTGGTCACATGCCTCCAGTCAGAAAAACAACATGTCTCCCGTCACCCTCTGTCTACAACCATCAAGCAAATTTTGTATCCTGTTCACTAGCTCCTTCTGAATGCCATATCCTTTTACACTGATCTGAGCTTATTACCCACTTTACCACACGGAACATAGAACACAGAACAGTACAGCACAGGACCCTTTGGCCATGACGCCATGCCAACCTTTCATCCAACTGTAAGATCAAACTAATCTACATACCAGTCATTTTACTATCATTCATGTGCCTACCAAAGAGACTATTAAATGTCCCAAAAGTATCTAATTTTACTACCACCGTTGTCTATGCATTCCAACCACATACCATTCTCTATCCTTTTGTCCATCCTCTATTGACCTTAAAATTATACCCCCTTGTAACAGCCATTTAAGCAATAGGAGAAAAAAATCTCTCATTGTTCATTCTCTCTGTGCCTCTCATCATCTTGTTCAGCACTACCAAGTCGCCTCGCCCCTTTCTTCACTCCAATGAGAAAAGCCTTAGCTCCCTCAAACGTTCTCCATAAGAAATGCCCTCCATTCCAGGCAGCATCCTGGTAAATCTCCTGTGTATGCTCTCTAAAACTTGCACATCCTTCCTGTAAAGAAGGAACCAGAACTGAACACAATATTCCAAGTGTGGTCTCACCAGGCTGCTATGAAGATGCAGTTAAACCTCATGGTTCTTAAAATCAATCCACTTGCTCAGGAAAGCCAACACAACATATGCCTTTTTAACAACTCTATCAATGTGCGTGGCAACTTTGAAGGATCTATGAACATGGACCCCATGATCTCTCTGTTCTTCCACACTACCAAGTATTCTGCCTTTTACCCTGTATTCTGCATTCAAATGCAATCTTCCAGAATGAATCACTTCACACTTTTCCAGATTGAACTCCATGTGCCACTTCTAGCCCAGCTCTGCGTCCTGTCAATATCCCGTTGCAACCTACAACAGCCCTCCACATTACCCACCACTTCACCAACCTTCATTGACAAACTTACTAACCCACTCTCAAACTTCCACATGCACGTCATTTACAAAATATCACAGAGAGCAGAGTCCCAGAGCTGATTGTTACAGAACACCACTGGTCACTGAGCTCCAGGCTCAATACTGTCCATCTGCTGCCATACTCTGTCTTCTCTAGGCCATCCAATCCTGCATCCAGACAGATAGATTTCCCTGTTTCCCATGCCTCCTCATTTTCTGAATGAGCCATCAACGTATTCTGTCATATCCTCAAAGGATTCAATAAGGTTTCTGAGGCATGACCTGCCCCTCACAAACCCATGCTGACTGTCTCTAAATTAACTATGGTTTTCCAAGTAGTCATATATCCTGTCTTTAGCGTCCTCTCCAATAATCTGCACTTCACAGACATAAGACTATATCTGTAATTCCCAGGATTCTACCTCCGTAACATGGCTCGGACTTTACAAATCTTCTCTCCTCTGCCATGTTCCCCAGAGGGGCACTGGAGGGTGGCGGGGGTTACAGAAATAAGGACGAATATCAGGACAGGAGGATTTTGCAGACATTAGTAGGTTTGCAGTTTCAAAAGGAGGTTTCAGTAATTATGAGGTTTCATGGTGATGAAGGCATTTGAGGAGGGAGGGAGGGAGGGAGTACTGTAGGGAATTAAGAGGTTTCACAGTTTGGGTGTTTGTTAGGGCTGCAAGTGGTTACTGAGTTGGGGAGGGTGTAAGCACTCGTGGATACTACAGAAAGATGTGATTTTGGTTGCAATGCATGAAGAGGATTCAGGAAGCTGGAGAGTATGGGATCTGAACAAGGTTACACAAATAGGAAGAGTTTTCAGTAGTGGAGGTGTTTACAGAGATATCAATGGTCTGATATGGAGCAGAGGACCCAGACTGGGAGGGACGTGGGGACCGGAGGTGGTTTCAGAGGGTGGGAGGACCATAGACCCACAGGAGGTTACAGAAATGTGGAGGGCTACAGGGATGTCAGTGGTTCATGAAGTTTGGAAATTTGGGAAGGATGGAGGCGTTTACAGGGATAACGATGTTTGTAGGACAGGGCTGGATCACAGACAGGGAGTGTTTTAGGGAGCTGAGCAGATTACAGAGATAAAGATGTTTGTATCGACTGGACGAACAAACAGAGATATGCAGGGTAGTCATGACTGAAGATGATTATAGATATAGGAAGGCTTAGGTTCTGCAGGTTGTTTCGACATGGAGGATGTGGAATCTGGAATATTTTTCAGAGATTGGTGCAGGAAGTTTGGTTGGAGACAGTTTCACAGATAAGGGAGCACAGCACTAACAGGAGGAGGTTGTAGAGGAGGGTGGTGTTTACACAGATGGGGGTATAAGAGCTGGACAAGGTTATGGAGGTGGGTAGATGGTGGAGACAGTGGAGGAGCTAATATTGACGGGGGATGATAGTGACAGGAAAGTGTTAAATAGATAGTGAGTTTTGTAGAAACTTGATTGGGAGAGTCACAGGCATTTAAGTGAGTTCTACAGATCAGAAGTGCTGCCGAGACCTGAGAGGATTACACTGATAGGGATAGTTGTCGGGTCTCCCCAGACTGTTGTTGTTTAGTGACTGGAAGAGATTTGGTAGATAGGGAGGGATGTAAGAGCTGCAGGAGCTTATGGAGAGTGGAAGAGTTGGAGCAGTTCACATAGTGAGGGTTCTCCAACAAGAGTAGGTTACAGATATGAGGGTTGTGTGGCCTGAGAAAGTTAAAGAGATGGAGAGTTTTTGCGTCTGGAAGAGATTACACTGACAGGGACAGTTGACGAGAGTGAAGCAAATATGCATGGAGAAGGTTACACAGATAGGGAGGGTTGTAAGGACTGAAGGTAAATACACAGACATGGAGGGTTATCTTGTTAGACGGAGCTAGAGGGATAGGGACTGGTGTAGGGATTTACACAGATAGGGAAGGTTGTGTTTTGGTGAAGGTTTCACTGATACAGACAGTGTTAGGGAGTGTTTAGTGGACTACAGAGGAGCTCAGAGAGAATGTATTATGGGGAGTGGAGGAGATTACAGACACAGAGATGGCTGTCGGGTTGAAAAGACCTTCTACAGATCCTCGGTGCTGTAAGGCTGGAGGGAGATTATAACAGTGAGTGTTGCCAAGACTTAATTAATTCACTGATATAGAGCAGGTCTCAGCACGTAACTGTCAAAGGGAAGTTGAGACAGTCCAATGTGTTTCAGAGATATGAATGTTCATGGGAGTTTCAGGAGGGAACAGTGATTGGGAGTGGTGTAACAAATGGCAGTAGTTGTAGGGAGGGTGCTAAAAACAGGAAGAGGTTTATATATCAATCTTTGTAAGGACTGGAGAAGGTTACATCGGAAAGGAGTGTCTTAGGGACTGGAGGATATTACAGTTTTAAAGAGAATACTGGAATGACGCAAGGTTCAAGAGACCGGGATGGTTGGCAGGACTGGACAAAAATCTGAATAGAATCTCCACAGTCTGGAACCAGGCCATTCGACCCAACCAGTCCATTCCAAACCTCTGAAGAGCATCTGACCCAGACCCACCCCTTTACCTATCCCTTTAACCCTGCATTTCTCATGGTTAGCTCACCTAAACCACACTTAATGATAGTTAATCCACTGATCGTGCAACGTTTGGATTGTGGGATGAAACCAGAGCGCCCGGGAAAACCCACACAGTCGGAGGGAGAACATGCAAAGTCCACACAGACAGTTGCCCAAGGCTAGAATCGAAGCCAGGTCCCAGGCGCAGTGAGGCTGCATTGTTAACCACTGAGCCATCCCTGTGTCTGATTATACAGAGCGCTGCATACATTAGACCAGGTTCGAAAGTTCACAAGGGTTTATTGGAAAAGGAAGAATATATAGTCAGGGATAGGACAAGGTTTCACAGATGGTGTCCATGAGAGGGACTGGAGGAGGTTAGCGCAATAGGGAGGGCTGTGGAATCTCCAGGCAATAAGAGGTAGGGACGGTTGGGGAGACTGAATGAAGTTAGTACTGCTCAGAGTTGTGCACACTGGGTGAGGTTCCAGAGTTAGCAAGGATTCTATGGACTGGCTGAGGTTATAGACAGAGGCAGTTGTGTGAATGAAAGTTTTTACAACAATTGAGAGGAGGTTTCAGACACATGAATGGTTTTAGTGGCTGCAGGATGTTCGAGAGCTAGAAAGGCTAGTACTGACTGGAGGTGGTCAAAGGTAAGGAAGGGAGTTTGTTACAGAGACAGAGAGGTATGGAAAGAGAGGGCAAGGTTACAGATATTGGGACAGTTCAAGTGGCTTCAGAACGTTACACAAAGGGAGGGTTGGCAGGAAACGCTACAGAACTGAAGGACTCTGTACAGACAGGGAGGTGAAATGGATGGTGGAAGGTTAGAGGTAATGGGGTGCTGTAAGACAGGATGGAGGAGTGCTGTGGGGACTGGAGAAGGTTACAGTGACATCATGTGCTGGAGGAAGGTACACAGATGGGGAGGTCAGTAAGGGCTGGATGTTACAGACAGAGTCGGCTGTAGGTGCTGGACAAGATGGCAAACATAAGGATTTTTGTAATGTTTTGGCGATGGTGGTCATAACACTAGGTTTCAATGTCATTTTGGAAAAGGAATAATGCAGAAGTGAAGAGGCCAATTTTGGGGAAGCCCCCTAATTGTTCTAATATCACTGTCACTGGGCATTCTCACTATCAGGAGACAGGGTCTGGCAAACACAGACACGGAGGAACTATTTGCAGTTACGTTCACATTCGGAAAGAGGAAAAATGTTAAAGTGATACAGTGAGAATTCAGGGCCGGTGTGGTCCCTGAAGAGCGAATACTGGTCAAGCGATACTGTCAGCTGGATAAATGAGGTACAGTACGATGGAAACAGGCGAAGCTCTTCAGAAGTATCAAGAGTGCAAAGGGGTCCTTAAAAATGAGTAGCAAAGAATGGCCATGAAATATCCTCATTAAAATACTGTTAAGGAAAGGTCACAAGGTATTTTATGAGTGTAGTTAGAGGAAGAGGATTCCCAGCTAAAGAGTGGGGCCTGTTAGAAACCAAAGTGACAATCTGTGCATGGAGCCAGATGAAGTAGTTGAGGTCTTCAATGAATACTTCCCATCTGTATTCACACAGGAGAAAGACATTGTAGCTGCGGACTTCATTTCGGTTGGTGAGATTCTATAACATGGTATGATCAATAACGAGGAGATATTAAATGTTTTATTTGGCGTAATGTTGGAGATAATTCCCAGTGCCCAATGAAATGTTCCCAGGCTGCTATGGGAGGTAAGGGAGGAGGTTGCTGGGGCCCTAGTGGATATATTTAATACTTTGCTGGCCACACGTGAAGTGCCGAATGACTGGAGGATCGCTAATGTGGTTCCTTTATTTAGGAAGGAGGAGAAAGTGAGGACAGCAGATGCTGGAAGAAGGGCTGATGCCCGAAATGTCGATTCTCCTGCTCCTTTGATGCTGCCTGACCTGCTGCGCTTTTCCAGCAATGCATTTTCACCTTTATTCAGGAAGGGCAACAGGGGTAGGCCAGGTAATTACAGAACAGGGAGTCTGACAGCAGGGGGAGGGACATTATTGGAAACAATTCTGAGGATGAATCAACATTTGAAAAGGCAGTGATCACGGATTGAGTAGAGGAAGATATTGTCTGAGGAATTCAGATTTTGAAGTGGTGTCTAAGAATATTGATGAGGGCAGTGTAGATGATGTGGGTTACATGGACTTGAATAAGGCCTTTGACAAGGTCCGTCATGGAAGGCTGATCCAAAGGTAAAGAGCCATTGGGATCCAAGGCAGGTTGGCAAATTGGATGTAAAATTAGCGGATGTACCAGCGGGTGTACCACAGGGATCTGTGCAGGAACCACTGTTGTTTATGATGTACATTAATGACTTGGATGTGAAAGCGGAAGGTGTCATTAGTCGGTTTGCAGATGCCATGAAAGGTGAGGGTGTTGTCCACAGTGAGGGGGATGATCTCAGGCTGCAGTCCGATGTCAATCAGATGATAAGCTGAGCAGAACTTATTTCTGATCAATGTGAGGTAATAACTTGTGGGAGGTATGATAAGCAACGGACAGACACAATGAATGGTCAGTCCTTGCGGCGTACTGAGGAACACAGGGACCTTGGTGGATAAGTCCATTGATCTCTGAATGGGTCAGCACAGGTAGACAGGGTGGGGAAGACACCTGAACTGGTAGCGGGAGCGAGACCCATATCTTGATGGGGTAAATTACTAGAGCTGCTTGAGAGGATATAAACTAGTCTGGCAGGGTATTGGACCTTAAACAGTTGTAAGGTCACAACGAAGATTGAGGCTGGTGCACACGTTAAAGAGAGTGATTTCAAAAGACAAGGCAGGCAAGAACATAACAGGGAATGGGGGGAAACTGATGATTAAACTGCATTTATTTCATTGCAAGGGGCCTGACAGCTAAGGAAGATGAACTCAGGACATGGATTGGAACATGGGACTGGGATATTATAGTTATTACAGAAACACAGCTGAGGGAGGGGCAGGACTGGCAGCTCATTGTTTCAAGGTAGAGATGCTACAGGAAGCATCGAAGGGGAGGCAAGAGAGGACGCGTGGTGGTGGGTTTTGATTGCATGAATCATCAAAGCAGTACTTAGAGAGGATATTCCTGTGGGATCGCCCAATGAAGCTATGTGGAACTCAGAAATAAGAACGTGTCATCACTTTGATACAATTGTCCTACTAACCCCGAATAACCAGTGGCAGATTGAGGAACAAGTATGTCGGGAGATCTCAAATATCAATCAGAATAATAGGTCTGTAATTTTAGGGATTTTTTTAAACTTTCCAAACTTAGACTGGGACTGCCAGTGTTCAGCGTTTGGAAGGGAGGAATTTGGTAATTGCGTTCCAGAAAACTCCCAATCAATATGTAAACGGCCTAAAAAGAGAAAGGGACAAAACCTGACCAACTCCTTGGGAAACAAGATCAGGAAAGGGACTGAGGTGTTAGTGGGAAGGCATTTTGCTAAAGTGACCACAGTTCTTCTAGTTTACAAATAGCTCTGGAAAAGGACAGGCCTGGTCCACAAGTTCAGTTTTTAAAACGGAGCCAGCCCAATCTTGATAGCATTAGCTAGGAACTTTCAAAAGGTGACTGGGGAGTGTATTTGCAGGGAAAGGGAAGATTGGCAAGTGAGAATATTTTAAAAGTGAGATAATTTGAGCATTCAGCGCCAACATGTTCCTGTTTTTTGTGTAGGTCAATGCTGACAGCATTTGGAAATGCTGGCTGTCTATTGAGGGTCTGGTCATGGAAAAGGGGGCGAATGTCAGGTATAGCCAGCTGGATCAAGGGGATCCTTGAGAATCATAGGGACTGTAGGAATACACTTTGGGTAGAAATCAGTAATGCAGAAAAGATACATGAAAATGCCTCGGCAGAGAAGAATAAGGAGAATCCAAAAGTGATTGTATAAAATATTAAAAGTAAACGAGTATCTCAGGCCAAAATTGGGGCCCTTAAATATCAATGAGGCAATTCATGTGTGGAACTGCAGGATATTTCCCAAGACCCTAAACACATTTTTCACTCCAGAACTTACTGTGGACAAAGACTGGGGAACTCAGGGAACAAGAGTAATAGGTTAGACCACAATTGGTGTTCTCTGCAATTCCAGTCTCCCTCCTATAGGAATGATGTTGTGAAACTAAAAAGAGCTCATAAAAGATTTACAAGACGTTGCCCGGGTTGCTGCTGAATAAGATGGGGTTATTTTCAGTGGAGCATCGGAGACTGAGGGGTGACCTGACAGAGGTTTATATAAACATGACGGACATGGATTGGGTAAACATTCAAGGTCTTTTCCCAGGGGTTGGGGAGTCCAAAACTAGAGAGCATAGATTTAAGGTTAGAGGGGACAGGTTTAAACGGCACTGAAGTGACAGCTTTTTCATGCATATGGTGATGCGTGTATGGAATGAGCTGAGAGAGAAAGTAACAGAGACTGATATTATGACAACATTTATAAGGTATCTGGATGGGAACATGAATAACATGGGTTTTGAGGTACATGGGCCAAATGCTGATAAATGGGAGGGATGTGTTAGATCTACTGGTCAGCATAAATACGTTGGACCGAAGGCTCTGTTTCCATGGTATCCATCTCTGTGACTTGAAAAGAGTGCATTTATGGAAGAGGTAGTGCTGGAGGTTTTAAAACACAGAGGAATGGAAAGCCCTAGGACCTCATTAAGTGTATCACAGGACATTGTGGGATGCTAGGGAAGAAATGGTGGAGCCCCTAGCAAAGGTATTTATACCATTGACATCTACGTGTGAGGTGCTGGAAGGCTGGAGGGTGGCATAGTGGACAGTGAAGGAGGTTTACTCAGATTACAAATGGACCTTGACAATATGGGTGAATGGGCTGAAAAACCGTAGATGGTATTCAGTCTGAATAAATGCAACGAATACATTTCGTACAACAAACAAGGGTAGAACTTATACAATTAATGTTCGGGCCTCAGTTAGTGTTTTAATGCAGAGAGACCTCCAGGTTCAGTTACATATTTCTTGAAGTTTGTATCACAGGATGGATAAGACAGTGTTGGCATGTTTGACTATTGCTCAGTCCATTGAGTGTAGGATTTGGGACAACATGTTGAGATTGTATGGACACTGGTGAGGTCTCTTCTGCAGTACTCCATCCAGTTGTGACCGCCCAGTTATAGGGAGGATATTATTAAGCTGCACGGGTTCAGACGAGATTAACCAGGATGTTGCTGGGTATGGAAGGCTTGAGATTGAAAAATGGCTGGATAGGCTGAGCACTTTTTATGAAAAAAATGAGATATATAGACCAATTTAATGGTCGGTGCCTTTTCCTCAGGGTGGGGGATTCTCAAGAGGAGAGACCACATTTTTAAAGTTAGAAGAGAGAGATTTTTAAAAAAAAAGACATGGCGGAAAATTGTTACACAGAGGGTGGTTTGAGTGTGGAATAAACTTCCTGAGGAAGGGGTGCATGTGGGTACAATTACAACGTTTAAAAGACATTTGCATGAGTATATGAACATGAATGTTTTGGAGGGATTTGGGCCAGCAACAGGCAGCTGGGATGAGTTTAGTTTGAGATTATGATGGGTATCAAGTGAAGGGTCAGTTTCCATTCTTTATGACTCTATGACAAGAATGTGGGTTAATTCTATTATTTAAGAAAGGCTGCAATAGAAAACCAGGGAACTAAAGACCAATTAGCCTAATGGTGGGTAAGTTGTAGAAGTGACTCTGCCAGACAGGAGTCACATTCATTTGGAAAAGGCAAGGATTGATTAAAGATAGTCAGCACGGCTTTGTGCATACAAAGTCAGGTCTCATTAACTTGATACTTTTGTTGAAGTGGTGACCATACATTGTCTACACTAAAGTCAGCAGGGTCTTTGACAGGATTTATCAAGATATACTGTTTCGTAAGATTAGTTGACATGGGATCAGGGGGAACTAGCCAATTGGATACAAAATTGGCTTGATAATAGGAGACAGAGGGCGGTGGGAAAGGGTTGTTGTTCAGACTGGAGTCCTGTGACCAGCGGTGTGCCAGAAGGTTCAGGGCTGGGTCCACTGATATACATCACCGACACAAACAATTTGGTTGAGAATATAGGAGTCATTGTTAGTAAGTTTGTAGATGATCAAATTAATGGTGTAGTGGGCAGTGAGTACAGTTATCGTATACAGTGAATACACTGACCAACTGGGCCAGTGGACCAGGGAATGAAAGATGGAGTTTAATTCAGGTTTTGGATTTTGTTAAGACAAACGAGGGATGAATGACACAGTTAATGGGAGAGCCCTGGCCAGTGTTGTCGAACAGTGAGAGACCAAGGGGTACAGTTACAGATGGACAGGGTGGCGAAAGTGGCATTTAGGACACTTGCCGTCATTGTCCAGCACTTTGTTAGATACGTTGGAGATATTTGTAACATTGTCCTAAATAGTTCTCTTGGGCAGAGGAGGCTACGGAGTGACTTTATAAAGTTTTACAAAACCATACAGTTCCTAAGAATGGTGAATAGCCAAGGGGAAGTGAGTCTAAAACTAGATGCTATAAACGGGAGGTGAGAGAGCAAAGATTTAAAGAGGGAGCTGAGGGGCAACATTATCCACAGAGGATGGTGCATAGACGGAATGGACTGCCAGAGGCACATGGGAGAAACAAGAATAATAACAACATGGAAAAGACATTTGGGCAGGAACATGGAGAGGTACATGGAGAGGAGAAGGTTAGAATAGAAAAGAGCCAAATGCAGGCAAGTGAGACTCGTTCGGTATCGGAAAGCTGGGCAGCATTGAGGAGTTGGACCACAGGTTCTGTTTCCGTGCTGTATGACTCTGTATCCAGTTAAAGAGGATTAGATTACCGAAATAAAGCATGTTATAGACACTGAAGCAATTTACAGCAATAGGGATGGTAATCCAGAATGCAGTACCTTTCAAATATGTGGAGGGAGTACAGGGAATGGAGGTGGTTACAGGGACAGGAACTGTTCTAGGAGTTACAAATTATTGAAGACACTGGTGCACAAGCCATGCCGTAGACACAGTGTTACAGGTACTGAGTCTTAGTGCAGTGTTGGAGGGAGAACACAGAAGAGAAAGATCCCATGCAGCATTCCAAACGTCTTGTGGGAGGCCTGCTTTAACCTATTTTGTACTGATGCTCACTAAGACAGCAGAGGCCTGGAATGATTTCTCTGAACTCCCGATGCTGTCTCACAACGTACGTTAAAGTAGATGTGGTGATTGAGCCTGGGGTGTGTCTGTACAATGCTCCCCCTCCAGCACTGCATCTGTGTCATGTCTTGTTTGCCGGTGTTTGGAGCCCACTCATTGCTCCCTGCTCTGTGCACTGTGAGTGATCTCACCTCACTGCAGGATTTATTGAAGGCTCCAGATCTCTCTTCCCTTTGTCTCTTTGGCTGACCAAACATCTTCAATGTGGTGACAGACAAGCAGTTGGGAAGTCTATTGAGCCAGGAACTTCCCGAGTACCTACAGGAGACAGGGAAATAGACAGAATGGGACATTACACAGAATGGGACATTAGACTGATGCAGTGAGGGTTACACAAGGAGAATGGTACTGAGTCCCACAGAGATCTGGAAAATCCCAAATTCCATCCCTGCTCTGTGTTGCTGTATCTTTCTGGAGGTAGAAATCTGTTGACCCAGGATCTAGACTAACTGCAAGAGCGGGAAGCACTGACGGAGACTGCAATTATACCCACACAGTGAGGGATACCACATGGAGAGATACTGAGTGATATCACTAGAGTGCTGGAAGGTGTTGGGATCACAGAATCATGGGTTTAGCTTCATGATGCACTGGTTTCAGGGATGAGCAACCAGTGAGCAGGTGAAGTGATGCCCTAGTGGTATTATTGCTAGAGCATGTATCCCAAACCACAGCTAATGTTCAGGGGAGACAGATTTGAATCCCACCACAGAAATAGTGGAATTTCAAATGAATAATTTCAAAAATAGTAAGTAAGAATCCATAAGTAAGTATAAAACCATTGCTGATGTACAAAAAACCCAAACACTTGTTCTTTAGATAAGGACATCTGCCCATCCTCACGTGGTCGGCACGACATATCCACAGCAAAGTGTTTGCCTCTCAATTACACTTTGAAATGGCCGAGCAAGTTACTCAGCTCAAGGGCAGCTCGGGCTGGGCAAGAAAGGCTGGTTAGCCAGAGACACCCACATCCCATAACTGATTTAATAAATAGTCCATTAGGACGGTCCCACTGGAACTGTACTGGGAGCAGTATCCTGGCCAATCATGTCGGTAGGTTTATGGACAGGGCTTTAAACTGACAGAGAGGATTAAGGGACAGGGTTCAGGTGAAAGGAGCTTTCCAAATCCAAAAAGAAAAGGTGAAGCATCGGAACAGCATGGGAATGTGGCTGAAGACAAGCAGAAAGGAACAGGATGGGACAAAGTTTAACTAAAACTGTACATCAGTGAATCGGTTTGTGACAGGAAATTGTGGGAAAGAGTAAAATATGACTTTGTTTTTGCAATGGACGAATTCTCATCAATAAGGTAGATGGATTTGTGATGCAGTGATAAGAAGAGATTTAGTCACCAGGGAGACGTGGTTACAGGTCGAACAAAAGGTGAAACATAAATATTCAATGGTTCACAATCTTGTGGAAACTCAGGCAAAATCAGTAACGCTAACAATAATGGATAACAAAGGCATTACAGAGAAAGCATTTGGCCGCAGATCATGAAGTAGAGTCAGTCTGAATGTAAATTCTGGCTACTACTTGTCAAGGACTCAAGCAGCAGAACAGTTTTTAGCCACCGAACAGTATTTCATTCCTCATCACTGCATTGAACAGGAACTCAATGAAATTTTTAACTAAGGCATTGTGATAATTTTGGGAAACTTCAATTTTCGCATAACCTGGGACAGTCAGATGGACAACTGTGATATTGGAAGAGGAGTTCCAAGAATATTTTTTCAGTGTTGCTTTAAATAACTCATTGGGCAACTGGCTAGGAACGTAACTATCTCAGATTGACCGTTGTGTGATGAAACTTAGTGAATGAGTCATATCACCTTAAGAGATCCTATAGGAAATTGTGGTAAGTGCAGTTTTAAGCATTATAATGTTGTAAAGAGACTCGCAGAAAGGACAAGTTACAACTAGAAATGAAAATAGCCAATTACTTGAGTTTGAGCAGACAAGTGACCAAGGTAAACAGGCTAAACAGACTGAAACACGTGTCTGTAAATGAATAGTGGAAAATATTTGAAGGAACAGTGTAAAATACTCAACAAAAGGACATTCCATTGAAACAGACAAAACCTCAGCAAGAAATTCCCACTGGTCCCTCACTCAGGACAGAATGGATCATATTAGATTATCAGGCTGAGAAGATCACCAAATATTACTTAAAATTCTGCAGTAAGGGAGTGTTTAGGAGTACGTTTTAAAGGAATTACAAAGTGTATGCTAGCAGGAGGAGGTCAGATGGAAGGGGTACCATTGTCAGGGTTTATTGTCACAAAAGGAATAGGGAGAGATGAAGGGGATGGAGGTGGTGAGAGTGTTACAGAGAGTGGTCAGGGCCTGAACGTTGTTACAAAGTCAGTACGGATTGCTGCAGCTGGAGGGGTTTGCAGAGGTAGGGAGCGCCATGTGTATTTTTAGTTATTTATTCATGGGATGTGCGTGTCACTGCCTGGACTACATTTTTTGCCCCCACTGGTAATTACATAGAGGGTAGCTCAGAGTCAGCCATATTTCTGTGGGTCTGGAGTCACATGTAGGCCAGACCAGGTTAGAATGTCAGGTGGCCTTCCCTAAAGCAGGTAAGTGAACCAGGTGAGTTCTTCCTACTGATCAACAATGGTTTTATGGAGGCCTCACCGATGTTTTGTACAGATTCAACATGACATCCCAACTCCGACTCTCAATGCTCTAACCAATGAGGGTAACCATCCCAAACGCCTGCTTCACCAGCCTGTCTACCTGTGACACTACTTTCAAAGAACTGTGTACCTACATCCCTGGGTCTCTGATTGACCACACCACCCAGGGCCCAAGCATTAACTGTACAAGTCCCACCCTGACTTGTTTTACCAAAATGGCACACTTCACATTTATCTAATTAAACTCCATCTGCTATTCTTCAGCCCACTATCCCAGCAGTACTGTTCATCCTGTAGAATCACAGATAACCTTCTTCACTGTCCACTTTACCACCAATTTCAGTATAACTCAAAAACAAAATCTTACTTTCCAGGATACCAATATTCCCATCCAAACCATTAGTCCAAATGACAAACAACAGGGCACCCACTGCATCGCTGGTCACATGCATCCAGTCAGAAAAACAATATGTCTCTCATCACCCTCTGTCTCCTACCATCAAGCCCAGTTTTGTATCCAGTTCCCTCACTCCTCCTGAATGCCATATCCTTTTACATTGATCTGAGCTCATTACCCACTTTACCATATGGAGCAAAGAACACAGGACAGTGCAGCACCAGACCCTTCGGTCATGATGCCATGCCAATATTTTATCCAAACGTAAGATCAAACTAACCTACACACCCTTCATTTTATTATCCATGTGCCTATCCAGAAATATATTTAATGTCCCTAATGCGTCTAACTTTACTGCCACCTCTGGCAGTGCATTCCACTCGCCCACCACTCTGTATGTAACGAACCTACCTCTGAAATCTCCCCTTAAATACTCGCTAATCACCTTAAAATTACACCCCCTTGTAATAGCTATTTATGTCAGGGTAAAAAAAATGTCTCTCACTATTCACTCTTTCTGTGCCTTTCATCATCTGGTTCACTTCTGCCAAGTCATCCTCACACGTCTTCACTCCAATGAGAAAAGCCTTAGCTCCCTCAACCTTTCTTCATAAGACATGCCCTCCAGTACAGTCAGCATCCTGGTAAATCTCCTCTTTACCCTCTCTAAAGCTTCCACATCCATCCTGTAATGAAGAGACCAGAACTGAACACAATATTACCAGTGGGGTCCAGACAGGGCTCTATAGAGCTACAGCATAACCTCGCAGCTTTAAAACTCGATCCCCCAGCTAATGAAATCCAACACAATATATTCCTTCTTAACAAGCCTATCATCTTGGGTGGCAAACTTTGAGGGATCTCTGGACCTGTTACCCAAGATCCTTCTGTTCCTCCACAATGCCAAAGATCCTGCCTTTAACATTGCATTCTGTATTCAAATTCAATCTTTCAAAATGAATGACTTCACACTTTTCCAGATTGACTTCCATCTGCCACTTGTCAGCCCAGCTCTGCATCCTGTCATTGCCCCGTTGCAAACAACAACAGTCCTCCACACTATTCACCACTCCACCAACGCTTGTGTCATTGGCAAACTTACTAACTCACTCTTCCACTCACACATCCAAGTCATTCATAAACTCAAAAAGAGCAGAGGTCCTCGCACCTCTCCCTGCAGAACAACACTGGTCACTGAGCTCGAGGATGAATGCTTTTCATCTGTAATCACCTGTCTTCTGGGGGCCATTAATTCCATGTCCAGAAAGAGAGGTTTCCCGGCAACCCATGTCTCTGTACTTTCTGAATTGAGCCTAAAAGGTATTTTGTCACATTCTCAAAAGTTTCAATAAGATTTATACGGCATGATCAGCCCCTTACAAAGCCATGCTGACTATCTGTAATCAAACTATGGTTTGCCAAGGAATTATAAATCCTGTCTCGGAGTCCTCTCCAATAATCTGCACACCACAGACATAAGACTGACAGGTCTGTATTTCCCAGGATTCCATTTCCTCAACAAGGGAATAAAATTTGCAACTCTCTAATCATCTGGTCCGACTCTAGTGAACAGTGAGGGTGCAAAGGTCATCGCCAAAGTGCAACAATCGCTTCCCTCGCTTCGTGCAGTAACTTTGGGCACATCCAATCTGGTTCAGCGGACTTATCTATCCTTATCTTTTACAAAATTCTCAGCATATCCTCATTCTTAACATCAATCTGTTCACGTATATCAGCCTGTTTCAGGCTGTCCTCACAAATGTCCCTCTCAGCAGTGAATACTGAGGCATAGGATTCATTGAGGTCCTTCCCAACCTCCTCCGACTTCAGGCACTAGTTCCCTCCATTATCCCTGACAGGCCCTACTCTCACTCTGGCCATCCTCTTGTTCCTCACTTAAGTGGAGACTGCCTTACGGTTTTCCTTAATCCTTCCCAACAATGATTTTTCATGTCTCCTTCTAGCTGTCCTAAGTCCACTCCTAAGTTCCTTCCTGGTACTTTCGAGAATCCCTACAGTATAGAAACAGGCCATTTGGTCCAACACCTCCATATCAACCCTGCAAACAGTATCCCACCCAGACTCATTCCCCCACCCTATTACTCCCCAATTGCCCTGACTAATGCGCCACACCTACACATCCCTGAATACTATGGGTAATTTATCTTGGCTGAGTCACCTGACATGCACATCCTTGGGATGTGGGGGGAAACCGGAGCACCTGGAGGAAACCCACGCAGACACGTGAAGAATGTGCAAACTCCACACAGACAGTCGCCTGAGGCTGGAATCAAAATGGAGTCCGTGGTGCTATGAGGTAGCAGTGCTAACCACTGAGCCATCGTTCTGCTCTATGTTACCCTCGAAAAAGCTTTCTGACCCTTGCTTCCTCAACCTAAAATAAGCTTCCTTCTTCCTCTTGACAAGATGTTCGAAATCCCTTCGAACAATGTTAAATGCTTTGCTGTCCATGTGGACAATGTTCACTGGTCTGCCTTCATCGATCTCTTGTCTACCTCCTCAAAGAGTGAATCCGATTTGTGAAACACGGTTTTCCACTCACAAAGCCATGCTGACTATCTCTAATCAGCCCTTGCCTTTGTTAATATATGTGGTACCGTTTTCTCATAATCTCCTCCAACAACTTCCCTACCACTGGGCTCACTGGGCTGTAATTTCCTGGCTTTTCCCTGCAGCTCTTGAGTGATGGAACAGCATTATTCTCCCTCCAGTCTTCCGGCACCGCACTGCATCTGTTGATAATATAAATATTTCTATTAGGGGCAGTGCAATTTCTTCCCTAGATTTCCACAATATTCTAGGATGCACCTAATGAGCTACTGAGGATTGATCTAACTTTATTTGTTTTAAGATTCCAGCACTTTCTCTTCTCTGTTGAGGATTCTTTCTAAGACATCACTATTTACTTCCCCATTTTCCCTAACTTCCATGTCTTTCGCCACAGTAAATACTGACAACAATATTTTGTCTAATATCTCACCCACCTCCTCTGGTTCCACACATAGGCGAACTTATTCATATTTCAGAGGCCCTATTCTCTACCAAGTTACTCATTAGCCCTTATTGAAATTTGTGTAAAGGCTTCTGATAATTCAAAGACACCATTTCCCCTGTACCACTACACCCCTTCTATACCCATTCAATTCAGCCATTTATATTCACACAAACCAATTAAATCCAACAGGCTCAAAAACAAAGTCTTTTTTATAAAATGTGTTTCTAAGTGGCCAGTTATTTTATTTTAAAATATCCTTTCGAACAATTTTAATATGCTCCCGACTTAATGTCAGGCTAACACTATTTGGTTTCAGACTGGCAGGAGAAAGGGTTATGGGAGTTCTTGTTCATCAATCTAAAAAGGTTAGCTTCCAAGGTCAGCAGGTAATAGAGAAGTCAAATCAAATGCTGGCATTTATTACAAAGGGAATGGAGTCTAAAAATAGGCAGATCTAGCTAAAATTAGGCATGGTTCAAGTCAGACAATACCTAGAATATTATGAACAGTTTGAGTGCCCGAAGGAAAGATACTGTCGCATTGGAGGCAGGTCAGAGAAGGGTCACTCGGCTGATCCTGGGAATGGAGGGATTTTCTAGTGAGAATAGGTGAAGTAGATTGAGGTTGAACCCATTGAAGTTTAGATAATGAGAGAGAAATGGAATGAACCATCCAAGATTCTGAGGGTCTCTGATCGGGCAGATGCTGTGAAGTTAGAAAATAGAACAGTAGAGCACAGCAACAGGCCCTTCGGCCTACCATGGCTGTGCTGTGCAAGATGCTATTCTAACACATACCATCTGCCTGCACATGGTCCATATCCCGTATCCTTGTTCATGTTTCTGTCAAAATGCCACTTTGAAACTTTATTCACATTCTGTTGCTACGACATCCCTCGGTAACCTCCACTCTCTATATTAAAAAAAACTTGTCATACACATCTCGTTTAAACGTCCTCTGTACCTGGTCTCCTGTCAGCCTCTGATACTCTCGCAAAACAATCCAACTTTGTTTAATTTCCTCTTACACCTAACACACCATGAAAACCCTAACACAGGCAACGTGCTGATAAACACCTTTTGTACCCTCTCCAAAGTCTCCCCATAATTCCTATTGTGTGGAGATGAGAACAGCACACAGTACTGCAAATGTGGCCAAGCAGAAGTTTAATACAATTACAACATCAGATGCCAACCACTATACCCAACGCTGTGACCGATGAAGGCCAGTGTTCTATTTGTTTTCTTTCCTGTCTGAAACACTTCTGTTGTCATTTTCAGGGAGTTAATGTCTTGCACCAAGATCTTTCTATTTATCAACTTCCCTCAGTGTCCTTAATTTCCGCTTGAATCTGACATCACCTCACACTTGTCCAGATTAAACTCAATTTGCCATTTCTCTGCACATCTTTCCAACTGATCTGTAAAGCTCTGCAACCTTGGACATTCTTGTTCATTAACCCCATCTCCACCAATTTTCATTTCACCTCCAATAATTATCTTTGTCATTTCCCTTCGTTTCAGTTGTGTGAGAATCTGGAACCAGAGACCCTAAAATCCCATCAAGGGCTCACCTATTTAAGATGGAGATGAGGAGGAATGTCTTCACTCAGAGGGTAGTGACTCTGTGGGAATTCCTGACTGGAGGGGGCTGTCGAGGCTGGGTCATTAAGAATATTTACAGCAGAGATGGTCAGATGTTAATGAATCAGGGAAACAAGGGCTTGGGGAAAAGGCAGGAAAGTAGAGTTGAAGAGTATCAGGTCAGCCATGATCAGATTGAAAGGCAGAGCATCCTCAATGGGCCAAATGGTCTAATTTCACTCCTACTTCTCATGGTCCTAGCTCAAACTGAGCATCTACATTACAACATTGTGGGTCTCTGCTCAAAAAAAACACCTTTAGATTAGGATTTTTAGATATTTATTATTACACAGTATTTGATCTACAATAGACAATTTTGTTGATGGCTCCTTGATATGATGTTAGAGAAAACCATCTCGTAATCAATCCAGGATTCCATCCATTATAGCCCTGATATTCATTAGTTATCCAGTCGGGATGGAGACCACCGTCAGCCACAGTAACTATACTGCCCTTGCTCCAAGTATATTCAGTGTCCTGATCATAACCATCTTGACATTACCATCATTTTCTGGTGCCCATAAAATAATTCCTGCTAACGGTTGTTGCTGCTTGCTCCACCCAAACAGACTCCAACATTTGATCTTCAGATCCATATGACTGTCTCATTAATGCATTAACCTCATCCTTTCTTCACAACTTGTTGCCTTTTTGTATAGATCCCAACAACCCTTCAATATTCCCTTCCCAGCGATGGTGATTCTGCAGCTACATCTCCGGAATGACAGTTCCATCATATCTGTTCACTGTCTTTCCTTCTCCCTTATGGCGAATACAGGGAGTCATTCCTCAGTAGTGGGGGTTTGAACAGATGGATAAAGGTTACAGAGATAGGGAGGCTCACAGGGACACAAGGATGTTAGAGTTAAACAGAGTACATCTGATCAAGAATGTCAGCGGGACAAAGGTGTTTGGGGATTTGAGGAATTTACAGAGATAGAGGGAGCTGGATTTAATTCTGGAGATAGGGATTGGGATGGGTGTAGGGTGAGGCAGGCAGACTGAGAGGGACAGACAGGGGGTGTTTCCAAGAGAAGAGTCCTGAGAGAGGTATGGAAGGTTGTAGTGACGGAAGATGTTTACAGATATTCGAAGGCTTCTAGGTTCTGAAGGCTCATAGATAGGAAGGCAATGGAGAATGCCAGGTTACTGGGTTAGAGACAATGACACAGATGGGGAGGGTTGCTCAAACTGAAAGAGGTTCCTGTGGTTGGGAGGGTTGGGGGAGAACTAGGGTGAAATGTAAAGAGATTAATTTCTAAGAATTGGAGAAGAATAAGCAGATTATAGGTAGGTTTTGATACTAGATAAACTGGCATTGAAAGTGAGTCTGATCGGAATTGGAGAGTCATAAAGATTGGGGAAACTGCTAAAATTGGGAAATCACCTGGAACTTCAAGAGATTACCCAACAAGGGAAGATCAAATGGGCTCCATAGATTGGGGGTTTTGACAGGACTAGAAGAGGGAATACAAATAGAGATGGATTTAGGGGTAGCAGGTGTTTATGGAGATAGTGAGGGGTTGGAACAGTTTACATAGACATGCACGTTTTTAGGCAGTACTAAGATACACAGGCTTTAGTTAATGCAAGAATGGGAAGCTTAATAGGACTGGAAGACCGAAGAAAGTTACGGACAGTAGTGGTGGCTGCAGATATTAACAGATTACAGAGACACTTGCAGATTAGAGAGAGTGTGGGCATCAGATTCTGACAGACATTGTAGGAACTGGAGTAGCCTTGGCAAACGGGCAGTTTGCAGTTATAGAAGGTGCTGAAGGGACTGGAAGCAGGAAAAGGTGTGGGGAAGGTTGTGGAGGCAGCTTGTGGTTTGAGATACGGATGGCTACAGAGACTGCAGGGGATCATACAGAGAGAGAGTGTTCTAAGAGCAGGAGAAAGTAGCAGAAATAGAGAAAGTGCAGAGCCTGAAGAAGGTTCGGCAATCAGGAGGTTTCAAGGTGCAGGATAATGTTACAAAAACAGGGGCAATTGTAGGGATTGGAGGACCATACAAATATAGGGAGAGCTTTTGACACTGCAGGATATATTACAGACATGGGGAGAGTTTCACAACTAAAGGGAGTTAGAAACACCAGGAGGCTTTGAGGTTATTGGAGCAGCTTTGACTGCTCCAGGGAGAGATGTGGAGGCTGGAACAGGAGACAAATTTAGGGAGGGTTTTATGAATCAGGAGGACTTTTCAGAAAAACGGAGGGATATAGGGATGGGACATGGTGAGAGTCGGTGAGAATTACGGAAGCTCATGAAGGTAACGGAAATAAATAGTGTAGTCACATGGGGAGGACGTTAAAGATATAAAGATATGTAGTGACTGAAGCAGATTACATGCACAAGGAGGGGAGCAGGGACCAGCAGAGTTTACAGAGATTGAGTGCGCTTTAGAGAGGAAGAGTTTATCATCATCATTAGGATTATAGAGACAAAGTTCCATGATAGGGACGGTTGAACTGGAAGGTTTCTACAGACATGGAGGATGTTATCAGGTGGAGGGGTTCCTGAAGTCAGGGGTTCCTTGGGAGATTACACGGATAGTGAGATTCTCAGGTAGGAGCCTGACATAGTTTCAAAGACAGGGAGGTATTTAGATCTGGAAGGGATTACACAGATCGGGACAGCTCAATGGAGTGAATAATTTTTCACAGACAAGGAAGACTTGGAGGAGCTGGAGACGTTTACCCAGACAGGAAAGGATGGAGAGGTTAAAGGCAAATACATTTACATGGAGGGCAGTATTGGTAGGAGGGGCTTACAGGGATAAACAGGACTCTCGGGGTTAACCAGGATGAAGGAATTTAGTTTCTACTGGAGATGTATAGGGATTATGTTGTTAGGGATTGGAGAACCTGACAGAGATAGAGAGCATTGTGGGGACTAGAAGAGATTCCAAACAGAGGAAAGATGATCGGGAATGGAGGATATTACAGGGATCACTAATACAGCATGGGTCAAGATTGATACCTGGGACCACCTGGGTTGTCTCAGTGAGGACCATACATCAGAGGGGAAAGAAATGTCCTCACAAGATAGTGGGATTGAAGCCTCGAATATAGCTGTTCCTTGCCCAGCAGTGTCCCCACTCCCAGACCATACAGAACCTCATCACCTCAGGACATATCACACCCACAGCTTCCAACTTCATAGTCCGGGAACTCTGCACTGCCTGGTTCTACCTCCTTCCCAAGATCCACAAGCCTGACCACCCTGGCCGACTCATTGTCTCAGCATGCTCCTGCCCCACTGAACTCATCTCTACCTACCTCGACACTATCCTATCCCTCCAGTCCAGGAACTCCTCACATACGTTCGAGACACCACCCACGCCCTACACCATCTCAAAGACTTCCGTTTTCCTGGCCCCCAACGCCTTATCTTAACCATGGATATCCAATCCCTGTGCACCTCCATCCGCCATGACTTGGGCCTCCAAGCCCTCTGTTTGTTCCTCTTCAGACGTCCCCAACAGTAACCTTCAACCGATACTCTCATTCGTTTGGCTGAATTGGTCCTCATCCTTAACAATTTCTCCTTTGAATCCTCCCACTTCCTCCAGACCAAAGAGGTAGCCATGGGCACACGTATGGGTTCCAACTATGCCTGTCTCTTTGTTGGCTACGTAGAGCAGTTGATCTTCCGTAATTACACCGGCACCACTCCCCACCTCTTCCTCCGCTACATTGATGACTGCATTGGCGCCACCTTGTGCTCCCGCGAGGAGGTTGAGCAATTCATCAACTTCACCAACACATTCCACCCTGAAATTAAAGTTACCTGGACCATCTCTGACACCTCTCTCCCCTTCCTGGACCTCTCCATCTCCATTAATGACGACCGACTTGACACTGACATTTTTTACAAACCCACCGACTCCCACAGCTACCTGGATTACACCTCTTCCCACCCTACCTCTTGCAAAAATGCCATCCCGTATTCCCAATTCCTCCGCCTCCGCCGAATCTGTTCCCAGGAGGACCAGTTCCACCACAGAACACACCAGATGGCCTCCTTCTTTAGAGACCGCAATTTCCCTTCCCACGTGGTTAAAGATGCCCTCCAATGCATCGCATCCACATCCCGCACCTCTGCCCTCAGACCCCACCCCTCCAACCGTAACAAGGACAGAACGCCCCTGGTGCTCACCTTCCACCCTAACAACCTTCGCATAAACCAAATCATCCACCGACATTTCTGCCACCTCCAAACAGACCCCACTACCAGGGATATATTTCCCTCCCCACCCCTTTCCGCAAAAACCGTTCCCTCTGCAACTACCTCGTCAGGTCCACGCCCCCAATCAACCCACCCTCCAATCCTGGCACTTACCCCTGCTACCGCAGGAACTGTAAAACCTGTGCCCACACCTCCTCCCTCACCTCTATCCAAGGCCTTAAAGGAGCCTTCCACATCCATGAAAGTTTTACTTGCACATCCACTAATATCATTTATTGTATCCGTTGCTCCCGATGCGGTCTCCTCTACATTGGGGAGACTGGGCGCCTCCTAGCAGAGCAGTTTAGGGAACATCTCCAGGACACCCACACCAATCAACCAAACCGCCCCGTGGCCCAACATTTCAACTCCCCCTCCCACTCTGCTGAGGACATTGAGGTCCTGGGCCTCCTTCACCGCCGCTCCCTCACCACCAGACGCCTGGAGGAAGAACGCCTCATCTTCCGCCTTGGAACACTTCAACCCCAGGGCATCAATGTGAACTTCAACAGTTTCCTCATTTCCCCTTCCCCCACCTCACCTTAGTTCTAAACTTCTAGCTCAGTAACTGTCCCCTTGACTTGCCCGGACTTGTCCTACCTGCCTATCTTCTTTTCCACCTAACCACTCCATCCCCTCCTCCTTGACCTATCACCTTCATCTCCTCTCCCACTCACCCATTGTACTCTGTGCTACTCTCTCCCCACCCCCACCCTCCTCTAGTTTATCTCTCCACGCTTCAGGTTCACTGCCTTTATTCCCGATGAAGAGCATTTGTCCGAAATGTCGATTTCGCTGCTCGTTGGATGCTGCCTGAACTGCTGTGCTCTTCCAGCACCACTAATCTAGTATTTGGTTTTCAGCATCTGCAGTCAATGTTTTTACCTCGCAGTAATACCACTCGGCCATCAGCTCCCTCCTGTGATATTCATTATTTGTTGTTTTCAGTTCTCAAGAAATATGTTCTGCATTAATTTTGAACTCTGTAAAAGCATCCACAGTGAACACAAAAAGCCCACCTCCAGTCATGATGTTTGAGTCTGTATGACTCAGTCAGACTGGCTAATGAGGTGGAGTTACGCATTTTAATATCTGGCAGTTTCGGCTGGCGTTGGGCTGCTCTCATTCCTTCTGCGATGAAATGAAGAAATGACAGTCGATACTCCCCACTAAATCTCTAAATTCAATTGCACCGCAACCAAAGTAATTTATTTTAATTCAAAAATGTTTCAGTGAAAGACATTCCAGGAAGCTCACCACCACCTGTCTCAGTTTAATGGGAAATGGGATCAATTTTGTAGCGCCTACTGTCCCAGTGGAAAAGGCCACTGGTTTAAGCCCTTGAACAGGTTATCAGCTGATCTGAGTTTTCAATCTTATTCTTTGACAGATTGCAACATGTTTTGCACAAGGGGGCATGCAGACAGGGCAAACTTCAATTATATTCAACACAAGAAAAGGCAATTCCATTTAAATGAGGCAGATTAATTGAGATCAGGCCTCAGGTGAGGATACAAATCAGTCAAGTTTGGATTTTTCAGAGACCATCAAGATTGTCCATTCAATTACTGAAGTTTGTCTCAGTATTGCTTTCCCAATCAAACTATTTCAATGCATTATGACACCTCTGGAGGTGGGACAGTTCCAGGCCTTCTGGCTCAAAGTTGGAGACACTACCACAGAATCACAAGAGCACTGTGTTTTAGACTGAGTGACTGGTGGGTTAATTTGCCCAATTATTTTACTAATCCGGAAGATGCTGTTACCATCCTAATGCTGGGAAATAAGCAAGGTATTAAGGGGAGCAAAGATGTTACAACAGTCTCTCTGACAAGGGACAAAATATCTTCCATCTGTTGTTTTGTTCATCCTTCGATAGTTTGAAATTTTTAAACTTTCTTGTCTACCATCATCTTTGCAGTTTTGTACATCTTTTCTTTCAATTTGATGTCACTCATAATTCCCTCAGCTATGAACCGCTGTTCATCGTGCATTTCTTTTACAAGTTAATATATATTGTTGAGAATAATAAAATAACTGAATATATTCTTCTGCTTTAACATTCTATCTATAGTCCCATTCCAGTTTAGCGAACTACTACCTTATCCCCTTGTCACTGCCTTTAAGTTTAGATACTAGTTGAAGAACCAAATTCCTCACCCTAAAACTAAATTCTATCATGCTGCATTGCATCTTACCAAAAGGGTCTTTTACATTGAGCTCATTAATCAATCATATTATCAGGTCTAAAATAGCTGTTCCATGATTGGTTCCAGAGCATCTGTTCTGTAAAATTGCACAGAGCAGTCTACCTCAAACTGCTTCAGAAGGTAACATAAGCTGAGTGCACAATACTATTTTAACTAACAGTGAACCCTCTGAATTCCAGGATTCTGTTAGATCCCCAAAATTACTCATAGCAAGGAATCCCTACGTTGTGGAAACACGCCCTTCAGCCCAACAAATCCACACCAACCCTGCAAAGAGTATCCCAACCAAACCTATTCCTCAATGTTTACCCCTGATTAATGCGCTGAAACTGTGCATCGCTGGACACTATGGCAATTTAGCATAACCAATTCACCTAACCTGCAGTTCTTTGAATTGTGGGTTTGCAGCCCTGGTTCGCAGTTGCTTCGTGAAGTCTGAATGTTGTTGCCTCTATTAGTCCAACAGCACTGTCACTGACACAGGAGCTGTTCCCCCAGATCGGTTTGTGGCAGTCAGAGATCCTGCTACAACCTGCGCACATGCCAACCCAGTCATCTCAATCAGAAAGAATTAGTACAGCACAGATTAGAAGACAACTTGGATCACATTGTGCTTTTGAAATCGGAGGCCCCTCTTCAAACCATCACAACTGTGCTACCTTTTTAAAATAGGTATTTGGCTAGATCCCTGCTTTCACAATAATACAAACAATTTCTTTTTGCAAGTATTCAAATTAATTTTGGAAATTAACAGCGAATCAGCTGTCACTTCCTTTGCAGCTGATCTCAGATCTTCTTTGAAACAGCAAAACCCAATGAGAACATTAAGGCATCCAATGTTTAAAAAAAATCACATGCTCAGTCACTGTAATATGATGAGTTTTGTTTTACATAATTCTTAGCAAAAGTTAATTTGAAGCAAAAAGGAGAACGCGAAGAGAAAGGTGAACCGCCCGTGGGTAACAAAGGCAGTCAAGAGCAGTACCCACAAGGAAAAGAATGACATAGCCGCGGATGACTAAAAAGGGAGAAAACTGATCATGTAATTAAATTGACAAGAAACAAAAATGAATGACAAGAGTTGTACAGGTATATAAAAATTGAGTATCTAACGTCAGCATCGAACCCTTGGAGGTTCTGACTGTGGAATTGATCATGGGTACAAGGAAACAGCAGATAATTTAAACCTATATTTTACATTGATCTTCATGAAGGAGGATACCGTTATCATCCTAAAGGTAGCAAATAAGCAAGTTAATCATGAGTAGAAAAATGTTATAACAGTTTTGTCACAGGGGACAAAGTATTGACCAACTAATAGGACTAATGGCAGACAGGACCTAATGGCCTGGATCAAACACTTTTAGGGCAACTGACTGCAGAGATATTCAAGGCATCAATTGGAATATTCCAGAATCAGGGGATACAGGAAAAATCCAGTGGATTGATGCACCTGTTCAAGAAGGGAAGGGAGACAGAAATCAGGAAACTATAGTTAGTTTAATGTCTGTGTTTGTAATATGGCAGAGTCGAATATTAAAGTAATAAATAGCAGGACATTTAGAAAAGCTTATCATTTAACATGGTAGACTGGGTTTTGTGAAAGAGACACTATGACAAATTTGCAACAGTTCATTTAGGAGATAACAAGCAGGGCTGATAAAGGGCAATCCAATGATGTTCTGTATTTGGGTTTTAAAAAATGCATATGATAAGGTGCTACAGCAAAGTTAATTGCATAATACAGGAGCTCACTGTGTCAGGGGTAACCTATTTGCATGGAGTGAGGATTGGTTAACCACACTGGCTGTTGCTGAGACCTCACTTGGAGTACTGTACACAATGTTAGTTCCCATATTTAATAAGGGATAAACCAGTATTGGAGACAATTCAAAAAAAATTCAGCTAGCCGCTTCAAGGATGAAAAGGTTGACCTATCAAGAATAGCTAAACAGGTTAGGTCATTATTCAATAGAATCTCGACAAACAGATTACATACAGTGTGGAAACAGGCACTTTGGCCCAACAAGTCCACACCGATCTGACGAAGCACAACCCACCCAGATCCATTCCCCAACATTCACCCCTTCACCTAACACTACAGGCAATTTAGCATTGCCAATTCACCTAACCTGCACTTTTTTTGGATTGTGGGAGGATACCGGAGCACCCGGAGGAAACCCACGCAGACAACGTGCAAACTCCACATAGAGAGTCACCTGAGGCAGGAATTAAACCCAGGTCTTTGGCACTGTGAGATATCAGTGCTAACCACTGTGCCACCCACATAATATAAGGGGTGATCTTATGGAAACAAGGTTCTGAGGAGCTTGACAGGGTAGATGTTGACTCGATCTTCTAGCACCAATGAAGTCTCAAACTAAACATTACATAAGGGAACATTCATTTTGTAAAAAATGTAAAGAATTTTTTTCTCTCAGTGAATGGCTAGAATTTTCTAGCCCAAAAAATTGTGAAAGTTAAATGTGGAAGGGGAATGGATCTGGTTGGGTTAGTCATGAGGGTCAGTGTGACTTGTTGGGCTGAAGGGCCTGTTTCCACACAGTAGGGAATTTATGATTCTGTCTCAAATTATTCTAAAAGAGGCCAGATAGATTTTTGAAATATTGAGCAGTTGAGGGATATGCGGATCAAGCATAAAAGAGGTGTTGAGGTCTGGGTTGGCCCAGCCATGATCTGATAGAATGGGGGAACAAGCCGAAGGGAATGAATGCCCTACTCCTGTTCTGATTCCTTGAGGCTCCATTTCATGCTTTTTTTATCTCCAAAGAAGAGTGTGATACAATGTGCTGAAGATCTCAGATGTTGTGAAAATGGTGTGTTTATGTACTGGTTCAGATGGCATTGATTCATCAATCACAGCTATACAGTCATGAGTAGGAAGGGAATTCCCTCCATGAATAAAGGAAATCTACTGCAGAGCTCACACAAAGGGATCCTTCCCCTCAGTGAACTCTCCCATCACATTATCCAACATATCAGCGAAAGCAGGACGCACAGTGCATGCTCCAGCCAACAAAGGGACCAGGGGTGATTGATGTCAGCACCGGACCAATGAAAGGACGGTGGGCGGAACTGGAGGACCAGGGGAGGTTGGTCCTCCAACCAATCAAAGTGAACTAGGGGCAGAACTAGACTAAACCACGTGGTTACCCTCGCGCGCAGCGGAGAGTCGCTGTGATGAATTTTCCGGAAGTTATGGAGCGAAAGGATACGGTAAGGAAAGAAACAAATAAACAGAGGGAAACGGGAGAAAAACTGTATTGCTATGAGGGGAGAGGTTTTACAAGCATGTTGTGCACGTCGGAAAACACAAATTTGAACTTCCCAGTCCCGTGTTTGTAGTAAAAGGGAAATTGCCTCAGCGCGGCTGCAGGCCTGAGTGAGCACCGCCATCTTTATTCGGGGCAACGATTCACTGGACACGTGCGCAGCCGCCATCTTTGTAGGGGGCAAGGTGCAGCCAGGCGCATGTGCAGCCTTTCTCTGGTACAGAGTCATTGGGCAGGATTTACACAGAGTACATTCAAACTCAGAGAAATGGATGTTTATTTCTGGATTTGTTTCGTCATTCATTTAAAGGACTTGCTATTGTAACTGAGTTTGCAGGTCAATCAAAATTGGAGGTATTGTGCATAGGGAAGAAGGTTACCTCAGGTTACAGTGAAATATTGATCAGATATGGATTAATTTAGATTAA
The DNA here is from genome assembly GCF_047496795.1 of Chiloscyllium punctatum. NCBI lineage: Eukaryota > Metazoa > Chordata > Chondrichthyes > Orectolobiformes > Hemiscylliidae > Chiloscyllium > Chiloscyllium punctatum. The sequence continues at coordinate 39,407,133 of NC_092769.1, read as the reverse complement.
TGTGAGGTGCTGCATTTTGGAAAAGCAAGTCAAGGCAGGACTTATACTCTAGGGGAAAGTGAAGACTGCAGATGCTGGAGATCAGAGCTCAAAAATGTGTTGCTGGAAAATCACAGCAGGTCAAGCAGCATCTAAAGATCAGGAGAATCGACATTGCGGGCATGAGCCCTTCTTCAGGATTCCTGAAGAATGGCTCATGCCCGAAATGTCGATTATCCCGATCTTTGGATGCTACCTGACCTGCTGTGCTTTTCCAGCAATACGTTTTTCAGCCCAGGACTTATGCACTGAATGGAAAGGCCCTGGAGACGTTTGCAGAACAAAGAGACCTTGGACTGCAGGTTCACAGTACTTCCAAGTCAAGTTGCAGGTAGATAGGATGATGAAGAAGGTGTTCAGTGTATTTTCCTTTATTGGCTAGAGCATTGAATATAGGATGTGGGAGGTCATGTTGCTGTACAGGACATTCATTAGGCCACTTTTGGAATATTGTGTGCAATTCTGGCCTGCCTCCTATCAGAAGGGTGCTGTGAAACTTGAAAGGTTTCAAAAAAGACTTACAAGGATGTTGTTAGGGTTGGAGGATTTGAGCTACAGGATGAGGCATAAAAGGCTGGGGCTGTTTTTCCTGGAGTGCCATAGGCTGAGCGGTGATGTTATGGAGATTTATACAATCATGAGGAGCATGAACAAGGTAAATGAACAAGGTGTTTTCCCTGGAGTAGTGGTGTCCAAAAGTAGAGGACATTGCTTTAGGGTTAACGGGGCAAAAATTCAAAGGGGGCTAAAGAACAACTCTTTCATGCAGTGGGTGGAATGAGCTGCCAGAGGAAGTGGTGGAGGCTAGTACAATTAAAACTTGTTGAAGGCATCTAAATAGACACATGATATGATTAGGAAGCGTTTACAGGGATATGGGCCAAGTGCTGGCAAATGGGAATAGACTCGGTTCGGATACCGGGTTGGCATGGATGAGTTAAACCGAAGGGTCTGTGTCGGTGCAATACGTCTCTATGACTGTGGGATCATAACAGCTTCTACAGCTCTACTTCATCTCTGGGCTCCCTTATGAGCACTTTGTCAATATCTAGCTTGCTCAGTATCAAACAATGGGTGTATTTTTGGTCTGTTTCGTATTTTACGATTACTTTTACAGACATTTTTGTAAGTTAATTTTTCTCTGCCGCCCAGCCCCTGACCATGTGCTGCTTATTAATTTTCTTTCTGGAAAATCTTTGACACTCAAGAATTCTTTTTTCCAATAAGCAAGTGTATTTTCCTTCCATTTCGGACTATCAAATTCTGCACCATTTTCATTCCCTGTAATCTGTTTTGCACTGCCTGAAACATCAACTGTGTTTCTCCTTCCACAGATACCAGTGATTAATGCCAAAGTCCTGTTGCTTGTGGAGAGGGTGATGTTTGACTTTCTTGTACAGCTGCAGTTTGTGTGGTGAAGGTACTCCCACAATGTGGTTAGGTAAGAGATATTACAGAGTATTCATTACAGCAACAGTGATGATTTGAAGGTAATGTCCAAATCAAGAACAGTTTGTAGTTTTATCATCATGCTTATAATTTCACAAAAATATTATTGGGAACTTTAGACATAAGGTCAGAGACTGATGGTATTAGGTCAGGTGACCAAAAGCATTGCCAAATAAGCAGGCTTTGAGGAATGTCTTAAAGGAGGAAAGCAGACCTGTGAGGTTTTGGCTGCGAATTTCAGAAAATGATGCTTTGGCAACTGTAAAAGCAGCCACACAGGTGAAGTAATGAATTAATAGATCATTGGGAGTCTCGAACAGAATGGGTTGTCGAGGTCTTCACGGAGGTCTGATGCGGCAAGCTAGGGATGATCACAATCAGGAATTAAATCAAGGGTCAGAATTTTAAATTGAGGGATGTGGGCCGGATGCTGGCAGGTGGGACGGAATTGGGTTGGAATATCTGGTTGGCATGGACGGGTTGGATTGAAGGGTCTGATTCCATTCTGTACATCTCTGTGGCTCTATGTTGTTGATTATGAATAGGAGCCTTGTGATGGATCAACAAGTTTTGGTACGAGGGAGTACTTGGGCAGCAGAGATTTAGTTTTTCTTAAGATTACAGGGAGATTGAATGTGGGAAGCTGGCCAGGAGTGTGTTTGGATACTGACGTCTGGAGATAACACAAGGTGGATGACAGTATATGAGCTGAGACAAGGGTAGAATCAGCTAGAAATAGTGATCTTGGAGTGGGACTGGGCTGTCACCCTCACCTCACCTCTGGGATTCAGCTGGTTGTCAGGTTGTGAATCAGGGCCGTAACACAATCGGGAGCTGAGTGACCCTGGTGGAGCCTAAAATGAGTGTCACTCAGCTGGCTATTGCTGTGCAGATGCTGCTTGATACCCCTTTTGATGACATCTTCCATCACTTTACTGCTGATCGAGTGTGGACTGATAGATGGAAATTTCTTGGGTTGCATTGCCCTGTGTTTTTGTGCTGAACATCCCTGGGCAAGGTTCCACATTGTCGCTAGATGCCAGGGCTGGAGCGGTCCTTAGCTTGGTGGGTGGCAAGTTCTGGAGCTCAAACCATCAGTATTATTGCCAGAATATTGGTAGGGCCCGTAGCCTTTGCACTACTTAACCATTTCTTGATGTTATTCACACTGAATCAAACTGGCTTAAAACTCACATCTGTGATGTTGGAAATCACTGGAGAAGGCTGAGATGGATCATCCCACTTTGCACTTCTGGCTGAAGATTGCTGCAAATGCTGTCATCTTATCTGGTGCGTGGGCGTGTGAGACCCCTTCACCAGTAAGGGTGGGGATATCTGTGATGTTTCCTCCAGTGAGTTGTTTAATTGTCCATCACCGTTCACAACTGGGTGTGGCAGAACTGCAGAGCTCCGATCTGATCTATTGGTTGTGGGATCGTTTAGCTCTGTTGCTTGCTGCTGATGCTGTTTGACATGAAATAGCTTCAGGAAATGGTTTAAGTAGAATCCAAAGAGATCAAACAAATATATCACAGACAAAAGATTAACTGGACCAGAGAATAGGAGCCCTTAAAGATTAACGAGGCTGTCTATGGAACCACCAGGGGTGGGAAAGATATGGAAATATTTCACGTCATTTTTACTGGAGAAAGATATGGAAGCTCGAGAGTTTGGAGAAATAAACAGAGAGAACATGAAAGTATCCATGTTATAGTGGAGGTGTTACTGGATGTCTTGAATCGCATCAAGTTGAATAAAGCCCTGGGACCTGATCAGATGTATCCCGGAACTTTCTGGAAATCTAGGGAAGTGATTGTTGGGCCTCTCCTGAGGTATTTGTATCATTGATAGCGACAGATGAGGTGCCATTATTTTAAAAAGGTGGTAAGGAGAGGCCATGGAACAAGAAAATAGTGAGCCTGAAGTCAGTGGCAGGCAAGTTGTTGGAAAGGATTCTGAGGGACAGGATATCCATCTATCTGGAAAAGTAAGGAATAATCATTGACTGTTCTCAATGTGGCTTTGTACGTGCACAATAGTGTCTCACTAACTTGACTGAATGTTTTGAAGTGACAAAGAAAATTGATTAAACCAGGCTGTGAACGTTGTTTATATGGACATTCGACAAGGTTCCACAAAGCAGACTGGTTAGCAGGGTTACATAACATGGAATGAAGGGGAACAAGCCATTTGGGTACGAAACTGGCTTGATGGTAGGAGACAGAGGGTGATGATGGAGATTTGCTTTGTGGACTGGAGGACTGTGAGCAGCAGTGTGCTACAAGGATCAATTATTGGGTCCTTATATAAATGACTTGGATGTGAATATATGAGATATGGTTAGTAGCTTTACACAAGACACCAAAATTGGAGGTGTAGTGGACAGCGAAGAAGGTTAGTTCAGAATACAACAGGATCTTGATCAGATGGGCCAGTGGAGCAAGGAATGGCAGATAGAGTTCAATTGAGATAAATGTTAGCTGTTGGATTTTGGAAAGACAAATCAGGGCAGGACCTATACACTTACTGGTAAGGTCCTGGGAAGTGTTGCTGAACAAAGAGACCTTGGAGTGCAGGTTCATAGTTCCTTGAAAGTAGAGTCACAGGTAGGTAAGGGAGTGAATGCAGCGTTTGTTATGCTCTCCGTCATGTTGTTGCTGTACAGGACATTGATTAAGGCTCTTCTGGAATTCTGTTTTCAGTTCCAATCTCCCTGTTCCAGGAATGATGTTGTGAAACTTGAAACATTTCAGAAAATGTTTGCAAGGACTTTGCCAGAGTTGGACAGTTTGAGGGCAGTGCATGTTTGGAGTGAGCTGCCAAGGGAAGGAGAGTACAATTACAACATTTAAAATACATTGATTAAGCCACTTCTCGAATTCTGTTTTCAGTTTGATTTTCCCTGTTCTGGGAAGGATGTTGTGAAACGTGAAAAGGTTCGGACAAGATTTACAAAAACGTTGCCAGGTTTGGAGGATTTGGGCTACAGGGAGAGGCTGAATAGGTTGGGGTTAATTTCCCTGGAGAGTCCAAGACTGAGAGGTGACTTCATGGAGATTTATAAAATCACGAGGGGCATGGATAAGGTGAGCAGACGGGGTTCTTTTTCCTGAGGTTAGATGGGTCCAAAACTGGAGCACATGGTTGAGAGGGCAACGATTAAAAGGAATCTAAGGGCAACGTTTGCAAGCTGAGTGTGGTGTGTGTATGGAATGAGCTGCCAGATGAAGTAGTGGAGGCTGATAAAATCACAACATTTAAAAGGCATCCGATTGGGTACGTGAACAGGAAGGGTTTTGATGGATACAGGCCAATAGCTGGCAAATGGGACTCCAGTAGTTTAGGATTCCTAGTTGGCATGGATGAATTGGACCGAAGTTCTGTTTCTGTGCTGTATATGTCTATGACATTAATAAACTAAGATGCATTCCTCTTTTGTGGAGAGCAAGCTGAAGCACAGATAATTGTCCTTGGAGCTGAGAAGGTGAAGCAGTGATTTTGACCTGGTGCAGATTTGGTTCCAAGGTCTTGAATTTGAGGAGAGAGAGGAATTGTTAACACTGTCATAACTTTTAGTAACTACTTTCAAGTAATTGTCAAATAATACAAAGTGAAAATGTGAACATTATTGTACTCAGTAAGTTCTAAGCATCTGGAACAGTCTGAATGACACAGATTCAGCAGGTATTCTGAAAGAGACTTGGAATTTTAATTTTTAAGGAAAGATTTGGGGGGCTGTGGGCAAATAGGAGGGGATTTGGGACAGATTTGCAGCATCTCCAGAGGGAGAGAGTACAGCCCCAATGGGCTGAATAGCCCCCAGGCCCTGTGCTCTGTGGTACTGCCCCATTCACTGTGAATGATGAAGCTCATCCCAGGGCAGAGAGAGGGATTAGCCCTCCACTCTCATCACAATGGGGCCCGGCTGATTGACGGCAGCTCCAGACCAATGGGAGGAGAGTCTGTGTGGTCCTGCAGCCAATGGGAGTGAATGAGGGGTGTGGCCAGCAAGATGACACAGGTCCATGAGCTGTGCAGGTGCCGTGTCACTGGGTGGGGTTGGGAGAGACAGCAGAGACTGGGACAGAGGCTGTTGGACCTGAATTACAAACTCCCGGTAAATTAAAACCAAAAAACTGTGGAAGATGTAAATCAGAAAAAACAACCAGGAGGTTCTGGAAAAGCTCAGCAGGTCTGGCAGTATCTGTGATGAGAAATCAGAGTTAACATTTCAGATCCGGTGTCCCTTCCTCAGAACTGATACTGAGAGAAAAAAATGTTGGTTTATATGCAGAGGGAAGGGTTTAGGGGAGGATGTAAGGATTAAAGGATAGGTGGGAATAGAGCGAGAAGAAGGGAGTGAATAAAGGAGTGGATAACGATCTAGCTGGGGGAGGGCTACTAGCTGTTAGTGGCTAACCATAGGTAGTGTGTAATGACAGGCTGTGAGAACAAGGACTGGTGTGTGGGGTAGGGGGGCTAGGACATGGGGTTGTTAACCTATGGTTAGCCACTAACTGTCTCCGTCGTAAGCTGTTCTCCACAGACATCACTCCATGATTGGAGCTGCAGAGGACAGAGTTGCAGATGGGCGGCACGGTGGCATTGTGGTTAGCACTGCTGCCTCACAGCGCCAGATACCCGGGTTCTATTCCCACCTCAGGCAACTGTCTGTGTCGAGTTTGCACATTCTCCCAGTGTCTGCGTGGGTTTCCTCCGGGTGCTCCGGTTTCCTCCCACAGTCCAAAAATGTACAGGTTGGTGAATTGGCCATGCTAAATTGCCCGTCGTGTTAGATGTAGGGGAATTGGTCTGGTTGGGTTGCTCTTTAGACGGTTTGTCTGATCTAAAAATCTCTTAAATATCCTTCCCAACCCCCTCTATACTCCTCAAAGATGTATCTTAAAGTTGTTCTCTTTAATCAACATTTCCAGCATTCGTGAAGCACTTTAGGACATTTGTCAGTGTGAAAGGCTCCATACAATGCAGGTCGTTGTTGTTAATGTCTGACATTAGGAGAAACAGGAATGAACACTCTCTCTCTTATACCTGATAAACAGCAGCAAAAGCAGGAAGCACTGAGCATGCTCCAGCCCACAAAGGGCCTCTGGTGATTGATCTCAGTGCAGGACCAATAAAAGGATGGGGACGGGGCTGAAAGACAAGGTAGTGCCGGTTGGTCTGAGTGAATGAGGGGCGTGGCTACACTCAACCACGTGATAAGCCTCTCGATTAGTGGTGCTGGAAGAGCACAGCAGTTCAGGCAGCATCCAAGGAGCAGCAAAATCGACGTTTCGGGCAAAAGCCCTTCATCAGGAATAAAGTGATACCACGTGATAAGCTTCACTGGCAGCACTGTGATGTTGTGATCAAGGCATTGGAAATGTGTGAAGGTGCAGGGCATGGTTAAGGAAAGACATATTGATCAGGAAGAGAAGGAAATTTTAATGGAACGGGCTGAGACGTTTTACAGAACTTAGTGCACATCGGAAAACACAAATTTGAAAATCCCAGGCCTGTGTTTGTGGCAAACGGGAAAATGCTTCAAATGGTGAAAGGTGTGAGTGATCGCCGCCATCTTTATTGGGGGCAGTGATCCACGGGACATGTGTGTGGCTGCCAACTTTGAGAGGGGCAAGCTGTAGGGGGACGCATGCACAGCCTTCCTTGGCAGGGAGTGATAGGGCAGGATTTACACAGTGTCAGAGTCAGGATGTTTTCAATGTCAAAGAGTGTGATGCTAGAAAAGCACAGCAGGTCAGGCAGCAGCCGATTGGTGGGAAGGAAGTTGGAAACGTAGGACAGGTCAAAAGGGCAGTGCCGAGTTGGAAGGCTGGATCTGGGATAAGGTGGGTGGAGTGGAAATGAGGAAACTGGTGAATTCCACATTGATCCCATGTGATTGGAGGATCTGAACACAGATGATGAGGCGTTCTTCATCCAGGCATCAGATGCCTGGGATTTGGCGGTGGAGGTGGCCCAGGACCTGCATATCTTTGGTGGAGCGGGAAGGGAGTTAAAGTCTTTGGGCACAGGCTGTTTGGCTTGTTTAGTGTTTTACTGTTACTTTCACAGACCTTTTGTAAGTTAATTTTCCTCTGCTGCCCAACCCCTGACAATGTGCTGCTCTCTCAACGGACTAAATTTTCCACAGTATCTTTGCCAGTGAATAAATCTTTTTTTCAACAAAAGAGTGCATTTTCCTTCCATTTCTGACCATCAAATTCTGCAACATTCTCACTTCCTGTAATGCATTTAGCACTCCCTGAAATATCAACTATGTGTTTCTCTCTCCACAGACACCAGTGATTAATGCCAAAGCCCCATTGCCTGTGGAGAGGGTGATGTTTGACTTCCTTGTACAGCTGCAGTTGGTGTGGTGACTTGGGTAAGAGATGTTACAGATTATTCACTCAGTGACAGTGAAGAGTTGACAATGTGTGTGCAAATCAACAACGGTTTGTATTTTTATCATTTTTATAATTTCACAGAAATTGAGAATTTCTGACATAAGGCCACAGATGGGGATATTAGGTCAGGTGATCAAAAGTATTGCCAAATAAGCAGGTTTTCAGGAATAGATTAAAGGAGGAAAGCAAGTCTGAGAGGGTCAGGGTGCGAATTCCAGACTTTGTTCCCTTGACCGTGTCGAAACAGCCAGACTGGTGAAGCAATACATAAATGCATCTTTGGGAGTCTGAAAGAAAATGAGTTGTCGAGGTCTCTCAGGTTGTGTGGTTCAGGGAGACAGGGATGTTCACAGCCAGGAATTACATCAAGGGTGAGAATTTTAAATTGTTGCTTGGAAGGAGCCTTTTGATGAATCAACAAGTTTTGGTACAAGTGAGCACTCGGGCAGGAGGGTTTTCGATACTCTTGAGATTATATGTAAGTTGAATGTGGGAGGCTGGCCAGGACTGTGTTTGGATAACGTAGTCTGGAGATAACACAAGGATGGACGAGTATTTCAGTAAATGAGCTGAGACTAGGGTGGAGTTGGGTGATGTCACTGATGTAGAAATAGCAGTTTTGGAGTCGGGCCCCTCCTCATCACTCCCCCTCCCCAATTCACAAATATTGTTCGTTGTCCTGTCTGTCTTTTCTGGTTATGTCCTTCTCTCCAATTCTGCTAAGAACTAATACTTGACCTCAAGGTTGTTGGAAAATCCTGCTCCATCTCCATACTCCCTTTCCTTTCTGAATTCCTCATATGTGGTGTCCATCCAGGATCTATCTTTGTCCCCTCCTGTATCTCACCTACATACTGCCAGGAGGTGACATCGTATCGGTTTCCCATGTACACTGACGATGCCCAGCTCTCTCTCCCTATCATCCCTCTCCATTGCTCCTCTGTTACTCATTCATCAAACTGCTTACCACTCGATTGGCTGCAATTTCCTCCACTGAAACACTGCAATGGTTAAACCCATTGCCTTCAGTTGCTATTACAAATTCCCTTCCCTTACTGCTCAGCCCCTCCCTCTCACTGGGAAATGCCTGAGGCAGAACTTAACAATATTGCTCTCATGTTCTGACCCCAAGGTAACCTTCTGATCAGACATCTACACAATTGCAAACACCTGGAACTCCAATCTCTAAAATGTTGCTTTTCTCCACCTCACCCCAGCTCCATTGCTACTGAAACCCCTTACCCATGTCTGTGTTGCATTAAAGTTGACAAATCTAAAACAGAACCCTTGATTCTGCAACTGACCCAGAATCTGGTTCTAGGTTCCCTCATGATGGGACACATCCTCTCAGTATTTACCCTGACATACCCCTTAATAAGCCTATGTTTCAATAAGATCGCCTCTCATTCTCCCCCAAATCCAATGAGTCCAGTCCCAACTTCTTCAGCCTTTTCTTAAAAGATAGTCCCTGCAAACCAGGGATCATCCCAGTAAATCTTCTCTGAATGCTTCCGATGAAGTGATGTATTTCCTTAAATAAAGGGACCAAAATTTCTCTCATTACTCCATATGTGGTCTCACTCGCATATATAAAGTGGCTCTCAGGTATATACTCCAAACTCTTATACTGCAAATCCCCTGAAATCAGGAATAATATTCCATTCCCCTTCCTGATGACCTGTTGTAACTGTGTGCTAGCTTTCTGTGTTTCCTGCACAGTTACCCCCTGGGTCCCTTTTGTGTTGCAGCTTTCTACAGTTTCCACCATTTAAATAGTCCTCTGTTCTTTTATTACCTCCTCCAAAATGAACAACTTCACATTATCCCAAGTTATGCTCCATTTACCAACTTGTCCACTTCTCCGAATCCATCTCTGTAAACTGTTTATAATCCTTTTGGAATTTTACTGTTCTACATTTTCTAGGAGACTCCCCCCTCATTCTTCTAAACCTTTCCAGGGAGCACCAGGCAGTGGGAAGCATGCTGAGTTGCTGTCTTTTCAGAGAGACTCTTTGGAATGACTGGGAGGATCTTGCTGCCCTTTGGTCAGAATGGAGACAACTTGCCCATCGAGCTGCATGAGCCTTTCACCCCCCCCCCCCCCCCCATGTCTTATTGATGAGGCACAGCGGCAGAACGGAAGGAAAGAAAAGGAAGGAAATCCTGCTCTCCAAATCTCACTGACTCTTGGAACATTCTGTCCCATGTGTCAAAGATCTGCCCTGTTCAGTCACATGAAGTCCCAAGTTGGAAAATCATAGAAACCCACACAGATTTCCCCCTGAACTGACTACTGACCTCCACTAGGGGTAATATGTACAGTCATCCTGGACCAGGAGGAGGGGATGGTGTGAGTTTCTAACCTGAACTGACAGTGACAGATTTTATAAATTTGTATTACAGGATACTACAGGTGGATATTCAGATGGCAATCTCAGTAACTGTAATGCCAAACTCTGATTGAATTACTCCATTCATCAGGACCTCAGGACCTGGATATTTGCACTGTGTGTGAGTATTTTGTTCCAGCTCAATTCCATTTTCTGCATAAAAATTCTCCTTTGAATCAAACCGTCCTGTCAATAGATCTCCCCAAAATCTTAAATATGTGTCCAGTAATCCTTTTATGATGAGTTGATGAGTGCAAGGTTTAACATCCTGTTGTATATGTTTTGTAAGCACTTGTCTCTCAGCTCCCCTCAATTTCCTTTGCTACAACGAGAACACCTCAGTTTCCCCAAACCCCTGATTCCCCAGTGTCTGTTTGCTCTCTATAAGGTACACATCAGGATCATGTTGGAACATTCTCCACTTGCCTTCATCAGTGCAGCCCTCAACAGTATTAAAGAAAGCGAACATCCTCCAGGACAAAGCACTGTGCCTGAGTGGTGTCCCATCCACCACCTTCAGCATTCCCTCTCTCCACCTCCGATGCACAGTGGCATCACTGTGTAAAAGGTAAAGTCAGCATTGTCCTACCAGACCATAGGGCTGCTCTCTCATTAGGGAGAGATGTCTGGTGGTGGTTTAACCTGAAGGTTACCACAGCCCAGGCAAGGGGAGAGGTTGAGAACAAGAGTCCATCTACTGTAGATGGATATTCTTGATATGTATTAACAACACCCATGTCCCTGCAACTAAAATCCCCCATTCCTTGAACCATCCTGGTAACTCTCCTGTGCCCCCTCTCAGGGACCCTGCCATCCTTCCCAATGTGTGGGCGACCTCTGGTTTGCACAGACCCAGCTGCTCTGTGTTCCTGTGGGTGATGTCATCATCGAGCAACACTTGCACTAAACCTCACTGTCTGTGAGGGTGGGAGACACAAATCCCGAAATCATTTGAGATGTATTTAGTGTGCACTTGCTATGCCATGATAGATGACACTTTTCCACATGTACTGGAAAATAGAGGAGGATAATAGTATGGTGGTAGTTTTCAGTCGTAGTTTTCTTTCTCTCAGATTCGATGGACCACCAGAGCGTTTTTCTGTTCTGTAGACCGCTGAGATGTTTATTATAGGAATATGACAGGCTCCATTGGACATCAGGTCAGAAACGGTGATACTAGAATAGATGACACATGATTGGTCGATTTTCTTGGGAGGAAAGTGAGACGCAGAGATTTAAGAGGAAATTCAGAAGCTCAGCGCAGGAATTGTAAAGGGCAATCATCAAGTGAGAAATAAACATTGGGCATCCTGAAAGCTGGAAATAAAGAAAGGCACATATAGCAGAGCTTTGAGAGACTGGAGGGGATTAGACAGGGGGAGGATAATGAAGCTGGAGGAGATGCAAGTTGGAAAGGATTGTGAGGATGGAGGATGTTACAGAGATAGAGATATTTGTGATAGAGGTTTTTGAATTTTGAGGCTGGAGTGGAATTATAGAGATGAGGAATATTTGTAAGGCTGGATGAGATGGCACTGATAGGGAGAGTTCCAAACATAGAGGAATTTACAGAGGTAATGAGTCATAAAGTTACACAGCATCGACACAGAACATGTGGTCCAACCAATCCGTGTCGACCATAAATTCGAACTGAACTAATCGCACCTGCCTCCACTTGGTCCAAGTCCATCCTAGCATTCCCTGTTGATATACGGGTCCAAATGTTTTTTTCCTATTAGAATCCCATTCCCCTACCCTTTTGCTCTACATTTACCCCGACTAATTCACTCAACCCAATCATTCCTGAACACTATGGGCAATTGAGCACGGTCAGGTCACCTCCCCTGTACATCTGTGGATTGTGGGAGGAAACGGCAGCACCTGGAGGAACCCACACTGTCATGGGGAAGAATATGCAAACTCCACATGGACAGTCACCCAATACAGGAATTGAGCCTGTGTCCCTGGTGTTGAGAGGTAGCAGTGCTAACCGTTGAGCCACTGTGCCACCCTGAAATTGTAATTGCATTCACATCTACCACGTCCTCTGCAAGTTTATTCCACATGTGAACCACTCTTGTGCAAAAACAAAAAATAACATCGGAACTTCTTTTTAAAGCCTTACTTTTTAATTTGAGAAAAGGATGTCCCCAATCTTGAATCGCAACCCCTCCTGGAAAGGGCACCTGCTGTTCACATTACCAAAACTCTTCAGGATTTTATAAACCTCTAATAAGTTCACCCCTCAGCCTCCTGTGCTCCAGTGAAAAAGGACCCAACCTATCCAGACTCTGCTTATAATTCAATCCCTCCGTTCCCATCACCATCCTGGTAAATCTCTTCTGAACCTGCTCCGATTTAATAATATCCTTCCTATAACAGCACAAGCAGAACTGGGCACAGTATTCCAGAAGAGGCCTCCCCAACATCCTGTACAACCTCAACATAATGTCCCAACGCCTATATTCAAAGATCTGAGCAATGAAGGCAAATGTGCTAAACCCCTTCTGAACCACCCTGTCTGCATGTGACACATAGTTCAAAGATCTGAACCCCTCGGTCTCTTTGTTCCATATCACTATCCGAGGCCCAACTTTTAATCAGTCTAAGTCCAGCCTTCGTTTGTTTTACCAAGATGTAATATTTTGCATTTATTCCAATCCAAAAATCACAAACATCCTTCGAGTATAGAGGCAAGAATGTTACAGAGATGTTACAGGTGCATGGTTCTCTGAAAGTTGATTCACAGGTAGACAGGACAATGACGAAAGCTTTTGACACACTGGCCTTCAGCAGTGCATATCACTGAGTATCGAAATCAGGGAATTACGTTACAGTTAATAGAATGCTGGTGAGGCCATACTGGTAGCGTAATGTTCAGTTTTCCTTTCAATTTGCTATAGGAAGTGTGTTATTAAATTGGAAAGACGGCTGAAGACATATACAAGGATGTTACTGTCTCAATAGTCTGAGTTATAGGGAGAGTTTGGACAAGCTGGGATATTTTACTTTAGCCTGTATGAGGTTGAGGGGGATCTGACAGAAGTGTATAAGATCATGACAGGCATGGACCGAATGAATGTACTCAGTCTTTTTTCCCAGGGTTTGGCAATCACAGACTAGAGGGCATCAGTTTAAGGACAGAGGGGAAAGAGGGGAAAATCAGGAAGGCAAAAAGGGGACAGGAGACCGCTTTGGCGAATAGGGAAAGGGTTTTTACAAATACATTAAGAGCAAATGGGTCACTAGAGAGAGAATAGGCCACCTCAAAGATCAGCAAGGCAGCCTCTGTGTGAAGACACAGGAGATGGAGTTGTTGGGGGGGGGATACTAAACAAGGGGCATCAGTGTTTACTGTGGAGAAGGACAGATTTGTGGGGGTTGTCAAGATTAGAGATCGTGAGGGTGGGTGATGAGATGGGAGGCAATTGGAGGATGTTACAGAGATGCTTGTGATACCACAGATAGTGATGGTTCTGAGGCGAGAGAGGATTTCTAGAGATAAGGAAGAGTTTAGTCTGGATGAGGTGACAGTGATCTGGGGAGTTGTGAGCATGGAGGAATTCAGAGATAGCGAGAGTTTGAGTCCTAAAATGATACAGAACAGAGACAGACCCTGTGGTTAAACCAGTCCGTGTTGACCATAATTCCCAACTAATCTAATCGCACCTGCCTCCGCTTGGTCCACATTCATCCAAATATTTCCTATTTATGGACTTGTCTAAATGTCTTTTAAACATTGTAATTGTATTCACAGCTGCCTCTTTTTCTGGGAGTTCACTTCACACATGTAAAGGTAAAAATAAATCACCAATTTATTTTTTAAACCTTTCTCCTCTATTTTCAAATTGTATGCACCCAGGTCTTGAATCCCCCCCTCCCCCTTATCTACACGCTTCATGGTTTTATAATCCTTTAAGGTCATCCCTCAACCTCCTACGCTGTAGTGAAAAAGCATCCCAGCCTATCCAGCTTCTCCTTGTGACACAATCCCTCCATTCATGGCAACATCCCGGTTAGTCTCTTCCGAATCCGCTCCAATTTAATAATATCCTTCCTATCACAGCACAACCAGAACTGGACACAGTATTCTAGAAGAGGCCTCCCCAGCATCCTGTACAGCCTCAACCTAAATTCCCAACTCTGGTACTCAGAGGTCTGAGCAATGGAGATAAGTGTGCTAACCACCTTCTTAAGCACCCTGTCTACATGTGACACAGACTAAGAAGACCTGTACCTCTCAGTCTCTTTGTTCCATATCACTACTCAAAGCCTTACTTTTAATTAGTGTAAGTCCTGCCCTCGTTTGTTTTATCAAGATGCAATATTTTGCATCAGTATTTACTGTGGAGAAGGACACGGGAGATGTAGAATGTGGGGAAATAAATGGTGACATCTTGAAAAATGTCCATACTACAGAGTACGGGATGTCTGGAAACGCATAAAGGATGGATCAATCCCCAGGCTTTGATCAGTTGTACCCTAAAATTCTGTGGGAAGCGAGGGAAGTGATTTCTGGGCCTCTTGCTGAGATTTTTGTATTATTGATAGTCACAGCTGAGGTGCCAGAAGACTGCGGGTTGGTTAATACGGCGCTACTATTTAACGAAGGCAGTTTGGACAAGCCCAGGAACTACAGATGCTGTGCTAGACTAGGTGTTGGAGGGAGCCCTGAGCGACAGGATTTGCGTGTATTTGGAAAAGCACAGACTGATTAGGGATAGTCAGCATAACTTTCTGCATGGGAAATCATGTGTCACATACTCGATCTGGTTTTTAAGAAGTAACAAAGAGGATTGATGAGAGAAGAGTAGTAGATGCGATCTATATGGACTTCAGTAAGGTGTTCGACAAGGTTCCCCATGGGAGACTGGTTATCAAGGTTAGATCTCACGGAAGTAGCCATTTGGATATAGAACTGGCTCAAAGGCAGAAGACAGAGGGTGGTGGTGATGGATGATTATTTTTCAGACTGGAGGCCTGTGACTAGTGGAGTGCCACAAGGATCGTGCTGGGTCCACTACTTCTCATCATTTATATAAATGAATTAGATGTGAACACGGGAGGTATAGATAGTAAGTTTGTAGATGGCACCAAACTTGGAGGTGTAGAGGACAGTGAAGAAGGTTACCTCAGATTTCAATGGGATTTTGATCAAATAGGCAAATGGGCTGAGGAGTGGCAGATGGAGTTCAATTCAGATCAGTGCGAGGTGCTGCATTTTGGAAAAGCAAAGCTTAGTAGGACTGATACACATCATGGTCAGGTCCTGGGGAGTGTTGCTGAACAAAGAGACCTTGTTGTGCAGGTTCATAGCTCCTTGAAAGTAAAGGCGCAAGTAGATAGGATAGTGAAGGTGTTTGGTATGATTTCGTTGATTAGTCAGAGTATTGACTAAGAGAGTTGGGAGGTCATGTTGCGGCTGTTCAGGACATTGGTTTGGCCACTCTTGCAATATTGTGCGCAATTCTGTTCTCCACCTATCACAAAGATGTTGTGTAACTTGAAAGGTTCACAAAAGATTTATAAGGATGTTGCTAGGGTTGGAGAATTTGAGATATAGGGATAGGCTGTACAGGCTGGGGCTGTTTTCCCTGGAGCGTCAGAGGCTGAGGAGTGATCTCAGAGGTTTATAAAATCATGAGCATGGATCAGATAGATAGACAAGGGATTTTCACTGGAGTGGGGGAGTCTAGAACTGGAGGGTATAGATTTAGCGTGAGGGAAAAGATATAAAAGGGACCTAAGGGGCAACTTTTTCATGCGACGGTGTTGTGTTTATGGAATGAGCTGCCAGAGGGAGTTGTGAAGGCTGGTACAATTGCAACATTTATTCGGCATCTGGATGAGTATATGAATAGGAAGGGTTTAGAGGGATATTGACCAAGTGCTGGCAAATGGGACGAGATTAGGTTCGGAAAACTGGTCGGTATGGACGAGTTTGACTGAAGGGTCTGTTTCCATGCTGTATGTCTGTGACTCACAGCCGGGGATCAGCTCAGTGGGTTTCAGTCTCTTCAAAGGTAAATCTTACTCTGTTTTACTTTTTCAAATCTGCAACATTCAGTAGGGTGAGTGTTTACTAGTTTAAGTGCCTCTGTTATGATCTTTTGGTTGAATGTTTTAAATGTAAAATACAGGTACTAATGTATTCGAGAGTAGTCTTTTGTAAAGCTGTAAGACTCTGCCTTTTTCTGGGTCTACAGATTAAGGTGCAGAGATGGCCATTCGTACAGTGATGTGCACTTCCTGGAGGAGAGTAGGGGGAGTTTGAATGATCCTGAGGATAGCCTACAGGAAGTGATGCAAATCCTCTTGGATCACATGGATCAGATGGAGCGGTGCTTAATGGTAATGAAGAATTTACAAAAGTCAGGATGTGTGATAGGTGGCAGTTTCAGGCCGAAAAACTGCCGATACAGTCAGGTAGATGGGTTACC
This sequence comes from Chiloscyllium punctatum, assembly GCF_047496795.1. NCBI lineage: Eukaryota > Metazoa > Chordata > Chondrichthyes > Orectolobiformes > Hemiscylliidae > Chiloscyllium > Chiloscyllium punctatum. The sequence continues at coordinate 39,390,405 of NC_092769.1, read as the reverse complement.
TCTCGGAAAGGTAGGAGAGGGAGGTAGGTAGAGAAGGAGTCTCCTGTGGCTATCCCCATCTGAAACAAGTATACTATTATGGATAATGTAGGTGGTCATAGACTCTCAGGGGAATTTTGCACTGACAGCCAAGTTACTGCTACTGAGACTGGCTCGACTATAATGAGAGGTATATCAGATTCCAAACGCTCAAGGATGATAAGGGACTCTGTAGTTGGGCACAGACTGCCCTTTCTGTAGCTGACAGACATCAGAATGGGGTGGTACCTCCCTGGTGCCAGGATCAAGGATGTTTAGGACAGGTAGCAGAATATTCTCAAAGGGAAGAATGACCAGTGAGAGGTCATTGTACATTGGTACCAATGACATAGGAAGGGGAAGAGATGAAGTCCTGATGAGAGAATATAGCAAATTAGCCTGGAATATAAAAAAGTAGGTCCTCGACCATAATATCTGCATTACTTCTGGTGCTACATGCTAGTGAGAGTAGGAATAGCAGGATGGAGGAGATGAATGATTGGCTATGGAGCTGGTGTAGGGCAGAAGGATTCACATCTTTTGATCATCGTAAGCTCCTCTGGAGTAGAGTTGACCTGCATAAGAAGGATGGATTGTACCTGAATTAGAAAGTGTCTAATATCCAGGCAGGGAGATTTGCTCGTGCTACTCAGGTGGCATTAATCCAGTGAGGGTAAACCCAAAGAGATAGTGAGAAAAGAGGTAAGTCTGAGGCTGGTACAGTTCAGAAGTCAGACAGTCAAGACAGGCAAGGGCAAGGCACAGAACCAGGTGGAACTGACAAGTTACACTGCATTTACTTCAATGCAAGAGGCCTGACAGGGAAGGCAGATGGGCTCAGGGTATGGTTTTGAATGTGGCACTGGGATATCATGAGTATTACAGAAACGTTGCTCAGAGATGGGTAGGACTGGCAGTGTAATGTTCCAGGGTATCGATGCAAGAGGAAGGATAGAAAGGGGGACATGAGAGGAGGCGGAGTGGCCTTTTTGTTTAGAGGTAGCATTACAGTTGTGCTGAGGGAGGATATTCCTGGGAGTACGTCCAGTGAAGTTATTTTGGTGGAACTGGGAAATAAGAAAGGGATCATCACCTTGTTGTTACTATCTGCGTGGGTTTCGTCTATTTGCTCTGGTTTCCTCCCATTATCTAAAGATATGCAGGTTGTGTGGATATTCCAGGCTGAATTGCCCATATTGTTCAGGGATGTGCACGCTAGGTGGATTAGCCATGGGGAATGCAGTGGTAAGGTAGGAGTCTCTGAGGGTCCGTGTGGTTGTGATGAGCTGAATGGCCTACTTCCACGCTGTCAGGGTTCTTTGATAATTCTACTAGTTTTAAAATAGTTACAGAAAATAATAGACCAGATCTAAATGGTGTTCTAAATTGGACAAAGGCGAATTTTGACAGTACAAGACAGTACAAGGTATTCCTTTGCTATTCCCAGGCTGGAAAGTGGGAACATAAGAACATAAAGAGGAGCAGGAGTAGGCTACATGGCCCCTCAAGCCTGCTCTTCCATTTAATAAGATCAGGGCTGATCTTTTCATGGCCTCTGCTCCACTTTCCTGTTCTCTCACCATAACCCTTAATTCCTTTCCTGTTCACAAATCTACCTTTTGACCTAACGATAGTCAAGTCGATAACCTAAACTGCTGCACTCAGCAGCAAATTCCACAGATTCACAGATTTAGCTGAAGAAGTCCATCCTGAACTCAGTCCTAAATCTGATACCCCCTTATTTTGATGCTCTGCTCCCTAGTTTAAGCGACCCCTAGCGGAAATCACCTCCCTGCTTCTATCTTATCTACTCCGTTCATAATTTTATTTTTTTTCCCATCCAACCTCCCATATTTCGAAATTCCAATGAGCATACTACCAGTTTCCTCAATCTCTCTGCATACGCCAACCCTCTGAAATCCTGACTGAAACTAGTGACCCTCCTCTACACTCCCTCCTGTGTCAGTACATCTTTGCTAATGTAAGGGGACCAAACCTGTACACAGTACTCCAGGTGTAGCCTCCCCAGCACCCTGTACAGCTGCAGCATAACCATCCCTCTAGCAATGAAGGACAATATTCCCTTCACTGTCTTAATTACCTGCTGTACCTGAAAACCAACTTGCTGTGATTCGTGCATAAGGACACCCAGCTCCCTCTGCACAGCAGCATGCTGCAAGTTTTCACCATTTCATCATCAGTTTGCTGTTAGTCTGACCAAAATGGATGACTTCACGTTTCCCAATCTTGTCCTTCATCTGCCAGATCCTTACCCACTCACATAGCCTATCTGTATCCCTGTGCAGACTTACAGTGGCCTCGGCACACATTGCTCTACCACTCATCTTAGTGAAGTCTACCTTTCATGAATCGATGCTGTGTCTGCTCAATGAGATAATTTCTATCCACATAGCTCACTATTTCTTCCTTAAGAGATCGGGCATTTTCCCCACCAAAGAAGTTATGCTAACAGGTCCATTTTAAAATATTCGCATCACATTTGTAGCTTGCCAATCTGTCAGATCTGTCCCAGAGTCCAGCAAATTTTAGTGAATTATCACGAGTGCATTTGCTATTTACCCACTGCCATCTGTTAACGTCCCCTGGGATGCACTCCATCACGGCTAGGAGACCCATCTACCTTTCGGCTGTTATCTTTCCCAACACCACCTCTTTACTGAGAATGATTGCTTCTTTGTCCTCATCTGCCATTGCGTCCATAGGCCTGCAACAACGAGAGTACACAGACAGTATGTTCCTGTTAAGGCCTTAATAGGTAGTGTAGGGAATGCTGCCTGTCGAGAGAAATTGAGAGTCTCGTCAAGAAAATGAAGGAGCGATACGGCAGGTGCAGACAGCTGGGTTTGTGTAAATTCCTGGAGGAGTATAGGGGCAGTCGGAGTCTCCTCGAGGGAAACCAGGAGAGCAAAAACGGGACATGAGAGAGCTTTGGGAAATAGGTTCCCAGAGAATCCAGAGATTCCAGAAATACACTAAGGATAAACGAGTAACCAGGCAGAGAATAGGGACCCTCAAAGATCAAGAGAAAGGTCCTATTTGTCCGAGATAAGTATATACCTGTCAGGCAGGGCGGAAGCTGTAGAGTGCAGGAGCTGTGGTTTACAAAGGAAATGGAATCTCTCTTCAAAAGGAAGAAGGCGGCTTATGTTAGGATGAGATGTGAAGCGTCTGTTAGGGCGCTTGAGGGTTACAAAATAGCCAGCAAAGTCCTAAAGAAAGAGCTCAGAAGTGCCAGGAGGACACATGAGAAATTGTTGGCGGATAGAAACAGGGTAAACCCTAAGGCTTTCTATAGGTATTTAAAGAATGACGAATAAGATTAGGGCCAATCAAGGATAGTAGTGGGGAGTTGTGTGTAGAGTCAGAGGAGATAGGGGAAGCACTAAATGAATATTTTTCAACACTATTCCCTTTAGAAAATGACAATGTTGTTGAGATTACTGAGATACAGGCTACTAGACTAGGTGGGATTAAGGCTCATGAGGAATAGGTATTAGAAATCTTGCAGAGTGTGAAAATAGATAAAACCCATTTGGCCCAGTGAACTTATCCCAGGATCCTCTGGGAAGCCAAGGTAGAGATTGCCGAGCCTTGGCATTGATCTTTAAATCATCATTGTCTACAGGAATAGTGCCAGAAGACTGGAGGATAGCACATGTGGTTCCCCTGTTCAAGAAGGGGAGTAGAGACAACCCTGGTAATTATAGACTAGTGAGCCTTACATCAGTTGTTGGTAAAGTGTTGGAAAAGGTTATAAGAGATATGATCCAGAAAAGAATAATTTGATTAGGGATAGTCAGCACGGTTTTGTGAAGGGTAGGTCGTGCCTCACAAACCTTATTGAGTTCTTTGAGAAGGTGACCAAACAGATAGGTGAGAGTAAACCGGTTGATGTGGTGTATATGGATTTCAGCAACGCGTTCGATAAGGTTCCCCACAGTAGACTATTGTACAAAATGCGGAAGGATGGGATTGTGGGAGATAAAGCAGTTTGGATCAGTAATTGGCTCGCTGAAAGCAGACAGTGGTGATTGATGGGAAACGTTCATCCTGGAGTCCAGTTGCCAGTAGTGTACCGCAAGGGTCGGCGTTGGGTCCACTGTTGTTCGTCATTTTCATAAACTACCTGGATGAGGGCGTAGAAGGATGGATTAGTAAATTTGCAGACAACACGAAGGTTGGTGGAGTTGTGGATAGTGACGAAGGATGTTGTACGTTACAGAGAGACTTAGATAAGCTGCAGAACTGGGCTGAGAGGTGGCAAATGGAGTTTAATGCGGACAAGTGTGAGGTGATTCACTTTGGTCAGAGTAACTGGAATGCAAAGTACTGGGCTAATGGTATGATTCTTGGTAGTGTAGATGAGCAGAGAGATCTCAGTGTCCAGGTACACATTTCCTTGAAAGTTGCCACCAGGTTGACGGGGTTGTTTAGAAGGCATACAGGGTTTTAGCTGTTATTAACAGGGGGATCGAAATCCGGAACCATGATGTTATGCTACAGCTGTACAAAACTCTAGTGAGGCTGCACGGTATTGTGTACAGTTCTGTTCCCCACATTATAAGGAGGATGTGGAAGCTTTGAAAGGGTGCAGAGGAGATTTACTAGGATGTTGCCTGGTATGGTGGGAAGGTCTTACAAGGAAAGGCTGAGGGACTTGAGGCTGTTTTCGTTAGAGAAGAAGGTTGATACGTTACTTAATAGAGACATACAAGATAATCAGATGGTTAGATAGGGTGGACAGGGAGAGCCTTTTTCCAAGAATGGTGACGGCGAGCACGAGGAGATATAGCTTTAAATTGAGGGGTGATAGATATAGGACAGATGTCAGAGGTAATTTCTTTACTCAGAGAGTAGTCCGTGTATGGAATGCTTTGCCTGCAACGGTAGTAGATTCACCAACTTTAAGTACATTTAAGTCGTTATTGGACAAGCAAATGGACGTACATGGAATAGTGTTGGTTAAATGGGCTTCAGATTGGTATGACAGGTCGGCGCGACATTGAGGGCCGAAGAGCCTGTACTGTGTTTTAATGTTCTATGTTCTATGAGCAATATGCTGTAAGGATCGTTTCTGGGTCCACTGCTTTTCTTCATTTATGTAAATGTTTTCTATGTGAATATAGGAGGCATGGTCAGTGACTTTACATAGATACCAAAATTGGAGGTGCAGTGAACAGGGAAGAAGGTTACCTCAGATTACAATGGGACTTCAAACAAATGGGCTTTGGAGTGGCAGATGGAGTTTAATTCAGAAAAATGTGAGATGCTCCATTTTGGAAAATCAAATCAGGGCAGGACTAATACACTTAATGGAAAGGTCCTGAGGAGCGTTGCTGAACAAAGATCTTGGAGTGCAGGTTCATAGTTCCTGAAAGTGGAGTCATAGATAGGCAGGGTAGTGAAGAAGGCGTTTAGTATCCTTGCCTTTACTGGTTAGTGGATTGAGTACACGAGTTGTGACGGCGTTTTGTGGCTGTTCAGCACATTGATTCAGCCACTTCTTTAATTTTGCTTTCAGTCCTGGTTTCCCCGCTATCGGAATGATATTGTGAAACTTGAAAGGGTTCAGAAAAGATGTGCAAAGATGTTACTAGGGTTGAGGGTTTCAGCTATATAGGGATGGGCTGAATAGGCTGGGGCTGTTTTCCCTGGAGCATCGGATGCTGACAGATGACCTCAGTGGTTGTTACAATTGTGAGGGACATGGATAGGGTGATCAACCAGGATCTTATTCACAGGTTAGGTGTGTCCAAATCTATGGGGCACAGGCTTAAGGAGTGAGGAAAACAATTTATAAGGGATCTGAGGGGCATTGTTTTCAAGCTGAACGTGCTATGTGTATGGAATGAGCTGCCAGAGAAAGTGTGGTGGCTGGAACAATTGCAACATTTAAAAGGCAACATTTAAAAGATTGGGTAAGTGATTAGGAAAGGTTTAGAAGGTTATGGGCCAAGTGTTGTCAAATGGGACGAGATTAATTTAGAATATCTGATCGGCATGGACAAGTTGGACCAAACGGTTGGTTTCTGTGCTGTACATCTCGATAACACTGAAACATTAAAATAAGATACGTTTCTCTATGTGGAGAGTTAGCAGAAGGTCGGATAATTCTCCTTGGAACTCAGAAAGTTAAGCAGTGATTTCAACTAGGAGCAGATTTCTTACAGGCAAATGGGAGGTGAGTTGGGACAGACTGGCACCATCTCCAGAGAGAGAGAGTACAGCCCCAATGGGCTGAATAGCCCCCAGTCCCTCTACTCTGTGATACTGCCCCCTTTCACTGAATGTTGAAGCTCATGCCAGTGCAGAGCCATAGAGATATACAGCATGAAAACAGCCCTTTTGGTCAAACTAGTCCATGCTGACCAGATATCCGAACTTAATCTCGTCCCATTTGCCAACACTTGGCACACATCCCACTACACCCTTCCAATACATACACCCATCCAGATGCCAAATGGTCTAGTTTTACCAACTTCCACCACTTCCCCTGACAGAAGATTCCATACACACACCACCTGCTGTGAAAAAAGTTGACCCTCTGATCCCTTTTATATATTTCCCCTCGCACATTGAACCTATGCCCGCTAGTTCTGGACACCCCCACCCCAGGGCAAGGACCTTGTCTATTTATCCTATCCATGCCCCTCATGATTTGATAAACCTCTATAAGGTCACCCTTCAGCCTCCAATACTCCTGGGAGGAGCGCACAACTCGTGTCACAATGGGGCCGGTGAGATTGATGGCAGCTTCAGACCAATAGGAGAGTTGATGTGATCCTCCAGACAATGGGAGTGAATGAGGGGTGGGTCCAGTGGGCCAACATGTGACCATAAACTGTGCAGGTGCACTGTCACTATGGTGCGGGTGTACTCCGTGAGTGTGAAGGGAATGAGAGAGACAGCAGAGATTGGGAGAGAAATTGAGTTTGTATGGACTGGGAGTGTTGATAAACACACGGTTTTAGGTGGCTAGACCTGAATTAGAAATTCCTGGTAAATTAGAACCAAAAGAGCTGCGGATGCTGTAAATCTCACAATAACCAAAAGGTACTGGAAAAGCTCAGCAGGTCTGGCAGCATCTGAGAAGAGAAATCAGAATTAACATTTTGGATTCGCTGAGCCTTCCTCAGAGCCGATGTGACTGAAAAGAAATGTCACTTTTTATGCAGAAGGTAGGGGTTAAGGAGTACATGATAGGTGGGGATAGAGTCCAAAGAAAGAGATGGGAGCAGTTGGACAACGGAGTGGATAACGAACTGGCTGGGGGAGGGTGAATAGCTGTTTATGAGGACTGTTAGTGGCGAACCATAGGTAGTGTGTAATGGCATGCTCTATGATAACAAGGACTGGTGTGTGGGTTAAGAGGCTAGGGCGCTAGGACATTGGAGAGTTCAGGGCCTAAAATTATTGAATTTGATAGAGGTGTTCAGGATGTCCAAGTAGAAAATGAGGTGTTGTTCTTCCAGCTTGTGTTAAAGTGTGGCGCTGGAAAAGCACAGCAGGTCAGGTAGCTGACCTTCAGCACTTGATCACCCTGAAGCTCTACTTTCCAGGGACTGTACACTTGTTCTGAGCCCTTCAGAGGGATTGAAGGGGATAGGGAGAGAACAGGAACAGGGTTGTGTTGTAATCTACAAAATAACGGTCACCCTCCCCCTCTCGGTGTCTCCCCTCTGTCTCCCATCCCCCATCATGCCTCCTCCCCACCGCAGGGAAAAGATCTTGTGTATTTTCCCTATCCATGCCCCTACTGATTTGATCAACCTCTATAAGGTCACCCATCAGCATCTGACGCTCCAGGGAAAACAGTGTATTCATCCGCTCCCTTTGGTTCAAATCCTCCAACCCTAGCAACATGCTTGTAATACTTTGCTGACCCCTTTCAAGTTTCACAATATTGTTTTGATAGGAAAGAGATCAGAATTGCATGCAATATTCCAAGCATGACCTAACCAAGGCCCTGTACAGCCGCAATATGACTTCCCACCTCCTATACTCAGTGCTCTGACCAATAAAGGAAAATATACTAAACACCTTCTTAACTATCCTATCTACCTGTGATTCTGCATTTCAAGGAGCTATGAACCTGTACTCCAAAGTCTCTTTCTCAGCAGCAATCCCGAGGACCTTATCATTAAGTGTATTCACCCTGCTAATATTTGCTTTTCCAAAATGCAGCACCTCACATTTATCTAAATTAAACTCCATCTGCCAGTCCTCAGCACATTCAACCATCTGATCAAGATCCCATTATAATCTGAGGTAATCCTGTTCACTGTCCACTACACCTCCAATTTTGGGGTCATCTTACGAACATTACTTCCTATATTCACATCCAAATCATTTATATAAATTATGAACATTTCAGGATCCAGCACCGATACATTGTGACATCCCACTGGTCACAGGTCTCCAATCTGAAAAGCAACCTTCCACCACCACCCTCTGTCTTCTCCCTTTGAACAAGTTTTGTATCCAAATGGCTAGTTGTCTCTGTATTCCATGAGATCTAACCTTGCTAACCAGTCTCCCATGGGGAACCTTGTTGAATGCCTTACTGAAGTCCATGTAGATTATTTCTACCGCTTTGCCGTCATCAATCCTCTTTGTTATTACTTCAAAAAAATTGAATCAAGTTCATGAGACGTGATTTCTCACACACAAAGCCGTTATTAATATCCCGGACTTAACTCTGTACATTGGGGTCTGCGTCACCCAGTTATGGGTGTTAATATTCTGGATAAATTTCACATACACCAACTTTGTGTTGGTGACTGTGTACTGAGTCTTGTTAATAACACCAACACAGATGAGTTCCTTTTGAAAGGCAGTCCCTATATCCCTAACCCCCTTCCAGTTGCTCTGTCTCCTCCATTCCCACCGTAGACAGTAAGTGGGAGGAGCTCATGGAGTTTCCATGTGAGTGAGATTGAGAAAATCTTCCCTTCTTTCCACTAGCCCACCAAGAAATGGCGGTAGTGTCCTTACCTCTGGACCAAGAGAATCGGGTTCAGAGTTTGGTAACAGCGGCTTTGAAGAGGCTGATTGGAAATCATGCCCAAGCCACCAGGCCATACTGTCTCCCAGCTGTCCCTGCCTGAGTCTCCAAACAGAACCATCCTGTCGTTTCTCTCCTGTCAGACTCTCCCATTGCTCAGTTTGTCCAGGATCCCCTCCTGCTGCTGCACTGCTCCTGTCCCTCACTGACCTGTCCATCCCCCAGTGTCCTCCACATTCATTCATTGTTTACAATCCCATTGTTCCAGTCCTGCAGCCCCGCCCCATCCACCCTATTGGGCACAGCTGCTGTCAATCACCCAGGCACCTGTGTGATCTGGAGCATGCTCTGTAGGAGGGGAGACCTGTGCACGGGCGCAGTGCTGGCCAATTGTTGGCGTATGTGCAGTATGGGTCAGTGCCAGCGAGGGAGGCTTTGGATGTGTGGGATTATTCTGTCATTGGCTGCTCCCTCCCTTCCTCCCTCTGAGAACAGGACCCAGGGGACTGGTCCCTGCCCTGGTATCGTGACAAGTGGTCGGCGTATCGGTGGGGGGAGCATTTTGCAGAAAGTTATCAGAACTCAGGTGAAGATTCAGGAATGTTATGGAAAGGAACAAAGGCAGGCCTGCAATTAAAGTTCTAATTTGGTTCATTTTAGTTCAACCAGATGTGATTTGTCCAGTGTGTGCAGGATGGTTCTTATCAGAGGGTTGGTGTGGAGGAAATAAATAAGAGGTTCCAGATTGGAAAAAAAAAATCAATGTTGGTCTGACTAGGAAACCTTGGGAGGTGGGGGGAGGATTCACCAACACCCAGGAGACTCCGAGTCAGATTCATTGATTTGATTAGATTTGATTTCCTGCAGTGTGGAAACATGCCCTTCGGCCCAGCCAGTCCACACCGACCCTCGGAAGTGTAGCCCACCCAGACCCATTTCCCTCTGACTAATGCACATAACACTATGGGCAATTTAGCCTAGCCGATTCACCTGACCAATGCATCTTTGGATTGTGGGAGAAAACCGGCGCACCCGGAGAAAACCCACGCAGACACGGAGAGAACATGCAAATTCCACACGGACGCTGTGGGGCAGCAGTGCCATCGTGCCACACCTTTGTTTTGGTCCTTAGTCTGCAGGCAGGAGCTAAGAAGCTGAATTCAACGAGAGGAGAGAGCATTAGAACTGGGTGTGGAGGAAAGGGGTGAGGAGATTGGTTTGGATTTCAGTTCACAGAAGGGAGAAATTGTGAGACTGAGAATTAAAGCTTTGGGGGAACAAAGAAACTACAATTTAATACTATAATTGTCTTATGAATTTCCATCCTGTGTTAATGGTGGTGACTTGTTTTCTCTGTTGTAGGGTACTGAAAGGGCAGATTTGTGAATGAGAAATTCAGATTGAACTTCATGTTCAGTTTTGACAGTTACTTAATCCGTGCCGATCTGAATATCATTGGCCTTTTCATGTGGAAAGAAAGGTGTGTATTCTGTCCGTGGGCGAATATTTCAAGTGTCAATGTGACTGGAAAAATTACTGAGACACAGCCAAGTCCATGTCAGCGTGGTGAATGTGGAGAGAGCTTTCATTTGTTTTTAAAAGTCTGAAAATACATGTCACATTTCCCAGGAATAATGAAGTTACAGATTTGTTTTGTATGAGGACAAGTTTTTAATTAACCATGCAACCAGAAAGACAGAAGGATACCTGCACCATGGAAAATACAATGAAAACGGGATTGTTGTAATGGGGTTAATTTTCGATCATGGCTTGTAATCCGTTGGCGATGTCACGTCTGTTCCAGCGCCGTGGGGAGACACTGGAAATGTGATGAATGCAGTGAAGATTTCGGTTATTCAACTGGATAAGGTGCAGAAGAAATGGGCTCAGGGGTCTGAGTTAGAGGGAGAGGTTGGACAAGCGAGGATTCTTTTTTGTTTAGAGCAGAGGAAACAGAGGGGAGATCTATTTCTGGCAGTGTATAATATTGTGACAGGCTTGGGTAAGGTGAATGCACTCAGTCTTTTTCCCAGGAAATCAAGGAGTAGAGGGCATCAGTTTAAGGTGAGAGGAGAAATTATGAAAGGGAACCTGAGGGGCAACTGTTTTACATAGAAGGTGGTATGTATATGGACTGAGCTGCCAGTGGAAGTGGTTGAGGTGGGTACATTAACAACATGTAAAAGACATTTGGACAAATACATGGATAGCAAAGGGTCAGATGCAGATGGGCCAAGTGCAGGGAAATGGGTTCGCGTGGATGGACATATTGGCCGGCATGGGCCAGATTGGGCCAAAGGGCCTGTCTCTGCTGTAGGACTCTGACTCCAAATATATTTTCTATTTCTCCCGCCACCTCTGGTAGTACCCTGGGATGTATTCCATCCTGGCAAAGAGACATGTCTACCTTTAGCTCCATTAGCTTGCCCAGCTCTAACACTTTCGTGATAATGGTTGTTCCTTGGTCTTCACCTTCCTCAGTCTCCTTATCAATTACTGGCATGTTCTTCGTATCCTCCACTGTGAAGACTGACTGCTGTGTACTCATATTCCTGAACCCTGCTGGATAGGAATAACTGGGCACAGAACTCTGAGAGGTCTTCTTTGAGTCTTTATTGATGAGACATGGCAGTTACCTGGATAGTGTACATGCAGAACACCTCCAGGCAGCATCAGGTAACTCCCCGCCTGTCCGATGTGCCGCTCCCATTCTTATACCTTTGTGGTTTGTGTTTTGAATGGACGCTGTCTCTCAATATTATCTCCATGGCAATGGCAGTTAAAAAAGTCGAGTTCAGCTCAGCACTTTGTGGTTAAACCACATACCCCTCCCTCACGGCCCTGTGGCTCAGTCAGGTATCTGACAGGCACTTCAGTTTCCGTGGGGCTGTCTATCAGGATTCTGATGTGGAAGAACTGGTGTTGGAGTGGGGTGGGCAAAGTTAAAAGCCACACATCACCAAGTTATAGTCCAACAGGTTTATTTGGAAGTACAAGCTTTTGGAGTGTGCTGAGATTTTGCACTTGATCAGGATTATCTCTATGGTAACAGTTAAGTGCTTCAACAATTACAGAGGCCATATGTTCCCCAAATAATAGGTTCCCCTCTAACAGTGTAAACTGCTATTCCAGCCCTGGGGATAGCTACTCATCACTTTTCTCCCCCAATCCCATCCAGCTTTCTGTTGATCTTTAAAGTTTTTCTAATCTCCTAGTTTCTTCTTGGTCTTTGCCAATTTGAATGCTTTCTATTTCAGTTTGATAGACTCCCTTATTTCCTTATCCACCCACGGCAGATTATTCCATTTCCTACAGTCCTCCCTTTTCACTGATATATAATTTTGCTGAGCAGTTTGAAAGATTATTTGATATTCCTCCACTGTCTGTCAACTGTCCCACCCTAAAGTCTTTGCTTCCAGTCTACATTAGCCAACTCCTGCCTCATCCTATTGTAGTCTCCTTTGTTTAAACACAGGATCTTGGGATTGGATTTAATCTTCCCGCTTTCCAACTGTATTCTAAATTCAACCAGATTTATCACAAGTCTTTTATCAGATTACGAGGTGAGGCCATGTTACCTGGATGTTTTGGTTTTCATTGTCAGAGACCTTGGCTTTGTAATAAAGTACAGGATAGATGTTCAAAACAGAGTATTCTGGACGGTGTGAATGTACTGAACAGTCTAAAACCATAAATCACTGTCTCCCCTCAGTTTACATGATCTGGAGATGCCGGTGTTGGACTGGGGTGTACAAAGTTAAAAATCTCACAACACCAGGTTATAGTCCCTCAGGTTTAATTGGAAGCACACTGGATTTTGGAGCGTTGCTCCTTCATCATGATCCAATTAAATAAGTTGGACTATAACCGGTCTAACTCACCTCAGTTTAAAATTGAAAAATCATTTTCTCCCACATGCTTCCTTACTTTCGAAGTTTGAAACGCTAATCCACCTGACTATCCTGCTTTTTCCAAAAATCTCCTTTGGTGAAGGTGGTGAGTTTTGGATTCAGCTTTTCCGTTATTACCGCAAGAAGATAAGCACTGGGCACAGGAGAGGCAATGCAGCTCCACCATTTAATACCATGCTGATTGAGCTCACCTCGGTCTCAGCTGGATTTTCCTGCCTGCTCTCTCTTACCCTTCAATTCATTGCAAATTCAACATCTGTATTTCTTCAGTAAATTTGCTCATTGTCCTAGCATCTACCGCATTTTGAATAGGGAATTCCACAGATACACAGCACATTGAGATAGGTACATTCTTCTATATGAGAATGGAATAGGAGCCCTACCGTGCAGAAATAGGGTAATCGTCCATGGAGTCCACGCCAACCCTATCATGAGCATCCCATTCACACTCACCCATTCCCTGTATTTCCCATGGTTAATGGCTTAACCTGCACAGGTATGGGCACTGGGAATTTCGCATAGCCAATCCACTTAACCTGCACATCTTTGGACTGTGGGGTGAAACTCGAGCACCCAGAGGAAACCCGCAGTGACGCAGGGAGCACGTGTAAACTCCACACAGTTGCCTAAGGCTGTAACCAAATCCAGGTCTCTGACGCTGTGAGTCAGCAATGCTAACCATTGAGTCACCTCTGCTTAAAATCTCCTGCTCCTATTATTCTCGCCACACCCCAGTTGGCTGAATCTATATTCCTTACATCAGAAAATCAGGTTGTGGAAGCAGATGTTTCAATAAAACCCAGTGACAATCCAAATGTTATGTGTGTCTGAATGGGGATCAGATACACAACACCCTCCAGTCTACACTTTTCGTTGACTTTCCAGAGACAGGGCTCCAATGGCGTCATGGGGACTACAACTCCCACAATCCCTGAGGCAGGGACCACACGTGTGTGGGGAAACACGGCACTGTACATGTACAAAATGTGTGCGGGTTTTGGAGCATGTGCTTTGGGTAAATATGCTTTGCGGAAAGTTTTTCACACTGTGATTGGCTGGAGGAGGAACGTATTTACTCATAGTATTGATCTGTTGGGGGAGGGGGTCAAAGTATCACTACATCCATGGAGGACCACTCTCCATCCCCAATTCATTGTTATGGTCGGAATCAACTAATGGGGAACGAAGAAGGATCTGATCCATTCTCCCAGATTGAAGGTTCCTCTTCTGTCCAGGATCTGCCACCTCCCTTTCTTTCCTTTTGTTTCATTCTGCTGTTACATTATTCACTTGCAGCAACTGAAGGGAAAGGAAGTGAACCCAGAAAGGGTGCAGAGTCTAACCAGGGACGGGAAGTGGTGGCATGGATCTGTTTATCAGTAACACCATGGGAATGGGGAGGGTGTACATTAGGGGGTAGCAGAGTCAGAATGGTGGGAGAGAGTAAGTGGGCTGGAGGGTTACAGCTTTGAGGGAAGAAAGGGAAAAAGAGTAAGTAGAATTGTCTGCTCTGAATTTCTAACATGTACATATTCCTTTATACAGGGTGCTAGATGGTGAAGATTTGCAGACTGAAATCTCAAAGTCATGTGCAGATCATGATTAAGTTAACCAGCATTTGAAGAAGCAAAGACAGAGAATCACTCAGCCAAAATCCTGCAACACTCTCATCGCAGCATTTTCGATCTCTCTGCACCAAATGGACTGTGAATTGTACAAGACAGCAGCTCCCTACCATCTTCTCAAGGGTAACTAGAGATGGGGAATAAATGCTGGCTGAGCCAGTGATGCCCATATCCTGGAAATGGTTTCTATCTCTAGTTGCTGAACCCCAGTTGATGTTCCTGCAGGATGATGAGGGACGCTGAGTGCATCCTCCAGGAGGTAGCACCATCACATTACCCCTGCCTACACCCACACAGTAACACAGCAACATCACTGGAACAAAAGGCAGTGAAGCCAAAGGAGGACTTAGATATAGTTCTTCAAGGTAAAGTCATGAAAAGGGATTGGAACACAGCAGGAGACTGAGCTGGATGGTCAGCTGTTTCCCATTGAATGGTGGAGCAGGATTGAAAGGCTGAATGGTCTCCTCCTGCTGCTATCCCCCAGGTCTGTATATAGTCATGGAGCCTGGGCAGGAAGGAGTTCGCAGGGATTCTCCAGGAGATTGCACTTCCACAACAGTTTTCAGTGAGGGATGGTTTGATGGATTTTATTTAACATTTATCTTTCACAAAAGGTTTGTAAATTTTGGTTTTAAAATGTTGTAAAAGTTATTTTGCACAGCAAATAAAATTAAAGAAAATAACGTAAACTGTCTGAATATAACAGTTTTAAAACTTTCAACCCTTGTAAAACAAAATCCTGTCTATTCCTGGACACAATCACTTTCCAGCTACTCAAACTCCAGGGAAATATTCCCTCCCTGTCTGAACCTTTGGTTTGATTTAACTGCTTTTCAGTTCTCGTTCTGTTAGCTGTGAAGCATTCTTTTTCCCCATTTCTCCGACCCAGAAATGTGAGCACAGCAATCTACCCACCATCAAAATCATCAGTACGCCATTTTGCTTTTGGTTAACATATAATCACCAGCAGTGCAAATGTGAGGACTGCAGATGCTGGAAACAAGAGCCTAGATTAGAGGGATGCTGGAAAAGGCCTTTTGCTGAAATGTTGATTTTCCGGCTCCTCAGATCTTGCCTGACCTGCTGTGCTTTTCCAACACCACTCTAATCTAGACATATAATCACCAGCAGTCAACCATTTGTGTAACCAATTGAATATTTCCAAACAAAGCCCATTTCGGGCCAAGCAAACCATTACAAGTGTCAGAATGAGAAGGGACTAAATCAAAGTAGAGTTGTGGGGAGGGGGCAGCGATGGAGATAAAGCACTATATCCCCTGCGTTGCCCACTTCTATCTAAAGGCATCGAGAGCATTGATGCACACCACATGCTCCTTCTCCAAGGACACCCTGCTGTGTAGCCTTTATCCTCAATCATAGAATAAAATCCCTACAGTGTGGGAGGAGAGCATTGGCCCATCAAACCCCACCGACCATCCGAAGAACATCACGCCCAGAGCACTCCATCACTGTAACACTGCATTTCCCATGGCTGATCCACCTAGTCTGTACAATTCTGGATCCTGTGGACAATTTAGCACGACTGATCCACCTAACCTGCACATCTTTGGACTGTGGGAGGAAACCAGAACACCTGGAGGGGACCCACACTATCATGGAGAGAATGTGGGAACTCCACACAGGCCGTTGGACAAGGCTGGACTCCAACTTTGTACCTGATGCTGTGAAGCAGCTGTGCTACAATCACAATTTAAATCAAAACAGATGATCCCTGCTCATTGTCACATTGCTGTTTGTGGG
Source organism: Chiloscyllium punctatum (assembly GCF_047496795.1). Classification (NCBI taxonomy): domain Eukaryota; kingdom Metazoa; phylum Chordata; class Chondrichthyes; order Orectolobiformes; family Hemiscylliidae; genus Chiloscyllium; species Chiloscyllium punctatum. The sequence goes on along the minus strand of NC_092769.1, from coordinate 39,374,062 downwards.
GACTTACTGCCCAGAGAGACATCCTGAGGTTCAGAAAGTGGCAATGTAAGTTCAGTCACCTCCAGCCCAGTTAATGTGGTTAACAACAACATCAATACTCCAACAGTGTCATCATGTACAAGGTCCACTCCTGACTCTGATGGACAGTAACATCAGAATCAGAGTCCTGCAGTCCACATGGAGCAGGGGGATGACCACTTCCCTGTGAGCACTCACTGGGCTCTCAATCGTGTTGAAGACGCAGCAAATCTCTTGTCACACAGAGGGGTGAACAGCTCCTACCCAGTGTGAACACGCTGGAGTCTCAGGGGGTGGGATGAATAACTGAATCCCTTCTCTTCACTGAGCATCTGAATGAGATCTGCCTCAGTAGATTGTGAGGTCGAGTAAATCCCTTCTCATACGTGGGGCAGGTGAAATGCCTCTCTGCAGTGTGACTGTGTCGGTGAGTGTCCCACTGTTCGGGTGAAGTGAATTCCTTATTCTGATTGAGCCCGTCCTCCTATTTCTCTCAGTTATCATTGACAATCTCACACCAGAACTTGTTCCAGAGAGTGTTCCAGAACAGGCAGAATGGTCAGCTGCGGCTGGTCACCTGACTTGTCACTGATCCTGAAAGGTTCACTCTCCACAAATGCTGCCAGATCTGCTGAATTTTTCCAGCAATTTCTTTTATTTTTTTCAGTTTTTCCCAGCATGTGCAGATGTTTAGTTTTCCAATTCTCATCTTGTCTGTTGCAGAGGAGTTTATTGATGAAATTAGAGGGTTTTGAAAATTGTACGTTATGTCACACATCAGCTATGATCATCATGAATGGCAGAGCAAAGTCGAGGGGCTGAATGGCCTCCTCCTGTTCCAAGGAAAGTTTTCCATTGTCAGCTTGTGGTAACATTTCCCATCACTGCTCAATTCACCTCCATGTCGAACACATTGTTACTGACTGAACAAACCTCCTGTGTTTGAAATAAACTTACTAATGCCCAGTGGCTCCCTCTCCTGCCACCCGGGTTTAACTCTCATCATGGAATACTGTCGTGTATTACTGCAGGAATGCCCACAAAGACTAATCCTGGAGTCTGTATCCCCTAGGATCCACAATCACCTTTTATTGACTTCTTCCTATTTCTATCAGGCTATTGAACTCTTGGTTTCAATCCAATCTCCTGTCATGCTCTTCAACATGTCCACATGGGTGGACTAGAGGTAGCTGGGATTTAATGAAGGGAAGTGGGGATTAGGTGGAAGCATGAGGAGCGGTGACAGCAAAGACAGTTCTCATTGTAACAGCAGAGTTTCTCCATGGCCTAGTGAGTGGTGAGACAGCTGAGTTTGTGGGCGGAGACAGTTTCAATCAGGGATTTGGTAAGACACTCAGACATTGACCTGTCCAACTGATTGTTAACTCAGACAGATAGAAAGAAAGATGCACATTTAGATATCACCTTTGATGATCTGGGGCAATGAAACATGCTTCCAACCCAAAGATTTCAACCTCAAAACTCTGAAAACACAGACACAATGCTTTCTGTTTGTACCAGGCTGTCTCTGAGGCTCCTCTTTTCTTGTGAAAAGCGTTTCGACCTGTTCAGCCTTTCCTGGTGATTATAATCGCTATGTTCCTGTGAGATTTGTGACTGAACCTTTATTTTCCTCTTCCTTGTGAGTGATGAAAGTAGCAGAAACAGTTCCTGACCTGTGAGGGGTTTTGATTGGAGTATTTATATTTACAAATCCATTCCCACCCTCACATACAGTGTGAAATTGATGTAAAACTGAAGGAAATGAGTGAGTGAGCACCCACAGAATCATAAAGGAATCATATGTATCTGAGTTGAATGAACAACAATCAAAACTAGTTAGAATCACAGAATCCCGTGGGTGCAGAAAGAGTTTATTCTGCCCATCGAGTCTGCAATGACCTGCTCACCCACCCTACCCGCATAACCCCACATTAACCATGGCTAGCCCAACCCACCTAAATTGCACACTGCGACCATGTTAGCATGGCCAATCCAGTGACGTTACACATCTGTGGGAAGGTCACAAATTACATACAAATGCTGAGAATTGTGGAAGATGGCTCACAAATACTAGACTCTGACACAAATGCTCTGCTTTTCAAAATAAAATCTGGGGGACACTGCAACCGGAAAAAGTTCTGATTTTCTTAGGAGGAAGAGAATTCAAAACTCACGCCACTGACCCAGGGGGCGCAGTGAAAGTTACAGAGGTCTCGGAACCATCAGAAATGTAAGAGGTTGTGAGCAAGGTGGGGGTGAGACAAGGACACAAAGACAGTCTGTCACACGGGGGAAGGCAGGAGAGGTTCAACAGCAGAAATGGTCGTCCCTCAAGGCCATGGAGAATGGAGTTAGAGCTGGGAAAGAAACAAGGAAATAAGGTGTGCAGCTGCCAAAGGAATATGTTAAAAAACAGATTATAAAAGCATAGAGGGCAGAGTTCAGTCTGAAATCTTTGCTCTCAATGATGAGTAAAAAAGCTGTAACGCCTGGGGAGTTGTATTTCAGCCAACACTTACCCAGGATTGGCCAAGTGTGCTGTCATTTTCTGATAATTTTTTTTCTGGCATTTGTAGTTCAAGTCTGATGACGCTAGTAACTTTTCAATTTGGACTGGAGTTTAAATTTCTGGAGAAATGTCAAATAAATCACATTGATCACATTCTGCACATCTTAGTCCATTACCCTGCATGTTCCAGTATTTCAGTGACATCCATGTCCTGCCGGTGGGACAGGACATACAGGGATGGTGACGATGGTGTCTAGGACATTGTAAGCTATGATTCTGTGCGTATGACTGTGTCGGCTTGTTGCTTGACTTGTCTGCGTTCCAGCTCACCCAAGAAGATGTTGGCAGGGTGAGACAGTACAGTTGGAGATCCTCTGCTCGCCAATTCCTTTCCTTTTTGTTTTTTTAGAATTTCATTCTCTCTCACTCTCCCCTTTGCAGACTCTGACAATCATGACAATTTTTTTTTTAAAAAACATGTCTCTATTAGAAAACCAATCGAGGAAAATATATTATTCTTGCATCAACTGCATTTTTAAACAAAATCCATTGTGTTCAATAAACACTGTCTCATTTTTTCCTTCAATTCTATCAAGTGAGCTATTATATTTTGTCCCTCAGTTTACCGATCTTAATAAATATCCAATCAATTTCAGAGCAACATGCTGACAAAGTATTGAAACAATTTATCTGTTTAGGTTTTAGCATTAGTTATAACGTCATTACAATTACAACAATTGCAGAATAATTGGTCTGGGTAACAAGTATACTGAGGTTTACAATTTAATTTATTGATTGTTTGAAAATTGGTACAATATATCCTTTTTTCAGGATTCTAACAGTAATTGTTAAGGCATTTGTACGACAATAATTATAGTATGCTTTAGTTTAGTTTTGCTAACAACTACAGTGATGTTTATATTTGAATTTAATCCAATCTTCCATAGTACCTATATAGTAATATAAAACTCCATTTTATTTCCAATCAACACACCTACAAAAGAATCCATTATTTCTGATGCAATGCGCACTGTTCAAAATATGACTTTTGCTCATTTGAATGATCTGTGTAATCCCAGCCTTATAAATTTAGAAAATCCTATTTACTTTTCCCTGCAACAATTCCTGTTCATTTTTTGCAGATAGCACAGTCAAATAGCAAGATGAAATTTATCATTATTCTTAAGTATGCCAGTAGAATTTTGAAAATCTCTATGTTGCTAATATATAATAATTGTTCATTTCAATCCATAGACTATAGAACAGTACAGCACAGCCCTTTGGCCACGATGTAGTTCAGACCTTTTATCATACTCTAAGATCAAACTAACCAACATGCCCTTCATTTACTATCATCCATGTGCCTATCCAAGAGTCGCTTAGATGTCCCTGATGAATCTGAACGTACTACCACCACTGGCAGTGCATTCCACACACTCACCACTATCTATAAAGAAACTATCTCTGACATCTCCCCACAACTTCCCCCATTCATCTTAAAATTATGCCACTTTGTGGGGAAACGTCTTTCATTATCCACTCTATCTATGCCTCTCATCATCTTACACAAAGCTATCAAGTAAACTATCATCCTCTTTCATTGCAATGACCAAAGCCCCAGCTCTGTCAATCTTTATTCATGAGACATGCCTTCCAGTCCAGGCAACATCTTGATAAATATCATCTGCACCTTCTCTAAAGCTTCCGCATCCTATGTCTTATGAGGTGATCAGAACAGAACACAATATTCCAAGTGTAGTCTCATCAGGGATCCACGGAGCTGCAGCATAACCTCGTGGCTATTAAACTCAATCTCGCCACTAATGAAAGCCAACACCCTATGCACCGTCATAATAACCCTATCACCTTGGATGTCAGCTATGAGGGATGTATGGACGTGCACCCCACGATCCCTCTGTTCCTCCACATTGTCAAAAATCCTGCAAATAATCTGAAAATTTGCATTCAAATTTGAAATTCGAAAATGAATAACTTCACATTTTCCCAGGTTGAACTCCATCTGCCACTTCTCAGCCCAGTTCTGCATAGTCAATGTCCTCCAGCAACGTACAAAAGCCTTCCACACTATCCACAACTCCAGCAACCCTCGTGTCATTGGCAAACTTCCGAACACACCCTTCCACTTCCTCATCCAAGTCATTTGTAAAAATCACGAAGAGGAGAGATCCCAGAACTAATTCCTTCAGAACACCATTGGTCACCGTGCTCCAAGCTGAAAACTATCTATGCAATCTCACCCTGTCTTCTATGGGTCAGCCAATTTATTATCTAACCAGGCAGGTTTCCCTATATCCCATGCCTCATTACTTTCTAAATGAGCCTACCATGGGGTACCTTATCAAACACCTTGCTAAAATCCTTATACACCACACCCACTACTCTGTCCTCACCAATGTGTTTGCCACAACATCAAATAATTCAATGAGCCTTGTGAGGCATAACCTGCCACTCACAAAGCCATGCTGACTATCTCTAATCAATCTAAGCTTTTCCAAAGAATCATAATCCTGTCTCTCTGAATTCTCTCCATATATTTGCCCACAACTGATGTAAGACTGACTCATCAATCATTCCCAGGATTATCTCAATTTCCTTTCTTGAATAAGGGAATAACGTTTCCCACCCTCCAATCATCTGTTATGACTCCACTGGACAGTGAGGATGCAAAGATCATTGCCAAAACACAGCAATCACTTGCCTCCCTTCTCATAACAAACTATGGCCCAGGGGACGTATCTATCCCCATTATTTTTAAATGTTTTCAGCACATTCTCTGTCTTTACATCAACCTGTTCGACCATATCAGCCTGTTTCATGTTGTCCTCACAAGGAAAAAGGTCCCACTCACTCGTGAATACAGAAGCAAAGTACTCATTAAAGACCTCACCAACCTGCTCAGACTCCTGGCACAAGTTTGCTTCACTATGATGCGTATAAATGTGGAATTATGTCTCAGCACTGAATTACTGTAAAGATATTGCAGTGTACAATCACTCGACTACTTTGAATATTGAACTGTATTTTAACTGAGAAAACACAGTTGAATTCATTTGATTATATTTCACTTCATGCTAACATTTATTGCATTTAGGACAACAATAAGAGTTTCCTTTTTACATATATGAAACTTACTTAAATTAATCACACGTTTATGTGAAGAAAATAGAATTAACATCTCCTTGTTCCTTCCTTTATCAATGACTGTTCATTTTGAAATTGTGGAAGTTGTACATTGTTGAAAGGAAGGGAACTTGTCGTCAGCTGAATATTCACATTGAATGACTGATGTATATTTAAAATTAAAGTACAATGATCATGCAGTTTTGTCAATTTGTCTTTCAAAGAATTGCCATGAGATTCCTCTTTATTTAAGACTATCATTCATTTATTCTATTGTTATTGTAAAATATTGTTTAATTTCCAGTCCATTACACACAGAAACCAACGAATTAATTCCCAATCGAATTACTACAATAAACAGCTGATTAGTTTTCATTTGTGTAACCACATTAAACATAATATTGCAGTTCTGACCGTCCTGAGTGGGAACATTATGAAAGGAGCCTGTGGAGCTGTGGCAGTGTCTCTATTACTAGACCCGAGGGAAGGTTTCAAATCACACCTTCAACACAAATATATCAAGAGCTATCTGAATGGAGATTAGAGAGTACCTAAGCACAGACTGAACTGCTTTTCAATACAACATTAGATCTGCTTTTATCTATTATATCAATAATCACAAAATCTGATACTTATTTGAGTCAGGTTACCAAGAAATATGTGTTGGAAAATTCGTTTTAGCCACTTTGCTTTTACAAAAGACTTACATCTGTCCCTGTTTTCTCTAACTGAAATAAATCTGAAGAGGATTTTCACTTTTACGAAAAAAGGGGAGGTGTTTCCCATATAAATTAATGCTTCTTCGATTTACCCCTTTTCAGTTTATGTAAGGTTTCATAATAACGCTCGACTTTCGGATAGTGGGGATACCTGTATCTAATTCTGTTGCTTATAAGTTCCTGGAGAGTATTTGAAAATGCTGCAGAATTAAAGATTACGATGTCTAAGTAATGAGATTGATCTTTTTTTGTTGCAAAGGGGCAAGTCCAAACAATTGAAACACTTTAAACATTATTCTCTTGTGCTATAAATTTGAAATAAAGTTGATATCTTCTTCAGTAAACTAACGAATGCTACCACCTATTACTTGTCAGTCAGCTGATTATCTACTTTGTAACTAAATGTTGTGATTCATCTAAATATTACTCTGTCCTTTGATGAAAGTGAATTTGTAACTGTTGTTCAGTTTATGAATTGTCAGAAACTTGTTTTTATTTTCCCATTCACCTGTTCATTTTGACCGTAAGATTGAAATGCTTTGAAAATATTGGAGTTTGTTCATTTAAAAATAAGGTTTGCACATCTCTCACATATCTCACTTCTTTTATTATGATTCAAGAATGTTTTCTGGTGGAATTCTAGTAAAGACCAAACATTTGTTGGCTTCAAATAAGGTCTTTAACATCCAGTTATCCATCTGTTGTTAATGTTTCAGCTGTTACATTGACATTGATTAGGTACTCATTCAGAAAGATCAACTGACAATTATAAACTACTTGCAGGATTATTGAATTGAGAAAAAGATACAGACGTGGAAACATTTTTTAGAAGGAATTGCTTTTTCATTCAAATGTGTAGGCTGTTCAAGAATTCTTTCACGCCTTCCATTGGTTTTGTTGTCGAGAATGTAAATTTATAATTCATGTGAATTTTAATGTGTTCTGTATTTTAAAATTTGTATCAGATTTAAGAAGAAAAAGAGGTGCAATTAACATGAAAACTTCAGTGAATAGAAAGCACAGTAAATTAAATTGACAGAGGTAACTTTTAGTATTGTCTCTGAATATTCAGTCAAATATTTCTAATGGCACGAGCATTGTGCCGGTAAAGCACAGCAGGTCAGGCAGCATTCAAGGAGAAGCAGAATCGACGTTTTGGGCATAAGTCCTTCATCAGGAATCTTTTCGATACACTGAATAATCCTGCTCTTTGAATGTGCCTGCACTTTTCCAACACCACAGCTTTCCTCACTTTCTCCAAATATGCTTAATGAACATGAACTGAAAATGTTAGCATCAGCAGTTGAACAAGACCAAATAAATGCAAATTTTTTTACAATATTTATCGTGAAAACTTGTTTGAGAACATGCAACAAATCAGGTCGAACAACATCTCTTGCCGTTAGAACCCTTGGCCATTCATAATAAAGAATAACCATGCTTTGAACAACCAGTATGGTGTATAACGACTGAACTGAAATACCAGAGGACAACTACTACATTTATTGAAGGGAATGATAACCAGATCCTTACTGTGATAGTGGGGATTGATCTCAGAAACAATAAAATTTTACTGTGATTATTCCACTGAACAGTAATTAGATGGTCGTGAAGATCTTTGTGTGGCTTTATGTGCAGTGTTTTGTTTGAACATTGATTTCAGTAACAGTGAGATATTTTACAAGATTGACAAGTGACAGTTAAAGATAAGTTTTAAATGCAACATTTCAAAAAATTGTCAGTTTTGTTTAGCAAAACACAATTCTAATTATATGGAATCCCTACTGTGTGGAAACAGGCCATTTGGCCCAACAAGTCTACACTGACGTTCCAAAGAATAATCCACTCAGCACCATTCTGCTCTCAGATTACTGGACATTTACCCCTGACTAATGTACCTAACCTACACATCCCTGAACAGAATGTGCAGCTTAGCATGGCCAATGTACCTAACCTGCATATCTTTGGATTGTGGGAGAAAACCAGAACATGCAAACTCCACGCAAACATGTGGCCGAGGATGGAATCAAACCCAAGTGCATAACACTGTAAGACAGGCGTACTAACCACTGATCCTCTGTTCTCAATGCCCAACCCCATGCAAGAAGTGAGTTAAGTGAGAGACGTGCAAAGTCAAATTTCAAATGAACACTCTCTGATGTTGCCAAAGCATATCAATCTTGCATTCAATATGAATAGGTGAATGGAAAACAAAAAATAAAAACCCCTGACAAAGCATTAATGTACAATAATGAGAAAATTAATGTGATCAACGGGCACAACAATATTTACGTGAATTGCATTGTTTAATTAAAAATTTGGGAATTAGCTAACTTAGAATAATGGAAATTGACATTTGTTTATTTCACTGATGATTAAATTTACTTGCTTTTCATCTTTGTAACACTGCAGAATAGAAATTGATGTGCCTGAAATGTTTGAATTAGCTTTTTCCAATTAAAAAAATCAATAAAATTAGATTGACTTCTTCAGCTTTAAGACTGCAACAATATCAAATACTTTCCAGGAATTTAGAACCAGCAGAATTAATTAATTTGGTTGCTTGGGAACTCGAAGAGAATAAACAGCAGATTCTGTGAATTAGTCATTCAATGTTATTATTCAGCTGAAGGCAATATCCCTTCTTTGCAAAAATGCTCAACTTCGAAAAATGCAAAATGCATTGTCATTGCTAATGAAACAAAATAGAAATGTTAATTCTTTTTCATTTGACTTAACAAAACGCAGGAATTTTACATGATATTGTGTCATGAAAAATACTTAAATCTTATTATGGTTAGAAATATAGTAAATGTTCGCATCAAAGTGAAATATATTTAAATGAATTCAGCTATGTTTCCGCAGGTAAAATAAGAATTAATATTAACAATGATTGAGAGATTGCACCTTACAATAGTTATTCATGTAAAGAACCATAATTCCACATTCATAGCATGTACTGGATTGAATAATGTTTAGGTTTGAGCAACAACTGAATTATAAAATTCGACAAATGAATTTAGAAACAATGAGAAATCTCGTTTTGCTATGTGACTGAGGAATATGTGCAAACAAACTGGAATTATTGCAATGAAAAGTAATTGCAGGTTTGTGAATTTAAAGTCTGTGGTTACGGAGATCATTCAAATAAGCAAACATTAGGCATTCACAATTAATGTTGGATGAGAAGTCATTGGATCCATTGTGGGAAACTTGACCTGAAAATAAAGTTTCATATTGCAGTGTTGGTACTTAGAAACAATTGGTCAAATTAAAATGTGAATCTCACTTTACTTGTTCAAAAGATTTTCTGAAACAATTGTGCAATTATTATTATGACAATGACTTGATAATGTTGTTATATGAGCAATTAAAATGATTCATTATATCAAAAACACTTTGCTGTTATGTTGATAGGATATTTATTAAAATTGGTAAATTGTGGAATTAAATATAGTAACTAGCTTTATGAATTGAAGAAAAAATGAGCCATTCAATGATTATGGAAACTTTTTTTCTTTCATTGCTAAAAAATGAAGGTAACACAAGAAATATGAATTTCTATCAAATGGTTTCATCATACAGACATATTATTTTAATTTAGATGATTAATGTTATGATCAGAGTTCAGACATTTGTGTTAGAATTTGGAAGCAAGTTAATAGATAATGAAAGTGAGCATGAAAGTGAACAAATGATGCAGTCAATGACATTTGGTACACAAAGGAATTATCATAATTGTTCATTATTGTACAGTGATGAATAGTGTTGGTATAGAAAAGACAAAAAGAATCGACATGTTCAAAACAGTTATTTTCTTACAATTAAATGAAACCAATAATCATTTTGCAGAGCGCGTGATTTGGAAAAAAAAACTGTTATTTAATGTGTTATATAAACTGAAAACTACTTCCGTTTTGCAAAAATGAAGACTTTCCCAAATTCAAATTTAGGATTGCTGAATTATGCAACAACAATGGTTGTAATTTGAAATATCTCTTGCAAACAAATTTAAAATAAGTAAACTTAAAGATTTTTAGAATGACAAACGTTTGTTGTTTGCATGATTGTATTACAGTCAATATCCGTAATAAAGTAGAAGCATTGTTTTAAGCAACATAAATCATCTTTAACTACTGAACTGAAATAGAAGATATCAATTGCACTTGTTGCATGGAATAGTAAACAAATGTTTACTGTTGTCATTGGTTTCAGGAGCAATAAGGTACTTACTCAGGTTATTCTACTGAAAAATAATCAGATGGCGATGGAAGTCTTTGTGTTGCTTTGTGTGTATTGTATAGTGTTAACATTGGGTTCGATAAAATTGAGGTATTTGTATGAATTAAGAACAAAGTGATAATTGGGTGCAAATGATCTGATTTAAAATCAGACAGTTTTTGATTTTTTCGAGGATTGCTGAGTGAAACGTTCTTAAACCATCATGCAATCAACGGGATAAGTGAGAGATATGCAAATTGAACTTTCAAATGAACAAACCCTGATATTTTCTCACCATTTCAATATCACATTCAATGTAAATAGATGACTGGAAAACTAAAATTAAATCTCACACAATTCATAAACTGACCAATAATTATTAATTGATAAATAATAGCAAGTGACATTTGTTTACTTTACTGATATGTAAGTGATCTTTTCTCATATTTATAGCACTGGAACATAAAATTCTGTGTTGTTTTAACTAAGATCTACAGAACAAGAGAAAATTAATGACTATCGTGACTTTGTATATTTCAGCTTTATGACCACAACATTCTCAAATATTTTCTGAGGCATATTGATTGAGTGGAATTAGATACATTTTGCTATGAGTGACCAGAAGAAAGAATATAGCAGATACTGTGATTATTGGAATGGACGATGATACCTCCAAATAATCTACTGATATTGTGATTGTATATACAGTAAGTGTCAGCATCGAAATAAATTATAATCAAATCATTTAAAAAATGTTTGCAAGTTTAAAATAAATACAATTTTCACAATGATTGAGAGATTGTACTTTGTAATGACCTTGCAGTATTTATTGTACTGAAGCATAATTCCACATTTGTAGCCCTTACTGGATTGCACAATTATTAGATATAAGATATATTAGCAACAAACGGATTTTAAAAATCATATTCGTGAATTTGAGAATAATGAGATATCCCATCTTGATATTAGACTGAGTAATATGTAGAAATGAAGAGTAATATTGCAGGGAAAAGCAATTGGAGCTCTCTGAATTTCAAAAGCTGAGATAATTGTTATATTTCACCTGAGCAAAAATCAGACATTTACAAAGAATTTTGCAAGGGATATTATTGGTCGTTTGGTATGTGTATGGGCCTGAACATATTGGTATTAATAAAAAATAATGAATGAAATTTTTTAAAAAACTGCATTTTTACAAAGTCTATGTTAAATTTCTGTGCAATTATTGTAATTGATAAATTGATTTTAGAATCCTGACAGATAAATTGACTTAATATTTTGAAAACACTTTGATTTGATGTTGATTGGATATTCATTAAGATTAAGAAACTGAAAATTAAAGCATAACACTTAGCTGTATGATGTAAAAAAATCATTCAGCAACAATTGAAAAAAAATGATTTTATTTAAAAATGCAGGCAATGCAAGATTTATATGCTTCCAATGGTTTTCTTGAAGAGTCATGCCAATTTTGTTGATGTAATTTTTACCACAATAAATGCTTCGATATTTATTTCAGAATTAGGAGGAAAAGAATTAGGCCATAAAAGTGACTATTATTGTGAACAAAATATAGAGTCACTGACATTTGATACAGAAAGGAATTCTCATAATTTTGTGATTATTGTTCACTGACACCTAATATGGGAGGAAAAGGAAAATTGTCAACAATTGTCCAAGCAATTTTTTCTTATAATGAAAATAAAAATCATTTTGGAGGGCACATTGTTTGAAAAAAGGAAACAGTCATTTCATATGACATTTGAGCTGAAGACTCGTTCCCGTTTCCCCCATTGTAGTCTTTACAATAATTTAAAACTTAGTGTTGGTTGAACAAAAGAACAAATGGATATAATCAAAACGTTTTCTTGTACACCAAACAAAGTAAATGTAAAGCAATTTTATCATGAAAATTAAATCACTCTGAATGTAATCATTTCACACACAATAAAAGTTTGTATTGAATTGAAATGTCATCATAGTGTAGAAGTGCTTTCCCTGACAGAGAATGAGGACTCAGGAGGCAGGCTGAGCTCAGGCATGTGGAAGATGTTTACTCATGCAGCAACTAGTTAATGAAGGGATCATCCCCCGAGGCCAATCTCGGAAGGGAGATCCATAACACACTGTAACATGCACAGTAAAAAAGCAGCATTTTTATGCACTTTCTGCATCACAAAGGCCACATGCAATGTGGTTACAGCCCTTCTCTCCTCATCCAGCCACCCAATTGAAATACATAATCGCAGATGGGCATTCTAATGGACATCCCCAGATTCCTATTGGGATCTTTCTATGCATCTTATTAACTTAGATTCCAAAGTTATTCCTGAACTCCCTCGCGCCTCTCAGGATACCTTATCAGTTGGGACATTTTGAATTCTGCTATTCATCATATTTTATTTTATGAAAGCCAATTACTCCTCATATTGTTCACTGTCTTAATTATATATGTACAAACAAATAGAAAAGACAGTTAATTTTAGCTTACTTGCCATAAGATTAGTAATATGACTTATGTTATAAAGTTCGTTATATTGTGCAAAATTATACAGCTACTCTTTCTGTCAGGACTTTATAATTAATGGGCAGTCAACATCATACCGTGAAGTTAATTCCTAAAACTAGCTAACTTCAAATCTCAGTCTAAATGCTTTTCTATAATGTTTTTAGTAGGCATTGGTTACATGTATCAAACTTATGTTGCAAATTTCCCCTATTATACACAAGAATCTGTAATTAGAACCTTTGTTTAATATTCTGAGTAACTGTAAAATAATAACTATATCTGACAAATGAACTCTTCTGTTGTCATGATAGCTGCTTAGTGAGGTAACTGGGCTGCACCCTGCAGCTGCTGTGTATTCATTTCCTGCGACAATAATCCTTTCATTTATGAAGATCAGGATTGGTCATTTGTCTGCATGTCGGCATGCTCTTATTAAGAAATGTCTGGAATGCTGTTGTCCTGGCGTTGGAGTAGGTCAATTGGTAGTGTGCTTTCTTTTAATTTAAGGCTGGAACAGAATGTTAGTCTAGTTTATCATCCCCTGACACCTTGTATTTTAGTTCTAAGGTAGGCTGCCTGTTTTTGATTGTCAGGCATTTTGTATGAGCCAATATGGACCATTCTATTCCAGGTTGGGGCAAGCCATGCCCAGGACAGCAAATTAACTAAGATTCAAGTATTGAAATAAAAATCACCATTCGCTATCATTGGTTTCTGTACAATGCAATACGTTTACGTTACTGAGCCTTAATTTCACACTTAAAGCTGGATATACTGGAATTGATCAATTCTTAAATATTAGATATAAGCAACAATTAATCTTAGAAACATTTCATAGCAAACTTAAAAATGATTAGAAATCTCATATAGCTGCCCGTCATGTGTAAAAATGAACAGCATTTGTTGGAGTGTAAAATAATCAGACGTCTCAATATGTAAGGACGAATATTAATCCAATAATTTCTGTGAACATTCAAATGAGAAGGGACCAGATATTATCTTTGAGTGTTGGATAGGGAATCATTAATTAGGTTGTGTTTGTGTTATCCTGGAATAAGGGAACTACTATCCTTTTTTTAAATATTAACACTAAGAAATACTGGAATAAATTAAAATGTGAATTTGACGATGTTTGTTACAAAACCTAAACTGAATTGCTGTGTGATTTTTGGAATGACAATGAATTGATAATTAATTTTAGAACTTTGGCAAAGTAAATGATTCAATATTGCTAAATGGATTTGCTTTGATGTTGACTAGATATTTCTTAATCTGTCAGCTGAGACTGCAAATTCTGGCATGATGATATGGAAAGACATTAGACATTCAGTGGATGTTGATCAGAAATGGTTTGTCATTCAAAATTCTCAGATCTTCAAGATTTCTATACTTGGTTTCTCTACTTTTCTTCTGGAGAAATACAATATATAACAAGAACAAATTCTGCATTGTATTTAATTCATGCAATTTTTCATATCATCAATATTTAGACATTTGAGTCAGAATTATAAAGAAAATAAGTCAATAAGGAAGGTTTATTTTCACAGAAACATACAGTCAACAGCATTTATCAACGTATTTGTTTCAATAGTGTCTCTGAATAAACAGATAAATACGTTTAATGGGAATCTGTTGACAATGAATGAGCCACAATTACATTGTTATCATAAGTTTTGGATTGGAAATCTATCAGAAAAAAAATCCTATATTCAGGACTAGCTTCATCTCGATAAATGTTACTCGTAGTATCCTCAGTCAGAAGAAATAAGGTGTCATCATGGGTCTGGAAAAGATCTAGTGTTTAAATTATAATAAGGTTTCTCTTACATATCTTTGGATCTGGTGAGACTGTGATGTTTGCTGTGATAATTAAACCTGAGAACAATTAGACAGGTACAAAGTGTTTTTCACCGAACAGTAATTAGGTGGTCTTGAAGACCATTAGGAGTACTTTGACTTCAATAATGTTGAGCTGATTCCCATGATCAGGGAAATGTTTCACAACATTTTACCAAAATTCTGGATTCTAAGCATTCAATGGGTTTCGTACAAAACACCCTTCACTTGTCATAATTTTCAAGCGAGGTGTATAACGCTCAGACATTGGATGCAAGTCAAGGTGCCAGGAAGTCTGCTTCAAACTCTCCAAAGCACAACTCTCGGGCTGGTTGTGATTGGATCTCTCGAACCTTTGTGACCTCTTTGACTGGGCTTTCCACAGTTTTCTAGACCTGATTATTTTGTCTAATGTTTGATTTAGTTTGGCCTTTTTAGCTCCGATTTCTCCAGCTGTAGGAATATTTAGAATGTTCAATTATGGGCGATAGGTCACTTGACCTTAGTGGACAGGTAAAATATGGTTCACTTATTGTTTTAATAACGAATTGAGAATGAATCTTTTCATTTTAACAAATAAAAGTTTCAATTTTTTCGGTGGTTTGCAATGACATTGATTAGATACTCATTAAGAGAGATCAATTGACAATTATAAGCTATTTGCAGGATTAATGAATTGAAAAAGGATACAGACATCCAAAGATTTTTTTGAAAGGCATTGCTTTTTCATTCAAATAGCTCGGATGTTCAAGAGGTCAATATAGCTGTTTATTGGTTCTCTTGCCCAGATAATAATTTATAATTCATATCGCTTTTATTGTGCCTGGAATTTTGAGATTTGTCTCAAAGTTAAGAAGAAAACGAGGAGCATTTAATATGAGAACTTGAGTGAATAGAAAGCACAGTAAAGTTAAATTACAGAGTGTGAGAAACACAGCTCACTCACTTCAATAATTTCAGTCCAAGACCAGATCTGAAGCAATCAGTATGTTTATTGGACGCTTGCAAGCGTGGTGCCTGGAATAAGGCACACAGTGTTTAGCAAATACATATCTTGTATAGGATTCACTACTCCAAATCGGGTGCCCATTACTATTGTTTCTCGCTTGCCTTATCCGGCCTTGTGCATAACAATGTACAAGTTTTATTTCGCCATTTCACCGGATCCTGCTGCGGCCCACTGTTAGGTATATCCTCCATCACCTCTATCTAAATCCATCACTTGTGACATTTCCTCCCTTTTCCCAACCATATTGATCCTTATGACCATTTAATTGGGGTTTGCTTTTGTGTTTTTGCAAAAGTGGGCAACAGATGCTTATAACTACTGCTTGTACAAGCATATTTGGCTTAACCTACATCCCACCAGCACCTTATCTCGTTGTCTGTAATATCTACCATTGTTTGCAGGCACGTTTCATTCTTGTATGCACATTTTAGCTAATACTAAAACAATTATATATTTCCTCCACATAATTTTCATTCTTGTTGATTCAGCTCTTGGTTGAAACAATTATACACTGGTGTGAGTGCATTTACCTTGCATAAATAATTATGATTGCAGAAGTAACACTGCTTTACCTAGATCCTACAATTTCCCCCTTTTTCTTTAATTACCATTTGTTATCTTCTGCACTTTTCTTTTAAGCATTGCCCCCAAAATTCACAAGCATCATTCCGGAGATTTCATCCATCTTGGTCTCACTCATCCCTCATTATTTAATCGACAAAGTTCCTCTGCCTGATTGCCTTTTCGGGGCATTTGTTTTATTAAAGCTGTCTCAATCAGTCTTTGGGTAAGTCCTCGTATACAGGGCATGATACAACAGCCAATGGCTACCAATACCCCGACTATTGCTATCAGGGAAGTAAGGATGGAAACCACCACCCCCTTCCATTTTCCAAACCATGATTCAATCCATCCCGTGAGAGATGTGTCTACTCCTGAACTCTCAGCCAGTTACTCTGCTAAGGCAGTCAATCCCCTTAATGCCCGAGTAATTTAACCAGCAGGTGTAGTGTTATTAGGAATAAAGTTGCAACAGCTTCCTCATGACATCACACACACACAGAGTTTTTCTGCTAAAATCATACCAAGGGCCATTCTGTTTTCCCATGCCATCCTACTTGTCACATCAAGCTGTTCTGATATTCCTTCAACTGCATCACTTGTATAATTTATAAATTTCTGTTGATTATAGAAAATGTAATTTATCCAATCTACACTTTCTGTGCCTCTCTTAACAATTCATCTAATGGTGTTTCGCTCCTCCCTTCTATCTTCAGTGTCTTTCTCTGTGTCTGGCCATACCTTTGTCACAAAATGTACTTTGAAAAGACCCACTGGGTCCTCAGGATTCATTCCAGAGTATTTCTGCATTGAGTCTCTTAATCTTTGTAAGAAAGCTAAGGGAGTCTCATCTTTCTCCTCTGTAACTTCAAAGGCTTTATTCAAATTCTGTGACTTCGGAACTGACACTCTTATACCTTTTAGCATCAGGTCTTTCAATTCCCTCGTTTCTTCCCTATGCTCTGGGTTTTTATTTTCCCACTGGGTGTCTCTGAGGGGAAACTCCGTCTCTTCCTGTCCAGTATCCCCATCCCCAATGGGAAGTTCCCTGTCCCATATTTTAATGGCTGCTCCTGGCAAAGTCCCCTTTCTTCCCCAGTAAATAGTATATTCAAAATAGACATTAACTCAGTCCACGTATACAGACAGGGCCCCAAGAATTGATCAATTTTTTCAGGCAACCTGACCGGATACTCAACCAGGACCTTCATCTCCTTTTTAAACGTTCTGACCTCCCCACTGGTGAAGGGGGCACTTACAAACCCAACCTCTTTGTACCCTATTGGTACCTCCCGTTCTTCCCCTTTTTTTTGCTTTTGTTTTTCCCCCTTAGGCTTTGGTTCAGATACTCCAGAGGCCTTCTTTACATCTACTTTATCTTCCCTTTCTTTTGCTGAGGATTGAGGGTCGGGAAAAACAACATCCCCGTCCACCGCCCCTTCGTACTCCTCTTGAGGGTCATCCATTACCTGTCCCTGTCGGTCTGTCTCTCCTCCTCCCCCATTTTCACCTCATCTGATTTTATGGTACGTGGGGGGGCGGGGAGGGGGAGAGTGCAAGCAGGCAAATGGATCCCAGGGACTGGGTGGGGCAGAGGGGGAATCCTTTGTCTTTACTACCATCATTCCCAAACTGCCCTTCCAACAGGACACATAGTCCGCCTCCTCTTGACTAAAAGTTTGTTTTTTATTCGCATGCAAATCTAAATTCTGAAATACACAATCGTCATCCGAATATACTTTGGCCAGAAGACAGCCGGATGAAGAATTGGTTCTTTGGTCCATACTAAACAAAAATATTTAATCATTTTCTTTTTATCTTTTTCCCTTGTACAAGTCTTACTTGTCCATTTCCGCAACATCCTCCCCAACGGACTTTCAGGAGGAATGTTACCAGGGACGTTTTCTTCCTTTACTCCGTGACAGTTCGACTTACTCTGTCTACCCCCCATTTCTCGGGGCCCTCACCAGTCCCTCAGCAATTAAATACCCCTTTTCCCGGCCACCAAGGCAATACTTAAAAGTCAGTTTTCTGACGTTGTCTGTGCACAGAGTTGCCTGGCCCTTTTTTTCTCAAGTTTTTTATCGACCTCCTTTCACTGTCTGATTCAGATATCTCTCTTGTGGGATTCGTACCAGTCGCCCAAGGGAGCGGACAAAACCGGGACCAGAAACTGCTCCTCAATTGTGAATGGTGGGCATCTTCCCAGTGTCCAGGGCCAGCCACTCCTCCCGGGGATGGAAGAATATCCCGGACAATCCCCCAGTTGTGAGAAACTTCAATAATCTCAGTGCGAGACAAGATCTGAAGCAATCAGTATGTTTATTATATGCTTGCAATCGTGGTGCCTGAAATAGACACGCAGAGTTTAGCAAGTACATAGGAGTCACTACTCCAAACCCGGTGCCCATTACTATTGCTTCTCTCTTGCCTTATCCGGCGTTGTGCATAACAAAGTACAGGTTTTACTTGGCCTTTTCACCACATCCTGGCTGTGGTCAACTGTTAGGTATATCCTCATTCTCTGCGATCTATTTCACCCACTTGTGACATTTCCTCCCTTTCCCCAAACATATTGAATCTTACGACTTTTTAATTGGGGTTTGTTTTCTGTTTTTGCAGAAATGGGAAACAAATGCTTGTAACTACTGCTTGTACAAGCATATCTGGCTTAACCTATATCCTCACAGCACCTTAACTATTTGTCTGTACCATCCACCATTGTTTGCAGGCACCTTTCATTCTTGTTTGCACATTTTAGCTAATATGAAAACAATTATATATTTCCTTCACATAGGTATCATTCTTGTGGACTCAGCTCTTGATTGAAACAATTGTGCACTGCTGTGAATTCATTTACCTTGCATAAGTAATTATGATTGCAGAAGTAACAATACTTCACCTGTAACGCACAGTTGGTCGTGTAGTGAACAAAGAATAACAAAGAATACAGAAAATGTGCAGCCCAGCAATAGGCCCTTTGGACGGCCAAGCCTGAGCCAATCCAAATAAACTATCTAAACATGTCGTCCAATTTCTAAGCATCCATATCCCTCTGCTCCTCACTTACTTGTGCATCTGTCCAGGCGCACCTGAAATGAATCTACCATGTCTGCCTCTACTACCTCTGCTGGCAATGCATTCCAGCACCTACCACCCTCTGTGTAAAATAATTTCCATGTCTATCTCCCTTAAACGTTTCAACTCTCTCATTGAATGCTTGACCCCTCATTATTGAATCCTTCATCTTGGGAAAAAGCTTATCTCTATCCATTCTGTCTGTGCTTATCTCTCTCACCCTTCATGATATTGTAGACCTCAATCAGGTCCCCTCAATCTCGTTTTTTCTAATGAAACAGAAGTAACCTACTCAACCTCTCTTCAGAGCTTGCATCCTCCATACCTGGCGACATCTGCGTAAACCTTCTCCGCATTCTCTCCTAAACGTCCAAATAATTTTGGTAATTTGGCGACCAGAACGGTACAGAGTATTCTAAACGCGGCCGAACCAAACTCTTGTACAATTTTAGCAGGACTTGCCTCCTCTTATACTCAATGCCCTATCCGGTGAAGGCAAGCATGCCATATGCCTTCTTGACCACTCTATCCACCTGTGTAGTCACCTTCAGGGTACAAAGGAACTGAACTCCCAGATCTTTCTTATCATCAAGTTTACCCAAGGCTCTTCCGTTTATCGTATACCTGGCTCTGGAATTTGACTTCCCAAAATCATCACCTCACATTTGCTTGGATGGAACGCCATTTACCACTTCTCCGCTCAACTCTTCTGTTTATCTATATTCCCCTTCATTCTTTGACAGTCCCCTCTGTTTTCTGGCTACTCCACCAATCTTTGTGTCATCTGCAAATGTAGTGGTGAGATACTGGGCTAGCAACCCTTGGAGATTGGAACATGGCAGTTGTTCATCCCATGCAGCAAGGAACCATGTTTGGATGCTTGTTCCCAGTGAAGTACCACTGTTTCCTGATGTAGATCAATCATTCAAACTGTTTTTTGGGAGTAATGATTTAGACGTTTACTGATGATACATAGTCGTGCAGTTGACTATGATGGGTAATGTCAGGGGCCGCAGGGATGTATCCATCAGGTGGAAAGGAAAAATAGTGAATGGAATTGAATCCAGACCAATGAGTGGTAGTGAATTTGGGGAGTTGTAACAATAACAGTGAGGATTCTGAGTGGTGTACAGGAACAACGAGATCTTGGAGTGGACATTCACAGATCCCTGAAGAATGTTAGACAGGGAGATAAGTTGTTAGGGATGTTTTTTGGATATTTTCTGCTGTTGACCACAGACTGTGGATGATATTCGATCTTTAGCAACTGCCAGTTTAGGAAACAACTAAAGGAACGAGCACAAGTCTGGTCCATGCAATAATCTACATTTTTAAACATTGAAAGATGAAAGATAGAGGGCTGAAGTATCAATCTTTGCCCATCAAACTACTGCACCACTCAATGAATTTACCACTCATTCCTCTCCAGGTCATGCTGGTATGTACCTTAGAGGGTAATTTGCAAATGGTGAAGGTTCAGTGCATCTTCAACCTTGTCCTTATAGTCAGTACAACATTTGAGCTTTGAAGGTTCTGTCAATAAAGCCTAGATGACTTACTCCAGTGAATCTTCTATGTGGTGCACTCTGCTACAATTGTGCCTTAGCAGTTAATGGATGAAATATTCAGGTGTTGAACAATATACAGTTCAGTGACTGCATTGTCGTGGAGGGTGCCCAGTTCCTTCAGTGGTATTGAAGCTACACGCCCCTCGGCAAATGGAGAGAGTTCTGTTCAACATCTAATTTGTGTGTTGCAGATGATGTAGGCTTCACGGAGACAAGAGTTGAGTTAATAATCAAACAAAGTCGACCCACGGACAGGTTTTTGTCTTCAACTTCTTTATATGGGCGGTCAGGTTCCATTTCTCCTAAATACTAGCTTCCAGGACGATTACACGGAGGAATTCAGTTACATTGAAGCCATTGAATGTCAATCAAATATGATTAGATTCTCATTTGTCAGAGTTATCTTCGCTGTATTTGGTCCTGTGGGTCAATCCAATTCTAATCACTTTCTGATTTCAAGTTCCAATTCCCGTCGGCGCCTGAAATATCAACCCGTTTCCTCGCCGAAATTTCTCCACCTGTCTTAATAATATGTAAGGTACAGCACAGACTTACTAACATGTTGCTAACTCTGTATACAGTAGAACTTCGTGAAATGATTGGTGAGGCTGGGATTATTCTCCTTCAAACAAAGGACGAGGAGGGGAACTTTATAATCACATAATAACAATTATAAATGGGACCTTGACAGGGTAGATACGGGCAGGTGGCTTGCTCTGTGCTCTGAGGAGAGCACCAGAGGTCATAATCTCAGAATTAGATATTGCCCATTCAATTCAGAACTGAGGAGTAATTCCTTTGTTCAGGGGTCAAAGAATCTGTGGCAATTTCCAATAACCGCTGTTGAGACTGTGTGGTTGGGTATTTTCAAACTGTGCCAGATAGTTAATCAGAAAGATGATGAAACTTTGTCGAGCTAAGTGAGCAGAAAGGGATTCAAGACTAGCAGAGCAACTATGTTAAAAATCACACAACACCAGGTTATAGTCCAACAGGTTTAATTGGAAGCACTAGCTTTCGGAGCGATGCTCCTTCATCAGGTGATAGTCACCTGACTATCACCTGATGAAGGAGCGTCGCTCGGAAAGCTCGTGTGCTTCCAATTAAACCTGTTGGACTATAACCTGGTGTTGTGTGATTTTTAACTTTGAACACCCCAGTCCAACACTGGCATCTCCAAATCAGATCATCCATGAGTTCGTTGAATGGTGGGGCAGACTCCTTGGGCTGAATAGCATACTTCCATTTGGTTTAACTTTTCGTCTAACGCCTTATTTTATTCATAAGTTCAGAAGTGTGAGGGGATGGGATGAAGTGACAGAAAAGGTTTATTAAACAGATCAGACAGATCAGGAACAAAGCTCATAAACTCAGGAAGAAAAAATGTGCTGCGACCTGGGGGCAACAAATGATACTGGGCACAGCACAGGTGGCTGTGTACAGAAGCTGTGATTGCTGAAGGAAGTTGCTCGATCTTATATAGTTGGCAACGTCAGTGATCACGCTGGATGATGGATCGTTGTATGATTCACACACAGCAGAAATTTGTGAAAGAATGAAAGGTTCGTTTCATTGGAGAAATTTTCTGCGGTTCCAATTCCGAGTGACTGTTTGAAATACTGATCAGATTTTTGTGTGAAGTATCAGGTTAAAATACTCATGAACAACCCCACTGGATAAACTTGTGCTCCCGATCTCTTGTTATTTTTTTCTCTTTGTTTCGATGTATAATCATAGAAAGACACGATGGAATGTCGGGCGGAAAGAAAAATGCTTTCCTTCTCATTACACCAATTTCATCTACAATTGAATAGAATGACTGCTCTTACTCTTCATTTCGACATTCATGTGGTGTCGATTATTTGTGAATCTCCTTTGCAGTGAAGGGCAAGAACAAGATTCTCGATCCAGTGTATACCAGACGTGGGAGGTGCAAAGGAAAACCGCGGTGCGTAAAGTTAGCAACCAGAGTGTGACTCGAACCCATGAATGTGGAGTACAGCGGTATAATAACCCAGCACCGTAATCTCACAGTCTCCTCTGCACATTTTGTCGTGGGGTGACATGTGACCTCATCAGGTTACATGTGCTGAAAGTCATGGATGAGAAAGTTCCAGAGCGGAGTCGAATCCACACCATTGTGTTACTGCTTTCACGAGAATTATAATAACAGCAAATTCCAATAAATAGCCATGCTGATCAGAATGAATAGCTGTCATTAATACATTGAGTCAGAACTGTGTCAGAATGAAACAGGACAAGAATTTTCCGTCATATTTACACTTACATTTGACTCATAATTACTTCAGTCACTTTCTCTCTCAGGTGAAGAAGCAGCCATGGTGAGTGAAATAAAGGCGATGTTGTCGCTCAATGGCCTTTCTCATATGGCTGAACATGAATTGGATTAAATCGCAAGAAATGCTGATTTGTTCATTTCATTTTAATTTTGCTGAATTCTCACAATGTTCGTTGTAATTATCAGAAGTTAATTAGATATATCTCATTGGAACGATTAATGTTGTATTCAAATTTGCTCTGACTTTATTTCAGCTTAAGGAAAATACTGCTTAGAAAAACAAAGGGTTAAAGCGCAAAAGAAAACCCACCAGTTTTGTTGCTCGTTGCTTTGGCAGATTTCACTGAGTATTAAATGGATCAAACATCATGGTGTTTGTTCTCACATCCTTAACGCATGTGATGAAAGCAGGAAGTCGATCTCCAAGCAACTGGTCACTTCCTATGCATTATGTTCCGTTCACAATAAATAAAATTCCACTCAGTTCCATTTACAATGCTTTAGGTGGAATATTATGCCAAATCTTTCAAAATGCAGAGTTTTGGAACCGAATCTTATTCAGTTGCACACATGAAAGAAATTTCTTTACATTTAAAGACAACCAACTTAGACATTGTTTCCCTGCAACTTCTGACCGACTACACCCCAACCCTACACCTTCACCTAGCCACACGCTGTCTCTCTCCTTGTGAAATTTATTCCTTGTATGTCACCAAATGTGCCTTTCCAAATATTTTGAAAAACAGATTCTCGGAGTGACAGCGATTCATTTCTCATCATTTCTTTGTCCTTCAAAGGTTTTTATCAAAGGCTTTGAATGCCTGACATCTCGATGTTTACTGACTTGAAAGAGGGAATTTTCCACCTATTTACTCTGTCCAAACATTTCATAAGCTGAATAAATCCAATTAAGTCTTCCTTGGTTCAGGGATAATGGTTCTCAATTTTTCAAGAAGACAAGTGAATAAAATCTCATCCTCAGTACAGCTCCATCAGCATCTTCTCTAATGGCTAACCCTAGTAAATAGCGTCATTATCAATTCATAGAATCATGGAATACGACAGTGCAGAAAGAGCATTTCAGTCAATCGAGCCAGTGTCGACTCTCTGAAGAGCATCTCACCCAGATCCAGCTCCCCTCGCTATTTCCTGATATTTCACCTGAAGAAGGGGAATCCCTCCCCCTTATGATTTCAAATAAACCTGTTGGAGTATAACCTGACGTCCTGTGACTTCTGACCTTATCCCCACCTTCCCCGTGGCTAATTCACCTAACTTACTTAATTCAGTCCTGGACACGAGAGGTCAATTTAACTTTGCCAATCAACCTAACCGTCACACTGAATAGCAGTGCGAATTACTGAGACAATGTTCCATCATACTGAGCAAATGCTGTATCATTTTTAATGGCTTTATACCCTGGTTACAGCCTCATCAAAACAAATGAACCCAAATTCAATGTATTGAAACGCTAATCTGTCCTTTACAATTTCATTCGTGCTGCGGGAAATGTTTCTGCACTCATATTTGAATGCGTTTATGTTGTTTCTTCCTCGGCTTCCTGCTTCTAGTAAACACTTCAATCCGGAACAAGTCTGTCAAACGTTCTTCATTCCAACGCAGTCACAAGGTGAAGTTTGCAGAAGTCACGTGTTTGGCTGTTCACTGACACTCTGCCTCCCTGAGAGTTGCAGCCCTTTCTCACACTAATTCAGGCAGCACTGTCCTTCCTGTAACATGCCCCATCGAGAATGGAACGACAAGTATCAATACCCGCACTTGGGAATGGAGCGACAGTTTTAAAACGTTTACACTGTCCCCAGCAGAAAATTGAGCCCTGTGAGAGGCGGGGCAGCTAACCATTATACTACTGAGGACAAGAGTGTCAAAGGAGGCCCTTCAAATGTGGCCACACTTGTCAAAAACAACTGCCTAATTAACTGAATCCCATTTCACAATGCTTACCCCACTGCCTTAAATGTCTTGGCTTCAAAAGTTCATATCTGAATATTTATTCAGGTTATAAGGGTTTCTGCCGCTCTGAAATATGCAGACAGTGTATTCCAAATTCCAACCACCCACTGGCTGATAAAGCTTTTCCGCACATCTTCTCAAAGCTTTCTGTCTTTCTCCTTAAGTCTCTGGCCCCTGCTAATCGATCCCTCCATCAATGGGAAACTCGTTCAGTCAACCCTGTCCATACCCTAACTCAATCATGTCTTGTCTACATCTCCTTTACACTGCGACAAACACTCCACTCTGTCCTGTCTTTCTTCACAACTGAAACTCTTCAGCCCAAACAATATCCCGGGAAATATCTCCTGCAATTTTCTCAGTGTGATCACATCCCTGCTATAATGTGACTTGCAAAACTGCACACAACACTCCTGCTTGAGCTTAATGAGCATTTGTTTCAAAATTTCTGGATTAGTGTGAGGGCGATTCTGGCTAAGCAGAATGTATTACCCATTCCGAATTGCCCAGAGGACAGTTGAGACTCAACCATATTGTTATGAGTCTGAAGTCACATGCAGCCCAGACCAAGTAAGGATAGCAAATTCAATCCCGAAATGACATCAGTGAAACAGATTTTGTTTTCAACAATTGTCAATGGATCTATAGTAGTCATTAGATTCTTCCTTGCAGATATTTTTTGAATCCAAATTTGACGATCATGACATGGTGGGATTCAAGCCCGAGTACCCAGACTATTACCTCGGTCTCTGGATTATCAGTCCTATAAAATTATCACAAGACCAACGCAGAAAGCCATAAAAGCTGATCTTTTCCAATGAAATGTCTTTTCACCAAAACTGCCCTGGGTATTTTCCATGAGCCTGACGCTACAATTGTATCTGGCCTATGTCAGTAAAAGCTGCTACATGGAGATTGACTTCACAACCCCGGTATCCAAATGGATCGACTTGTTTGAAGCTCCCGATGGTGGGATTGGGGCACGTTCACCCAACAACAGTAACCACAGCAGCAGCACAGAGAGAACAGTATGAATGTGAAAGAGAGTGATAGATTGTGCATTGCCTCAGAGAAATGGGGGGAGGGACGGTCAGGAGGTTTAATGATCGTGGGAAGGACCGGAATCTCTGACAACGGGTGCGTTTGAATTCTGATATATGAAACGCAGAGATGCGAGAGAGCGGAACTTGAAGGTAAAACAATTAATTTATTAACGTGTGTCACAAAAAGGACAACGGAGAGAACACTTAGTGCCGTGATTTGGTTTCAAATCGAGGTTGCTGTGGTCACAATGCAAGATACCGACAACCACGATCACAGTAACCACAGAACAGGATGCTTGCAAGCAGAAATAAGTACACTAGCAGAGGAAATGTTCGGAAGAACAGCAAATGTACAATATCAGTACTCAGCGAACAGTGACAGACATGTGGGAACTGAGAATGAGCTGAATCTATCAGCTGGATGTCCTCAGAGGCTGTGGAGATCCCTTGAATGAGAATGTTGTAAACTGAGATTGATCGATTTCGACAAAACATCCAAGACTCGAGGGGCCATACAGGGTATTGTTGAAATGTTTGCTTCAATAGCATTTTAGCTTAACATCGGCACAGCCGCCCAGATCCAACCGGAAATGGGGATGGGAATGTGTGCGCGGAGTTACTCTCTGGTTCCAGTGATGCAATAGGTGAGCGTGCTGTACTTCTACGATGGTATAGAGGCGCAAGAAATTCCTTGGTTGAGTGTGCTCCTGCTCAAGGGAACGGTTGTTCCCGTTTATAGTCTCATAGCGATTTCCAGTGCATCTTGCTAAGACAGCTGAGTGGCACAAGTGGAGCGTGTTCAGCCCTGAACTTTGCAGTGGTGGGTTTAAAAGATGATTTTTCTATTTGGATCTGTGTTTCCAACACTGGTGGTGGCAGCTACATTTGCTTGCATTAGCTCAGTATCAGTTTCTTCCACACAGTCAAGATTTCAACCTGGAGAAGGTGGTGTTGGGGTAATATTTTAAACTCGTCATCCTTGGGGGTTGGAACACGGAAAGGGTGATGTTTAAGTTCGACGAATAAAACCTGAAATGCAAGCCTGACCTCAGGAACAGAGATCATGACTTTAATTTGCTGCAATCTCATTCATCCATGTCCCTTATGCAGGGGATTCTACCATCTTCACCCAGTCCTGCCTACGAGAGACTCCAGGACCAGAAAAAAAAACATTAGCTGACCCTTAATCCAAGAATCCCCACTGTGAGGGAAGCAGACTTGTCGGCCCTTCCAGTCCACACATTCATCCGAAGCGCATCACACCAGACCCCACGGTACTCCCTGTCCCATAAGCCTGCATTTTCCATTGTTGATCCCTGTAACTGGCACATCTTAAGTCAGAGGGAGAAATAAAAACACAAACACACAGAGAATGTGCAGACTGCCCACAGACAGACACCCGAGGCTGGGATCGCACCCGGGTTTGTTGTGCAGCCAGACAGCAACGAACGAGGGGCGAAGAATAAATGTTGTCCTGACCAGTGATACTCACACCCTGTGGGTTAATGAGAAACAATGAAAACACCTTAACAACATGGAAAACGGGATTTGTATCTGTGTGGACACAATTTGAAAGGATCGTTCACCCTGGGTAGAAAAAAAAAGACGATGATACCACAGAAAAAGCAGGGCAATGTGGGAACTTCTGGAAGGGATTCAATTAACCACAGAAATGGAAACTCATTTAATCAGTAACACTGGGGAGAGACCGTTCACCACTCCCATGTGTGGGAAGGGATCACTGAGCAAAACAAACTCCGAGACGCCAGCAGGACTACATATCCTATCAGTTGTTCGATTATGCTATCAATGCTGCTGTTAATCCCAAACAGCTATTTGCTCCATAGCGTCAATCATAGAGTCATACAGCATGAAAACAGGCCCGTCAGTCCAAACAATCCATGCTGTACATACTGCCAAACTAACCTTGTCACATCTGCCTCCTCCTGTACCCGTTAAGTGGTTATAATGCCCTTGTAGTTTTATTACTGTGTTGTTAATCCAAAAAAACAGGTAATATTTTGGGCACAAAGAATTCAAGTCCTGGCATGACAGATGGTGGAGTTTGAATTCAATACGCACCTGGAATTGAAGAGTCTCTTGATGACCTGAATCAGTTGTGTGGAAAATCCCATCTGATTCACTCATGCCAGTTCGGGAAGCAAACTGCCATATTCATCTGCTCTGTCTCACAGGAGACTCCAGATGGATAATACCGTGGTTGACTCTTAAGTGTCCTCTGGGAAATAACTGACGTACTCGGCATGAATACATTTATTTTAAAAATCCCACTTTCCCATTCATGTTTGGAATCAATTGCCCATTAAA
Source organism: Chiloscyllium punctatum (assembly GCF_047496795.1). Lineage (NCBI taxonomy): Eukaryota > Metazoa > Chordata > Chondrichthyes > Orectolobiformes > Hemiscylliidae > Chiloscyllium > Chiloscyllium punctatum. Next base: position 39,345,246 of record NC_092769.1, on the reverse strand, counting down.
TGTTGCAAACGTACGCTCATCCATTACTTCCTCAGCAAGTTAATTACACACGTTAAACACCTTCCCTATAAAAATGCCGCACGTCTTTTTTTTTAAAATCTCTTTTCATCTTAAACATATGCCCTCTCGTCTTGAAATCCCCCTCCTGGGAAAAGGCAGCTATCATTAACTCTAAACTTGTCTCTCAATAATTCATAAACTTCTGTCAGGTCGCCGTTCAAACCCCTAACCGAGAGTGAAAACAGTCTCAACTAGGAGAAAGTGAGAACTGCAGATGAGAGATCAGAGTCGAGAGTGTTGTGCTGGGAAAGCACAGCAGATCAGGCAGCATTTGAGGAGCAGGAGAATCGACGTTTCGGGAAAGAGCCTGATGAACGACACTTGCGCGAAAAAAAAATATTCTCCTGCTCCTCGGATGCTGCCTTACCTGATGTGGTTTTCCAGCACCCCAATCTCGAATCTGAAAATAGTCTCAGCCTATCAAGCCTTTCATTATAACTCAAAACGTCCACTAGCAACAAGCGTGCACACCTTTTGTGGACCTATTCAAGCTGAATAATATCATTCCCACAACTGGGCGACCAGAACTGGACATAAAATTCCAGAAGACGCCTCAACAATGTCCTGCAAAACTTCAACATAACGTCCCAACTACTATACACAAAGGACTGAGCAATGAAGGGACGTATGTTAAATGCCTTTGAACCATCTTGTCTGTTGGTAATGCAAATTACAAGGAATTATGTACCTGCACTCCGAGCTTCCCTGTTCTCCAACATCCGCAAAGCCATACTCTTTTTGTTGTACCAAAATGCAATACCTTCCATTTATCCAGATTGAACTCCATGTTACATTTTTCAGTCCAACGACTCATTGGATTAAGATCCTTTTGAAATTTAGATCATCTTCCTCACTGTCTACAATTCTGGTGTCACCTGCAAACCTATGAAGCATTTCTGCAGTGAGTTCCACTGTTTTCTCATATAGATCAATGTTTCATATTTACTTGTAGTTGCCGTGATTTAGCAGTGTGCAGATCATAGAACAGTTAGTCATGCAATTAACCATGAGAAAGAAAGCTGCAGACTACAGGGAGATATAAAACAATTGGAAATAAAAATGGTGAAAGCAATTCATTCCACGGAAGTGGGTGATAATGAAGCAAATTTAAACTTCAAACCAGCTGCTCACGCTCCAGTTGTGGCACTCAGCTGTCTCAGCAAGATGCACTGTAGATCGCTGTTATTATAAACGGGAACAGATTTTCCCTTCTGCCCCGCTTTTGACCAGGAGCACTCCCAATCTTGGAATTGCTTGCGCCTCTAAACCATCATAGAAATACCTTGCATTCTCCGGTTGCCTCTCTTGAGCCATCGAGTATCTCTGCGACCTCATTCCCATCTTGATTTCAAGTTGGTTATTCGCGACTGCGCCACTCAGTTCCTCTGATTCTGGGGCAGGGAACTGGGACAATGTGGCAGCAGTGGTTACTGCCTTGTGTGGGGAAACTCGAGAAGTCACCGATGTTAAACTGCATTGCTATTGAAGCATACATTTCAACAAAAGCTTGGTAAAAACAATGACTGCAGATGCTGGAAATTAGATTCTGGATTAGTGGTGCTGGAAGAGCACAGCAGTTCAGGCAGCATCCGAGGAGCAGTAAAATCGACGTTTCGGGCAAAAGCTCGTCATCAAGAATTCAGGCAGAGAGCCTGAAGGGTGGAGAGATCAGTGAGAGGAGGGAGGGGGTGGGGAGAAAGTAGCATAGAGTACAATAGTTAAGTGGGGGAGGGGATGAAGGTGATAGGTCGGGGGGAAGGGTGGAATGGATAGGTGGAATAGATGATAGGCAGGTAGGACAAGTCAGGACAAGTCATGGGGACAGTGCTGAGCTGGAAGTTTGGAAATGGGGTGAGGTGGGGGAAGGGGAAATGAGGAAACTGTTGAAGTCCACATTGATGTCCCCGGAGTCTTTGATGTTTTGGAGAAATCTATTTATCTCAGCCTTCAACACATTAATGATGGAATCACCACAGCCACTGGGTGAACCGATATTAAACGGTCAGCCCATTCTGAGTTCCCACATATCTGCCACTGTTCGCTAAGCACTGATATTGTGGATTTGGTGCTCTGCCTAACATTTCTTATGATATTGTACTTATTGCGTGAGCTCTGTGTGTTCGTCTGTGGGTTGCCGTGATCGTATAGTGGTTAGTACTCTGCGTTGTGGCCGCAGCAACCTCGGTTCGAATCCGAGTCACGGCAGTAACAGCTCTGTGTGTCCCAGTCTTTTGTGAAACACAAAGGAATCAGTTGTTTTAAAGTTTTGATTTTCTCCAAGGTGATTGTTTTTTTTCCTTCAAGCTCTGCTCGCTCACATCTCTGTGTTTCATATGTCAGAATTCAAATCCACCCGTTCTCAGAGATTTCTTCCCTCCTACGATCACGAACCGAACTTTCCATCCCATACCCATTTCATTAATTTGGAGATGCTGGTGTTGGACTGTGGAGTACAAAGTTAAAAATGACCCAAAACCAGGTTATGGTCTTACAGGTTTAATGGAAGCACTAGCTTTCGGAGCGCAGCTCTTTCATCATGTGTTTGAGGAGTCATTTCCTATTTCATTAAGGCACTGCAGAATCTAATACAGACTCTCACGTTGATACCGATCAGTCTGTATGGCTGCAGTCACTGTTGCTGGGTGAACGTGCTCCAACCCCACCATCGGGACCTGCAGACCATTTGATCCATTTGGTTACCACTGTTGTGAGTTCAATGCTCATGTAGCAGCTTTTACTGATGTGGACCAGATATTATTGCGGGGGGTCAAGCTCAGAAAATTGGCACAAAACAGTATCGGGGAAAAGCGACTTAATTGGATAAGATCAGTTTCACTGCTTTTCTGCAATGGCCAAGCGCTATTACCACTGAACACTGAACTATTAATTCAGACACCTGGGACCTGGGTTTGACTCCGACCATGCTCGGTGGTAGAATTGGGATTCAATAAATATCCGGAATTACGAATCTTATAACTCCTATATATCCATGTTCAATTGTTGAGAAAAAACAAATCCATCTGACGCCATTTAAGGAATGAAACTGTCATTCTTACCTGCTCGGGCCTCCATGTCACTCCACACTCACTACAATATGGTTGAGTCTCAACTGCCCGCTGTGCAATTAGGGATAGCAATCAATACTGCCGAGACAGCGACGCCCTCATACTGTAACAGAACAGGAAAAAATAGTTCATTCGGCCCTAGCTAGATTACTGTGTGCAGTTCTGCAATTCAGAGTACTGCATGGATGTGATCGCACTGGGAACGTTGCAGTAGAGATTCACTGGGATATTGTCTGGGCTGAAAAGTTTCAGTTGTGAGGAGAGATTGGACAGACTGGGGTTGTTTGTCGCCGAGCGGAGGAGATTGGAGAAGACATGACTGAGATGTACTAAATGCTGAGGGATATGGATGGGATAGACTGAAAGAAGCCTTTGTTATTGATGGAGGGATGGAACACTGGGGCCAAGAGATTTCGGGAAAAGGCAGAAAGGTTAGAGTAGATTTGCGGAAAGGGTCAGAGAGGCGGAAATCATTCTCACCTTAAAAAAAATTGAGATGTTAATTTGCGATGCCAAAACATGTAAGATTATAGGCTAAACGATGGAACTTGATTCAGGTCGTTAAGCAGTTGTGTTTGACAAGTGCGGCCACAACAGGCTGAACGGTCTCCTTCGATGTTGTTGTCCTCCACAGTATCGTGGTTAGTGTCCCGCCTGTCACAGGGTTCAATCCCCCGCTGGGGGCATCGTAAATGTTTTAAACCTGTCGCTCTGTTCCCCAGTGAAGGTTATTAATGGCTGGCCTTCCATTCTCGATGGGACATGTCACAGGAAGGACTGTGCTGTCTGAATCAGAGTGGGGAAGGACTGCAGCTCCCGGTGAGACAGTGTCAGTGAAAGTGCAAACACGTAACTTCAGCACATTGTGTTTGTTTTGCAATGAAAACCATTATATAGAGTCGTTCCTGACTGATATGTTTATTTAAAGCAGGAATCTGAGGAAGAAAACAGAATAAACTCATTCAGATCTGAGCGCAGAGACATTTCCAGCAGAACTACTGAGGTTGTACAGCGGAGAACCGCTTTTGGATGCATTGAATTCGGGTTGGTGGGCGCAGCTTGCTTTCACTGGGCGGAGTTGCCAGTGTGTAAATGATACAGATAGTGTTCAATGTGATGGTACATTTGTTCAGTGGTTCGCACTGCTCTTAACTCTATAGGTCAGGTGAATTTGCCATGTTAAATTGCGCTGATGTGTCCAGGGAGTGAATTCAGTAAGTTAAGTGAATTAGCCATGGGTAACGCGGTAATAAGGTCAGCAGTCACACGATGCCAGGTTTTATTCCAGCAGGTTTAGTTGAAATCACAAGCCAGAGGCCTGCGGGGATAGAGACGAGAGCTAGGTCTGGTTGAGATGCTGTTCAGAGTCTCCCTACAGACTCGATTGTCTGAACTGTACTTTCTGCATTGGAGGGAATCGGAGATTCTATCAGAGAGGACACTGTCAGCGTTTACTGGGCTGCTAAGACATTGGAGACGATGCTGACGGCATTTAGTGGGGATGGAGTTTTATTTATTTGTGTTTTGGAAAATTCGAAACTAAACCAAGAAAAACAGAATGGAAGTTTTCCAGAGTATTTGAGGTTTGGAGAGAGTAAATATGTGGCAAATTCACTCTTTCAAGTTCATAAATTTCTGAAAGTCAAGATTTCAAAACCATAGATGTAGGACAAAGAAATAATGGGAGCAGATTTTTTGTCATTCAGACAATCCGTTTCCAAAATATTTGGAAAGGCACATTTAGAGACACAGAAGCAGCGAGTTTCACCAGGAGAGAGACAGCCTGTGGCCAGGTAAAAGTGTAAAGGACGGTGTCGGGGGTAGATGGTGCGAGGAAACAATATCTAATTTGGACGACTTCAGATGCAAAGAAATATCGGAAACGTCTGCAGCTGAGTAAGATTCAGCAAAAAGAAAACTCATAGTTTTGAAAGATTTCTATTAATATTCCACATGAAGCATTATAAATGGAACTGAGCAGATTTTGTCTATTGTCAAGACACAGCTATTCCATAATGAATAGGAAGTGAACGGTCTCTTGGAGATCGAGTTCCTGCTTTAATCCCATGCCTTAAAGATGGGAGGACGATCGCCATGATGTTGGATTCATTTGATACCCATTGAAATCTGCCAAAGTTACTGAGCATCAAAACTGCCATCTTGTTTTGTAGTACAACCTTCTGTTTTTTCTCATGAGTATTTTCTTTAAGCTGAAATAAATTCGGAGCAAAATTGAATGCAACATTTAACGTGGAGAATCTTGCTCTTGCCCTTCATTGCACCGGAGATTTGTAATAAATCGATACCTCATCAAAGTCGAAGTAAAGCAATTTGATTCTGTTGTAAATTACATTGGGATAATGAAAAGGAGTGCAAACGCTTCTTTTCTCCTTTCATTCCATCTTGACTTTCTATGAATTTACATCGAATGAAAGGGTAACAAATAAGGAGAGATCGGGTGCAATAGTTTATCCAGTGGGATAGTGAATTTTAATGTAACACTCCACACAAAGTTCTGATCAGTATTTTTAACAGTCAATTGAATTGGAACCGCAGAAAACCTTTCCAATGAAACGAATCTTTCATTCTTTCACAACCTTTTGCTGTGTGAATCATACCGCGATCCATCATCCAGCGTGATCACCAAGTTGGCAACAATATTAGATCCACCAATTTTCTTTAGCAATCACAACATCTGCACATACCCATCTGCGGTGTGCCCAGTGCCATTTGTTGTATCCAGGCCACAGCACATTTCCTGTTCATGAACTTATGAGCTTTGTTCCTGATCTGTCTGATCAGTTTGAGAAACCTTTTCTATTACTTCATTCCATCCCCTCAGAATTCTAAAGGTATCAATAAAATAAGACGTTAGACCAAATGATGTAGGATTGGAAACCGGCCATTCAGCCCATCGAGTCTGCTCCACCATTCAACGAACTCATGGCTGATCTGATAATCCTCAACTCCATTCTCCAGCATTGTCTCGACAAAGCTTCATCATCTTTCTGGTTAAATATCTGTCTGGCACAGTTTAAAAATACCAACAACGCAGCCTTAACAACAATTTCGGCAAGGAGTTCCACCGATCCAGTGGCCCCTGAGCAAAGAAATTACTCCTCATTTCTGAATTAAATAGGCAATATCTAATTCTGAGTTCATGTCCTCTGATGCTCTCCTCATACCAAAGGGTGAACCACCTGCCCATAACTACCCTATCAAGATCCCATGAATATTGAACGTTTATAAATGTTATTATGTGATTATAGAGCTCCCCTCCCTCTCCTTTGTTTCAAGGAGAATAATCCCAGCCTAACCAATCATTCCACGAAGCTACATTTTCTCCAGTGTTGACAACATGTTCATTAATCTCTGCTGTCCCCTGCAGCGTCCTTACATATTATTAAGGCAGGTGGAGACATTTATGCGAAGAAACGGTTGAAATTTCAAGCACAGACGGGAATTGGATCTTGAAATCAAACAGCGACTGGAATCAGATTGGTCCACACAAGGACGAAATAGAGTAATGATCACGCTGACAAATGCGAATCTAATCTTATCTCATTAACATTCAATAACTTTACTGTAAACAAATTACCCCGTGTAAGTGTCCACAGAGCTGTTATTTCGGGGGGAAAAACTTATAGAAACTGGCTACATAAACACTTTGACAACAATAACATGTTCTTGAGACATTTTTTGGTTATAAACTCAACTCATTGTTCTGTGAATCCTACATCGTTTGCAAGCCACAAATGAGACATGGAATATAACTCTCTCCATTTGCCTAGATGGATATAACTTCAATAACACTTAAGGAACTGGACACAGTCCACGACAATGCAGTCACTTGAGTGTATCCTCTCCAACACCTGCAATATTCATTTCTTTCACCGCTAAGGCGCAATTACAGCAGAGTGCACCAACTATAAGATGCACTGGAATAAGTCATTCGGGCATTTTTGACAACCTTCAAAGCTCAACAGCGATACTGACTATAAGGACAAGGTTGGAAGATGCAACGAAACGCCAACATTTTCAAGTTACCCTCCAAGGCCCATAGCAACCTGACTTGGAAAGGAATCAGTGAGAAACTCATTGGTGAAACGGTCTTGATGGGCAAAGTTGCATACTTCAGCCTTCCATCTTTTATCTTACAATTTTAAGAAAAATGTTGATTTATGCGGTGACCAGACTTGTGCTCAGTCCTTTAGCTGTTCCCTAAACTGGTGGTTACTAAAGTTCTGCTATCATCCACAGCCTGTGGTCAACAATAGAAAATATCCGAAAACCCTCTCAATCAACTGACTCCCCTTCAGATTAGAGTGGTGTTGGAGAAGCACAGCAGGTCCGGCGGCATGTGAGGAGCAGGAAAAATGGACGTTTCAGGCAAAAGCTATTCATCAGGAATGAGACTGGGATCACATGGGATGGATAGATAAATGGGAAGGGGGTGGGGCTGGGGAGAAGGTAGCGGAGAGTGCTGTAGGTGAATGCAGGTGGGGGGTGAACATGATATGGCAGAGAAGAAGGTGGACTGGATAGGTGGGAATGAAGATGCACAGGTGGGACAAGTCAGGCGGACAGTGTTGAGCTGGAAGGTGGGAACTGGGGTAAGGTAGGGGGAGGGGAAATGAGGCAACGAGTGAAGTCCAAATTGATGCCATGGGGTTGAACGGTCCCGAGGCAGATGATGAGGCTTTCTTCCTCCAGGCATCGGGTCGTGAGGCAGTGGCGATACAGGAGGCCCAGGACCTTCATGTCCTCGGGAGAGTGGGAGGAGGAGTTGAAATGTTTGGCCATGGGGCACTGGGGTTATTTCTTGTGGGTATCCTGGAGATATTCTCTGAAGTCTTGTGTGAGAACACATCTCCTCTCTCCAACTTAGAGGAGACCGCATCGGGCGGAATGTATACAAGAAATGGCATGTGTGAAAGTGCAGGAGAAACTTTGATGGATGTGGAAGCCTCCATTTGAGCCTTGGACAGAGGTGAGGAGGTAGATGTGGGTGCAGGTTTTGCACTTCCTGCAGTGACAGGGAAATTTATATTTCCCTCCCCACCCCTATCCACTTTTGACAAAGACTCTTTCCTCCACGACTACCTAGTCAAGTCCAGGCCCTCCAATGACCCACCCTCCCCTCACGGCACCTTCCCCTGCCACCACAGGAATTGCAAAACATGCACCCACATCTTCCCTCTTACATCCTTCCAAGGCTCCAATGAGCCTTCCATATCCATCAAATGTCCGTGTGCACTTCCACACATGTCATTTATTGCATCTGTTACTCGCGATGCGGTCTCCTCTACATTGGGGCCAACAGACACATTCTCGGAGAGCGCTTCAGAGAACATTTCCAGGGAACCCGCAACATTCAACTCCAACGCCCCATGACCAAAAACATCAATTACCACGTCCCCCGACTCTCCCAAGGACATGCAGTTCCTGGGTCTCCTCCACACCATTCCCTCACCACCAGACGCCAGATCTTCCACCTCGGGACCCTCAACCCCAGGGCATCAACGTGGTCTTCACCAGTTTCCTCATCTCCCCACGGCCACCTTATCCGAGTTCCAAATTTCTATCTTGGCACCATCCTACTGACCTGTCCCACTTGTCTATCTTCCTTTCGACCTATCCGCTCCACCCTCTTCTCCGATCTATCACCTTTAACCCCATCTCTATCCACCTCTTGCACTCTCAGCTAAATTTTTCCCAGACCCAGTCCTCCCGTTTATCTCTCCACCCTCGAGGCTCCCAGCTTTATTCCTGATGAAGGGCGTTTGCCCGAAAGGTTATTTTTTTCTGCAACTCGGATGCTGCCTGACCTGCTGTGCTTCTTCAGCACCACTCTAATCTTGATTCTGATTTCCTGCACCTGCAGTACGCACTTCCGTTATTCTGATTCCCCTGTCCATTGATCTTGAATAGGCTGTTGCTAAAGTTTCAGCATCATTTCCCTGCTCTTATATTCCCAACTGCGGTCAAGAACAGAAAGTATCTCCAACCCCTCGAGACCACTTGATCCCTTGTCCAATCACCTTCAAACATTCGTGAATGTCTACTCCAATTTCTCTTTTATTACTTTAAACCTCTCAGTATTCACACTGTTCTCATTGTGCGTCCTCAAATTCATTATCACTCACTTCACTGGATTGAATTCCTTTCAGCACATTTTCTTGCCAATTGTTTCCAATCTCCCTGCAGTCTATGGCTTTCTTCCTCGTGGTTAACGACATGACTAATTGTTACCTGATTTTCAAACTGCTAAATGATGGCCACAACAAATAAAAATCGTTGACCTATATGAGAAAACAATAGAACTCATCGAAGCCATGGTTCATAAGCTTGCAGAGGACAGCAGAATAGGAGACTGTGAAGAAGGTGATCTAAGATTCCAGAAGGATCTTAATCCATTGCGTCTTTGGGCTGAAAAATGTCACATGAAGTTCAATCTGAATAAATGGAAGATATTGCGTTTTGCTACATCAAATAAGAGTAGGGCTTATACAATTAATGATCGGGCGTCGCATCGTGTTATGGAACACGGAGGCCAGGAATGCAAGTACATAATTAATTTTAGTTTACTTCATATATAGACAGAATGGTTAAAAAAAATGTCATCTTGCCTTCGTTGCTCAGTCCTTTGAGCGTAGGAGTTGGTACGTTCTGTTGAAGTTGAATCGGACATTGGGTGTTGCGTCTTCTGGAATACTGTGTCCAGTTCTTGCCGCCCAGTAATAGCAAGGAAATTATTCAGCTGGAGTAGGTTTAGAACAGGAATACCAGCGTATGGCGAGTGGGGAAGGTTTGTGTTATAACGAAAGGTTGGATAGGCTGAGACTACTTTCACTCGAGCACTGGAGTTTGAAAGGCGACCTGATGGAAATTTATAAATTATTGAGAGTTCGGCTCGAGTTAACTGTAACTGTCTTTTCTCCAAGGAGGGGGGACTTCAAGACGAGAGGGTAAATGTTTAAAGTGATAAGAGGGATTTAAAATAAGAGATGAGAGGCTTTTTTTTAACAGAGGATGGTTTATGTGTGCAATTCACTTCCTGAGGCAGTGATGAATGAAAGTACATTTACAATATTTACAGGATATTTGGATCGATAAATGAATTGGAAAGTTTCAGTGGGATTAAAAAAAGCTATTCATACATGCCTAGTACACTACTTATTGCCCAGAAGGAAGTTCAGAATCAACCACGATATTATGGATCTGGAGTCACACACCAGCCAGACACCAGATAGGTAAGGCAGTTTCCTTCCCTTTCAGGCATTAGTGAATCAGATCTACTGATTCAACATCATCATTAGACTCTAGGTATTTATTTAAATAAAATTCCAGCATCTGCCATGCCAGGGTTTGAACCAGTGTCCACAGAATTATATCTGGACATTCATATTAACAATGCAGTAATAATATCACAAGGGCATTACTAACCCTCAGCAATTACAGGAGCCGTCAGATGCGACTCGTTTAGTTTGGCATTATGTTCAGTATGAGCTGGTAGGAGTGAAAGGCCTGTTTTCATGCTGCGTGAGCCTATGACTTTGACACTATGAAACTGGCAGTTGGTTGGGATTAACAGCAGGGTTGACAGTTTAGTTGATCTCCTTTTGGGATATGTAATCTTGCTGGTTACTCTGGAGGTTCTTCTGCTCATTGAGCCCTTCCCATACACGGGACTGTTGAACTGTCTGTCTCCAGTTTGACTGAGTCGATGAGTTTCCACTTCAGCAGGTAATTGAATCCCGCATTGCGTTGGTTTCTCTGTGATATCGGTGTCCTTGTATCTACCCAGGATGAACGATTGGTTGAAATCATGTCCACGCAGACGCAAGTCCCGTTGTCCATGTTGTGAATGTGTTTTTTATTCTGCTTGATATATCCACAGGGTGGGGATGTCGCTGGTCAGGACAGCATTTGTTGTTCATCCTGATTCGCTGCTGCCTCGCTGCTCGAGAGACATGGATTCGATCCCAGTCTCGTGTGACCGTGTGCAGTTTGCACATTCACTCTTTGCTTGTGTGAGTTTCCTCCCACAGACTGAAGGTGTGAAGGTTACTGGGGTCAGCCATGGGAAATGAAGAGGAACGGAACAGTTATGGAATGTGGGTCTGCTAGGATGTTCTTCAGAGAGATGGTGTCGACTGGAAGGGCCGAATGGCCTGCTTTCCCACAGGGTCGTCATTCTCGGATGAAGGGTCAGCTATTTCGTTCAGGTCCTGGAGACACAAGTAGGTAGGATTGGGTAAAGATGGTAGCATCCCCTGTATAAGTGACATGCATGAATGGGATTGAAGGATAACAAAGGCATGTGTCTGTTCCTGAGGTCAGGCTTCCATTCCAGGTTTTATTCGTCGAACTTTAACATTACCAGTTCCGTGTGTGAGTCCCCAAGGATGACTCGTTTATTATATAACCACAACACCACCTTCTCCAGGTTGCAGTATTTATTGGGAACAAGAAGCTGATTCTGAGTTGATGCGAACAAAAGCAGATGCCAATGTCAAAACCACTGATCCAAACAGGAAAATGAAATTTCGTACATTGCCACCCCAAAGTTAAAGTCTCCACATGCTTTGGATGCGCCAATCGGCTGTCTCAGCAACATGTACTGTTTATGATCATAATATTATAAATGGGGGCAAGTATTCCCTTCCACCCCGCTTTTGACCAGGACCAACCTCGGAAATACATGCGTCTCTCTCCTGTCATTCCATCCCAGTTTCCAATTGGATCTTCTTGGCTGCTTCACACAGTTTCTCGGATTCCGGATCTGGAACTGGGATTATGTGTGATTGCCTGTAGCAGTTGGTCCTGCCTTGTGTGGGCAAAGTGATGAAGTAGCCAATGTTCAAATATAATGCTATTGAAGCATACGTTTCAACAATATTCTGCACTCTCCCAAAAGTTTGGAGAGTTTCATTAATCCCATTCTCCTGTACTCTCATTCATGGAACCTCCACAGTCTCTGGGGATGCGAAAGTTAAAGATTCGGTTCATTTTACGTTCCCACATGCCTGTCGCTAAGTCCTGATATTGTACATTCTTCCTGACATTTCCTCTGCTACCATATTGGTTGCAGTTTGCAAGCGTGGTCTGTGGACTGCTGCAACCTTCCACTGCACCATACGTTTAGTAGTTCGCATTCTGCGTTGTGATTGCAGCGACCTCGGCTCTAATCCACACCATAGCGGTCAGTTCTCTCAAAGCTTTACTTTTGGTGAAACATGGTAAGAAATTAATCGTTTTTTACAAGATAATATTCTGCGAGGTGATGATTTCTTTTCCATCGAATTTTGTTGTTCTGCGTTTCAAATACCAGGATTTAAACCCAAAAGTTCTCGAAGATGTCTCTCCCTCGCACCCTTTTAAGTCTCTCATCCCATTTGACTGAGGCATTGCACAATCTAACATACATTTTCACGTTGGTACCATCCAGTCTGTGCCGTTGCACTCACTGTTGCCCCAATCTCTTCATTGGCACCTTCAAATCATTCTATCCGTTTGGATATCGTGGCTGTGAGATCAATTCTCTTTTAGCAGCTTTTACTGACATGGACCAGAGATTATTGGAGCGTGAGGCTCAATAAAAGGGCATAAGGAATAATTGGGGAAAAGAGACTCTATTGGAAAAGATCCCCCAGGAGGGCTTTCTGCGATAGCCTAGTGGGATTATCGCTGGTTTGTTAACACAGCAAAGCCAGGTAATGTTCTGTGGACACGGGTTGGATTCCCACCACACCACGACGATGATAGTATGTGAATGCAATAAATGCCTAGAATTAAGAATACGTTGTCTGAAAAACCCATCTGTTTCACTGACACTACTGTCCTTATCTGGTGTGGCGTCCACGTGACTCCAAACCGGAAGGCAATAAATGCTGCAGAGCCACCCCCGATGCTATTACAGAATGGAAATATGTTCATTCGGCTCAGTGCTAGAATTGTCCAGGGATGAGATCGCACTGGGAAAGTTCTAGGAGAGATTCACTCGGATAGTGTCGAGGCTGAAGAGTTTCAGTCATGAAGGGAGACAGGACCAACTTGGGCTGTTTGTCACCGACCAGAGGAGTTTGTGAGGGGTATAGATAAGGTAGACTGAAAGAAGCGCTTCCCATCGATGGAAAGAACGATCACAGGGGGGCAGAAATTTAAGGAGAGAGACAGAAAGATTAAAGTAGATGTGGAGAAAAGCGGTTTAGGCCGGCGGGTGTTGGAATTTGGAACACACAGTCTGTAAGTGTAAGAGAGGCAGCAACCCTTATAACCTGAAGGAAAATGCAGATGAGAATATGTTCTGCCAAGGCATCTTCGAGAAGGTAAGGCTATGGGCTAAACCATTCGGGTCATTAAGCAGTTGCTTTTGACAAATGCAACCACAAAATGCTGAAGTGTCTCCTTTGAAACTGTTGTCCTTGCTGGTATAGTGGTTCGTGTCGCCGTATGTTATGCGGGAGTTAGGAGCTCAATTCCTGGCTGGGGCACTGGAAATGTTTTAAAACTGTCGCTCGGTTTCCAAGTGCGGGTTATTAATGCCTGTCCTTCCATTCTCCATGGGCAATGTCACAGGAAGGACAGTGCTGTCTGAATCAGTGTGGGGAATGTCTGCAGCTCCCGGCGAGACAGAGTGTCAATAAAAGTACAAGCACGTGACTTCCGCAACCTGCACCTTGTGTCTGTACTGGAATCTGAACCATTTAATAGAAAGAAGAAGGAAGCTGAGGAAGAAACAGGGTAAACCAATTCAGATGTGAGTACAGAAACATTTTCCGCAGCATCTTGAGGAAAACTGACAAATGGCCCCGAGAAAGAGTTTGTCTTTTTGAAAAGTTAGTTCACAGAGATGCTTTTTGTTCCACTCAAGCCCTTAAGAAATTGAATAACAATTTAACTAAGACTTGAAATTTTCGAACACACCAGTCGATGAGTCACGTGCTGGAAACTGTGTTTACAAGCCAGATGTTTGATAACTGATGATGATGCAATAGGCTGAAGGACCATTCGCCATGCTTTTAAAAACTCAATAACTGTCATTTTTCAACTGAACAAAATAGGCAAAAACAAAGTCATCAAGAAAAGTTCCAAGCATTGTATATGTCATCCTTGGTGCGAACGTGCTGAAATTCAGCTGTCTCACTGCTATTTCCCAATGTTGATTTCCAGTCAGGGAAAAAAAATTTGTTGTTCCTTATGGAAATCTTAAATTGAACATGATTTCCTGACATCACAAAACAGCAAAATTAGCAGTTCTATCAGAGTCAGTGAGAATTGCATATCGGAGATGAAATCAAATGCGAAGAAGCGCTGAAATCAGTTGGACTGGGGTATGCAAATTTGAAAATCACACAACACCAGGTTATAGTCCAACAGGTTTAATTGGAAGTACTAGTTTTTGGACCACTGCTCATTCATCAGGTGATTGTGGAGTACACAGTTGTAAGACACAGAATTTATAGCATATGTTTACAGTGTGATGTAACTGAAATTGTACATTGAAAAATGGCTTGATTGTTTGCTAAGTCTCCAATCTGTTACAATGGCAATGTTAGCTTCACTTCTTTCACATGAAAAGTGCAAAACCTTTTTAGTTTAATGTTTAATTCTCAGGTGAAGTTTAACAACTGGTGTCTGCGCCCCCCCCCCCCCACCTCCACCCCCGTGCTGCTGTCTGTTCCATAATGTTTAGACTGATTCTAGATAATAAAAATGAGTTCCCAGAGACATACATGGATCCATGCAGTTTTTGAGCAAAGTACAATGTAAATCTGCAAGTACAAATTCACCCCGCAGACGTGTGTGTGCGTGTGTGTGTGCGTGTGTGTGTAGGAGGGTCACTGTTTGTAGATAGGGCAATGGGATCACCTGTCCTGTGACATGAACCCAATGACCATGGGTACCGAATTTAGCTATCTGTCTTTGTGGGGGCACTTTTAGCTGCTGCCTGTTCCGAAGACCGCCTTGGAGGATTGTCACCCGAAGATCCGAGGTCGAATGTCCTGGATCACTGAAGTGCTCTCCAACTGAGAAGGGGCACACCTGTCTGTTGATTAATGCGTAGCGCCCATTCCCTTGTTGTAGCCTCCGTTCAGCTTCACCAATGTACCATGTCTTAAGGCATTCTTGCCTGCAGCGTTTGTTTTTTTTTAGATTAGCGTCAGTCTAAACATTATGGCATGGACGCAGCACACAGGGACTAACACCTTCAACATATTATCTGTGCTGACACTAATTGGTAAAGTCCACCTGAGAATGTAACTGTTAAAAGAAAGTTTTTCGATTTACATAAGAAAGAAATGAACCAAACATAGTCATTCTAACAGATGGAAAACTTAACAAGCAATCAAGGTATTTTTCCAATGTATAATTTCAGTGACATTACACTGTAACCTTTCGCTATAAATTCTGTACCTTACCACTGTGTACTCCACAGCCACCTGATGAAGGAGCAGCTCTCCAAACGATATTGCTTCCATTAAACCTGTTGGACTGTGACCTGGTGTTGTGCGATTTTTAACTTTGTATTAGAATGCGGATCTCACAATTGATATAGAGATGAAGAAGCATTTATTCTCTCAGACAGTTCTGCATCAGTGGACTTTCTTTTAGCAGAAGGCTGTTGAGGAAGTGTCATTAGGTGTAATGAGGCTGAGATCGGCAGATCTTCAAACAGAAAAGACATCAAGCGTTATGGGGAAAGGCAAGAAAGTGCAGTTCAAGGTTATCAGATCAGATATGAAACCATTTAATAGAGGAGTAGACTTGATGGTCTGAATGATGTCTGTCTGTTCCTAAAATTGTTGGCCTTAATATGAAGCTGCAAAACCGACCTGAGTAAAACGTGCCAAATTTTAAAAAAGTGTGGGCCCCCAGAGCACTGAACCGAGGTGAAATGTCCAAAAAAACCACACACAAAGGGCAGACAATATTGGGTAATTGCTCCGTAGTGATCAGTATACCAAGGTAAACAGGAAAACCGATATTCAGTATCTACGTTGAACCTGGCTCCACGGGGCATGTAGTTAACTCTCACAAACCACTATTCCCCTTCCGTTTTCCTGACGCCCCCTCCGTTCTTGTTTGAAACTGATTGAATGTCAGGCAATTGCCGATGACATTGCTGATGGGGAACTGTAGCATATAGAACATAGACCATTACAGCGCAGTACAGGCCCTTCGGCCCTCGATGTTGCGCCGCCCTGTCATTCTAATCTGAAGCCCATCCCATCTACACTATTCCATGTACGTCCATATGCCTCTCCCATGACGACTTAAATGCACTTAATCTTGGCGAATCTACCACGGTTGCAGGCAAAGCATTCCATGCCCTAACTACTCTCTGAGTAAAGAAACTACCTCTGACATCTGTCTTATACCTATCTCCCCTCACTTTAAAGTTGTGGTCCTCGTGCTTGCCGTCCCCATACTTGGAAAAAGACTCTCCCTGTCCACCCTATCTAAACCTCTGATTATCTTGTATGTCTCCATTAAGTCACCTCTCTCCAACGAGGACAGCCTCAAGGCCCTCAGTCTTTCCTCGTAATGCATTCCTTCCATACCAGGCAACATGCTAGAAAATCCCCTCTGCACCCTTTCCAAAGCGTCAACATTCTTCTTATAATGCGGTGACCAGAACTGTTCACAATACTTCAAATGTGGCCGTACCAGATCTTTGTACAGCTGCAGTATAACCTTCTGATTCCAGAACTCAATCCCTCTATTAATAAAGGCCAAAACACTGTTTTCCTTCTTAACAACCCTGTCAATCTGGGTGGCAACTTTCAGGGATCTGTGTACATTGACACCGAGATCTCTCTGCTCATCTGCACTCCCAAGAATCTTACCATTAGCCCAGTACTTTGCATTCTGATTACTCCGTCCAAAGTGTATCACCTCACACTTGTCCACATTAAACTCCATTTGCCACCTCTCAGCCCAGCTCTGCATCCTATCTATGTCTATTTGCAACCTACTACATCTTTCGTCACGATCCACAACTCTATCGACCATAGTGTTGTCCGCAAATTTACTAACCCACCCTTCTAAGCCCTCATCCAGATCATTTATAAAAATGACGAATAGCAGTGGACCCAACATCGACCCTTGCGGAAAGCCGCTAGTGACTGGACACCAAGATGAACATATTGCATCAACTACAACACTCTGTTTTCTTTCAGCGAGACAATTACTGATTCAAACTGCTATGTCTCCCACAATCCCATTCCTCCGCATTTTGTATAATAGCCTACTGGGGGAACCTTATCGAACACCTTGCTGTATTCCATATACAGCAAATCAACCTATTTACTCTCATCCACCTGTTTGGTCACTTTGTCAAAAAACTCATAAGATTCGTTAAGCACGGCCTACCCTTTACAAAACCGTGCTGACTGTCCCTGATCAGATTATTATTTTCTAGATGATTATAAATCCTATCTCTGATAACCTTTTCCAAAGCTTTACCAACAAGTGAAGTGAGACTTACTGGTCTGTATATACCAGGGTTGTCTCTACTACCCTTCTTGAACAAGGGAACCACATTTGCAATCATCCAGTACTCAGGCACTATTCCTGTAGACAATGATGGTATCTAGATCAATGGCACAGGCTCGGCAATCCCCTTCCTTGCTTCCCACAAGATCCTAGGATAGATCCCATCTGGCCCAGAGGACCTGTCTATTTTCACACTCTGCAGTATTTCTAATACCTCTTCCTTGTGAACCTCAATATCTTCGAATCTAGATGCAAGTATCTCTGTATCTTCCTAGCCAATAGTTTCATTTTATATCGTGAACACTGTCGAAAAATATTTATTTAGTGTTACCCATGTCTTCTCTGACTCCACATACAACTTCCCACCATTTTTCTTGATTGGCCCTCATTTAACTCTCGTCATTCTTTTATTCCTGACATACCTATGGAAAGCCTTAGGGTTAACCCAGATCCAATCCGCCAACAACTTCTAATGTCTCCTCATGGCTCTCATGTCTCCTCCTGGCTCTTCTGAGCTCTCCTATTTTGTCATGCAGTGAAACGATTCTGTCTGCTGCACAACATCATTCTGCTTCGAAATATCAGGCAGCATTTCATATTGATTCCTGTAAAGGTTAACCTTTAACAAGCCATGACAGTGAAATCACTGAATCCTCATCACTATACTACCAGGGAAGATTTCTGTTAACATCACCCTGGACATCATGAGATTCGCCATTCTATTCTCCCATCCTTCTCTGCGTGATCCCCTCGGCCCTATTCCGGTCTTGTTGGTTGGTTTACAATACTGAGGCTATCCAATCATCTTTGCATTTCAGTTTCTAAAGGATGAGACCTTCTCTCTGAGCTGGCAATGTGCTTGCTCAGTGGCGATGACACTGTCCTTGTAAACTAGAAAAGTGCTTCAAATAGGCCATTCCTGTTTTTCATTCCAAGACCTTGAGGCAAACCGTTCAGCAGGACAGGAAATAGCGGGAGTGAGCAGTGATCAAGTTTGGCAGCAAGAACGAGGTGAGGCAGTATAAACTACAGAGTGATGGGGAAACAATGGGCAAGGAACACTGGGATTGGCGGGGCTGAATGCTTCCTTTCTTTGCTGTAACCAGACATTGGTGTTGAACTCTGAAATGGGACAACATCAGACAAGTCGGTGAAATCTTACATTCTCCTTGTTTTCTCCCGAGGCCTGCGTCACACTTGGGGAAATGTGTCTGCGTGCTTCAGTCTATGGGTAAAAATGGGGTTCAGTTGCCATCTCAAACTTTAATCCCATTTATTGTGTTTTACGAGATTAAAACGTTCCAGAGAAATTAGCATTCAGGTGAAACGTCAGAGTTCACAAGGTTACAGACCAAGTGCTGGGAAATGAGGTGAAGGGGCCCATTTCTGTGCTGTAAACACTCGATAATTCAATCGCTTTTGAGGGGAAACATATCTGCAGTGATATAATTCCAAAAACTGTGTTATGAAGAAACGGTGCAACTGCTTCTGCCATCACCCCTGGTGATCTAGTGGTTAGTATTCAGCGCTTTAACTGAGTGGCCTGGGTTTCATTACCGTTCAGGAAATCAGGACCTCTTGTTCCTGATGCAGCGAGAGCAGCTCTACCAGGAATCTGTTTCATGCCTTAGATCAGTCAATACCCCAGCTCATCAAAGAAGGGAAAAGTGCCTTCCCTCTCTGTGCACAGTCGGACAGTTAATCCTCCATTCTCCTCTGATTCCACTTCCCAAAGAGTTTCAAAATATTGTCAAAACTGAGTCTCAGCTATTTCTTTTCTGCCTTTTGATACATAGGAGCTGCAGCGATTGACTGCGGTGGTTTCTGAAAATGAAACGTACCTATGTGCAATGTATTGGGCTATTCCAGGATTGCCTTCTCTGACAACGGTGGGACATGGCTGATGTTGTCTATGATATGGAAGTGCCAGTGTTTGAGTTGAATAGACAAAGTTAAAAATTAAACAATATCAGGGCAGAGTCCAGCAGGTTTATTTGGAAGCACGAGCTTTCGGAGAGCCGCTCCTTCATCAAGTGGGTGTTTTTCTGCAGAAACTTGGTGCGTGTGTCAATATGCGCGATCTTTTGGAAAATCATCTGGACTTTAACCGACCGTTCGTGGTGTCGACGGTACCCATGACTTGGAGGTGTTGGTGTTGGACTGGGGTGGATACATTTAATAATCACACAAAGAAATTTTAGATTCCAACAGTTGACAAACACCTGATGACGAAGCAGTGCATGGAACACTGATGCTTCCAAATACGTCTGTTCAATACCATCTGGTGCTGTGTGATTTTTACTCTGATAGTATTTGGCAATGTTTAACTGATCGAAGACAGTGAAAGAATTTTCGCTCGTGAAGATGAAAATTTCAAATATTATCCACCTCAGCATTACAAAAATGATTAGGTTGGATGTGTGATGAATCTCCACAGTGCGCTTGCGCAAAGTAAAAGTCGAACTGACAACCGCCTGATCCGTAGCCAGCTATACGAATGGTTGTACCACTGGCCAGATGCACAGCTGAGATTTTACACGCTACAGAGCTGTGGTGTTAACAAGGACACGAGCAATAACAGTAACAGTCACAAGGTGAACAAAGAGCAAAGATAATCACCATCATTGATTCACTTCAAATTGTCCTCAAAAAACGACCATTCACAATCTGATCAGCCAATCAATGAGGTCACTGCTGATCTTGGAAATTGCAACTGACTTTGCTGCGTTTTCACCATAATTTGAGGTAAACTCCAGCCTAATCATAACATCGCATATTCCCATTAATTTTCAGATTCAGATTACGTTAATGACCTGTCCGTATTTGCAGGAAATGAATGAAAATGTCCTTCCGGTAATGTAATCCAGTGCAGAGTCGGCCAGAAAAGAAAAGACAAAGACATGAAACATCACTCCCATTTCTCTCTGTACCAATGCGTTTTCCTGAGTTGAATATTTTCAGGACTTGTCTTTACTATCTAAAGAGTTAATTATTTTCCCGGGAAAGATTCTTCGTAAATCAATTAACATCTGAGGTGTTGAAACATATTTTACTTCAGATTAAAATAGTTGAATATCTTTTCCCCCAGCCTAATGTCCCAATCCTCCCTCCTCTTCCATGTAAATACAAGCTTTGCCAGGTGATGTTGGAGCTCCCAACCTGACGTTCCAATGCTCCTTGCTGCTCCATGTCAATAGAAGCGGCTCTACTTGAATTTGGAGCTCCCACTCTGATGTCCCAATGCTCCCAGCTGCTACATGTCCTTAAACGCTGGTCCTTGTGAGGTTGGAGCTCCCAGTCTGATGTCCCAATGTTCCCTCCTCCATGTCAATAGAAGTCCAGTTGAGGTTGGATCTATCACTCTGATGTCCCAATGCTCCCTGACGCTACATGTCATTAAAAGCTGATCCAGGTGAGAGTGGAGCTCCCAGATGGATCTCGCAAAGCTCCCTGCTCCATGCTAACTGAAGCTGCTCCAAATGAGGATGGATCTTGCATTCGGATGTGCCAATGCTCCCTGCTGCTCCATGTCAACAGAAGCTGCTCCAGGTGTGGTTCGAACTCCCAGCCTGATGTCACAATGCTCCCTGGTCCACGTCAAAAGACGCTGCTCCAGATGAAGTGGGAGCTCCCATCCCTGGCAGCTCACATACTTCTATACCATCATAGAAATACTGCCCACTGAACATTTCTACCACTGGAGCCATTGGTGGAATATCTGCATCATGAGAACCTAATATTATTTTTAGTCACCACCGAATCATTATTTCCAAAAGTCATTCTTTCTTAAACCATAGTTAGCATGTGCATACTGCAGTCAAGCCGAAGTAAGATAATGGTGCTAATTGATGTAAGCTTAATAAAAATTACATCCTATTTTTCATGTTGAGTAACTGCGACTTAGCAAGGACAATGTTTATATTGAAATCACACTTTTATTCCAGGTGAGAGAATGTGGTTTGCATTATTTAAAATGAACTTGTTCACTGTGTAAAATGATCAAATAGATCTCAATGTCAAAACAAAATTGGTAACGTTGTCATCCATCTTGAAATGTGGTGTCTTCTTCTTTCAACCAGATGGGTATTATAACGAAAAGTCTATTAATGATATGCGTATAAAGACACTTTAAATCGCAAGGTTTATGAAGGTTTGTAGCTCAGGTTAAGGTTTAAGGTTTAGGTTTGTTCACTGAGCTGTAGGTTTGATATCCAGACGTTTCATTATCTGGCTCCGTAACATCATCAGTGGCGACCTCCAAGTAAAGCGAAGCTGTTGTCTCTTGCTTTCTATTTATATCTTTCTCCTGGATGGGGTTCCTGGGGTTTGTGGTGATGTCATTTCCTGTTCTTTTTCTGCGGGGTTGATGGCATTTAGATCTATGTGTTTGTTTATGGCGTTGTGGTTGGAGTGCCAGGCCTCTGGGAATTCTCTGGCATGTCTTTGCTTAGATTGTCCCAGGATCAATGTGTTGCCACGTCGAAACGGACTACCAAAAATCCATAAACGAGGAGCCCCCCCTCAGACCCATAGTCTCTTTACCCGGAACACTAACTTACAGACGGGCCAAAGAACTACACGCAAGACTGAAATGCCGCATAGAAGAGTCACAGCACTCCATCCACTCCACCCAGGAATTCCTAAAAATCATCAAAAAAACCAAAATAGAGGAAGAAGAAGCAATGATCTCATTCGACATAACAGCACTGTTCACCTCCATCAACATCAACCTGGCAAAGGAAACACTTACCACACTTTTAGAAGAGACCATCACAGACGCAACAACAACCATCAATCACATTACCAACGAAAACATAATGAAGCTCGTGGACCTGTACCTCACCACCGACTTCATTTTCAACAATATATCTACAAACAAACCAATGGCACACCCATGAGATCTCCGGTATCAGGATTCATAGCAGAGGCGGTAATGCAAAGACTAGAACAAACAGCCCTACCAACAATCAAACCAAAAATCTGGGTCCGCTATGTAGATGACACCTTTGTCATCACAAAACAAAATAGTAACGACATTTAACATCATCAACAACACCCTCACAGGCAAGAAGTTCACCAAGGAGGAAGAAACCAGAAACAACCTCGCATTCTTGGACGTCACAGTAGAAAGAAAGGACAACGGAGAACTACAAACCTGCGTATACAGAAAACCGACAAACACTGATCAAATACTTAACTCCACCAGCAACCATCCCAACACATACAAACGAAGCTGTATCAGAACACTATTCCAATGAGCCACCACACACTGCAGCACAGACGAACTTCGAAAAACAGAGGAGAACCACTTATTCAACGTATTCGAGAAGAATAGATACTCAAAAAATACAGTCCGCAGATTCCTCAAGAACAAATCACGACAAGCAGACCAAACACAGTCAGAAACCCTAACCACCTTACCATACATCAAAGAAGTTTCAGAAATGACAGCCAGACTACTAAGACCCCTCGGAATCCTAGTAGTACACAAACCCACCAACACTCTCAAACAAAAACTAACAAACTTAAAAGACACACTTCAACCCGTGGACAAAACCAACGTCATCTACAAAGTTCCATGCAAGCACTGCCACGAACACTACGTAAGACAAACAGGAAGAAAGTTAGCCACCAGGATACACGAACACCAGCTAGCCACAAAAAGACAAGACTCCTTCGTAGTCCTACATACGGATTAAAAATATCACTATTTCGACTGGGAGAACACATCTATCCTGGAACAGGCTAAGCAAAGACACGCCAGAGAATCCCTAGAGGCCTGGCACTCCAACAACAATGCCATAAACAAACACTTAGATCGAGATGCCATCTATCAACCCCTCAGAAAACGAACAGGAAATAACATCACCACAAACCCCAGGAACCCAATCGAGGACAAAAATATAAATAGAAAGCAGGAGACAACAGCTTCGCTTCACTTGGAGGTCGCCACTGATGATGATGTTACCTAGCCAAGTAAAGAAACGTCTGGATATCAAAGCTACAGCTCAGCGAGCAAAACAACACCCTACATTTTAAATCATTTTTCATGTTTATGTTGCATGAATCTGCGGTTATTGATCCACAGTTTAGTTTCACTCCCTATTGGTAACATGCTGATTTCTCCAGTTGTTCATAGTTCAATGTGATGCATCCAGTGTGTGCATAACGAGAGGGAGCTTGCTTCCCACATCTTGTGTTTATCTGTGCCTTATGATCAGCATTCATCAATGGCGAGAGCAAGAGGCGAGGGCGAGACCAATGTGTAAGTCTCTCCGTGCCCATGCACGGCACCCACAGCGGCAATTCTCCACTGTGCATTTACAGCCAGTTCTCAATGCCCCTACACCCACGCCCTGCCCCTTTTGAAGTATCTCCATTATTTTGTGTTGTCTCGCTGTGGTCTTCTCACCAGGATGAATTACTTCGACTCAACCTCCTCCAGATTTCATCTGACAAAACATTCATTAAGAATCCCTTTGCATAAACATTCACTTCGCAGCTCTCGTTATTTGATTTTCCTGGATGTCTTTCATACAAAAAAACGTTCACAGCAACTTGACATGAAAAATACAATCACGCTCTTTTTCATTATCCCAATGCAACCTAGATTTCAATGCAGTTTAGTCAACAGGCTCAAACTATGCTTTGAGATTTTGTAATAGCATTGATACATATAAACTGACCATTGGAGTCCCGATTTCAATTCAATAGCTGTGGTCTTTGGAGAACAGTCAATGACAGCGGGATTTGAACCCACGTGTGCAGAGCAGTCCATTGCCTTAACCTCGCGGTCATCTCGTCACTGACACTAGGTTGCTGATGAACTTATGAATAATTGAATTGCGTAAATTATGCAGAGCAGCAGATATTTCTCCCTGGTGTTGGTGAAATGATAAATAACACAGTACAGTTCCAAGACTATGGTCTGATCTCTGGGTTTTGAGGCAAGTGCACTCCCATTGTCACACTCTGCACACAGTGATCTGAACAAAAATGAGGAAATGAATATGTAACAAGGTCTGTTGAATTCTGTGAAGATATGAAGTCAACGGAATGAAGAACCCGAGACAGCAGGAGGTTTTCTTTCAATAAAGCGTTGGATAGAGCTCTTAAGGATAGTGGAATCAAGGGTTATGGGACTAAGGCAGGAACAGGATACAGATTGAGGATGTTCAGCCATGATCATAATGAATGGTGGTGCTGGCTCGAAGGGCAGAATGGCCTACTCCTGCACCTGCTGTGTATTGTCTATTAAATTGCCTGTGAGGAATTGTTTTCCAGACTGGAGGAGAGTGCATAGTGCTCAATGTCATTATTCGGAACACCTAACTTCCACTCAGATGTTTTTGACAGGCACTTGTGTACAGAACAGACAATTTCAAAATCCAAAATAAGGCTAAACTGACAATTGAACTCAACAATGCAAAAACCTTGATCTGTATCATTTTCCTGGGCTGTGCGACACCAAGTCACCGTATGATCACAGCAACACAGTGAGCAAGTGTCAGAAGGAAAATGAGTGCAGTGCCAGAGCGCATACTGGGAGCAGCAGGTGACACACGGGGAAGTGCATTTAACTCAACAGGAACACTGGCCAAACAGCGGACTGCGGTGGAAGAATTCGGGGTGGGGGGGGGGGGGGGGGTTACACTTTGGAATTTGATGCCAGAGACACAATGGAGATCTGTCATTGAGTCTGTTAAGATGAGGATTTTAAAATTTCTACAGATGCAAAACAAAATAAAAAGCTCATGGTTTATTGAAGGCAAAATATGAAATTGTACATTTCATCAATCTACCCATCTTTACAATGAGTACCTCACCACTGTCCTCACGCGGGGACAGAACCACTGGTGAAGATGATCATATAATCCCCGTTACTAGCCACAGAATCAGAGAAAGTCAGATTCCCAAACGTTAAAGTAAAACCAGGAATGTGGAGGTAAGCATTAATGTGTTGCTCCTGTGCTGAAGGTGACCAGTGCACGGTATCTCTGTTCCAGTATAGTTGGCTGTGCTGTGCCGAAGTTTTAAGTTTGAGTCTCACATGGAGCAGCTTCAATTTGTCGTCGTGTTGAGGGATACAGACAGAAGGTGATATTGAGCAAAGCCAAGTTTATGGGAAAATACCCGTGTTTGTGGCTTGAGAAACGACATTTTCTGGATAATGACTACTTGATCTACAAACATACTGCAAGTATCTAAACTTGAAGAAACGTAGGTGGAGAAAGAGCCAAAGGTGATTTTTCAGCAGATGGATAACGTTTCCCATGTGCACTGCTTTAAATTCTGGGAAAATAGATGTTGAACTGGTTTCATGTTATAGAGTTTGTTGCAAACTCACATAGGTTATTGCAATAATAAAAAAAAGAAATCACATAGGACCGTTTGAATATTGTATCGAACTGAATTTTGGTCTGAGCATATTTTATCTTAAGTGGCGTGCTGCAGAGAAGTACAGAGGGTTAATAATACAAAAGGACCCAGTCTTCTTGGCGGATTTCTTGGGTGGAGTTAAGAATGTACGAAATATACATAACATCATGTGAATGTGGTCAAATCTTTAAAGTAGGTGTTGCCTCGCCAAGTGACGATTCAATTCCTACTCATTAGGATATAACTTCCGTCTGCAGTTATTTTAGGACATGAGCTCCATTTACAGAGATTCATCTTGAATAATACGCCACAGCTTACCAATCCATGAACTTGTTATACTCAGTCTTATTCAGTTGTACGTGTTCATCAAATGTCTTTGTATCTGAAGTCAACAAATTCGAAATTGTTACGCAACCAAACTGACTTTCACTCAATGGTAAATTCTCTCCTTGTACGTTTGTTCGTGTATCTTTTAAAACACTCTGAAGTCAGCTTATACGTTTTATTTCTGTAAAGCCGTTCACGATTGAAATAACTCTATTGAGTGGAAGAAACTCTCATCCAAACTTTTCTTAATCATTCACTAATGGTTTTGAAGCTCTGATGAAAGTTCTTGATTCACTCGAAAGAGGGACTTTCCCCAATTTACTCATTCAAACCTCGCGTTATGTGAAAATCTCATTTGTTTTAATCAAATTTGCGTGTTTTTGCTCCAGCATTTCCGAATCTCGTGAATAAACTCCTTCATTCTTTCTATCATCCCGATGAAACCGGTTGTATCTTTTCTGATAATTTTATGTCTCAGTAAACAACGTCACTTGGCTTTCTAATATCTTGCTATCTAGGAAACAGCGTCTGGATCCAAGCAAAATCCAAGGAAATGACGTCGTCCTTGGAAGGAATACCTTGTCCTTGATTTATTCCGAGTCGGAACTGTCTCAGAATGAACCAGAAAACATGAAATTCCCGTCACATTCACACGCACATTTCGTCTTGACGCATAATTTCTTCAGGCAGTTTCTCTCTCACGTGAAGAAGTATATACGGAGAGAGAAGTGAAGGTGATGTTTTAGTTCGATGGTCTTTCTCATATCGCTGAACCTGAACTGGGTAAAATTCCCGGAAATGCAGTTTTGTTCGTTTCATTTTATTAATTTTGCTGCAACTTCACTCTGTTCATTCCAATGATCGGAAGTGAATTGGATTTATATGATTGGAACGTTAAATGTTGCATTCAATTTTGCTCCGAATTTATTTCAGCTTAAAGAAAATACTCATGAGAAAAACAGAAGGTTGAACTACAAAACAAGATGGCAGTTTTGATGCTCAGTTACTTTGGCAGATTTCAGTGCATATCAAATGAATCCAACATCATGGCGATCGTCCTCCCATCTTTAAGGTATGGGATTAAAGCAGGAAATCGATCTCTAAGAGACGGGTCACTTCCTATTCATTATGGAATAGCTTTCCTTGACAATATACCAAATCTGCTCAGTTCCATTTATAATGCTTCATGTGGAATATTAATAGAAATCTTTCAAAACTCTGAGGTTTTTTAGTGAATCTTACTTAGCAGCATTCGTTTCCGATATTTCTTTGCATCTGAAGTCGTCCAAATTAGACATTGTTTCCTCGCACCTTCTACCCCCTACACCCTCCTTTACACTTTTACCTGGCCACAGGCTGTCTCTCTCCTGGTGAAACTCACTGCTTCTGTGTCTCTAAATGTGCCTTTCCAAATATTTTGGAAACGGATTGTCTGAGTGACAGAAATTCTGCTCCCATCATTTATTTGTCCTACATCGATGGTTTTGAAATCTTGACTTGCAGAAATTTATGAACTTGAAAGAGTGAATTTACCACCTATTTACTCTCTCCAAACCTCAAATACTCTGGAAAACTTCCATTCGGTTTTCCTTGCTTTAGTTTCAAATTTTCCAAAACACAAATATATAAAACTCCATCCCCACTAAACGCCATCAGCATCGTCTCTAATGTCTTAGCGGCCCAGTAAACGCTGGCAGTGTCCTCTCTGATAGAATCACAGATTCCCTCCAATGCAGAAAGTACAATTAAGCCAATCGAGTCTGTAGGGGCACTCTGAACAGCATCTCAACCAGACCTAGCTCTCGTCTCTATCCCCGCAGGTTTCTGGCTTGTGATTTCAAATAAACTGCTGGAATAAAATCTGACATCGTGTGACTGCTGACCTTATCACTGCGTTAACCATGGCTACATAACTTAACTTACTGAATTCACTCCATGTACACATCAGCGCAGTTTAACATGGCCAATCCACCTAACCTACAGACTTAACAGCAGTGAGAACCACTGAGCAAACGTACCATCTCATTGAACACTATCTGTATCATGTGTAATGGCTTTACACACTGGTAACTCCGCCCAGTGAAAGCAAGCTGCGCCCACCAACCCGAATTCAATGCATCCAAACGCGGTTCTACGCTGTATAACCTCAGTAGTTCTGCTGGAAATGTTTCTGCACTCAGGTATGAATGAGTTTACTCTGTTTGCTTCCTCAGATTCCTGCTTTAATTAAACACATCAGTCAGGAACAACTCTATGTAATGGTTTTCATTGCAACACAAACACAATGTGCAGTTGGCTGAAGTTACGTGTTTGCACTTTCACTGACACTCTCTCTCCCCAGGAGCTGCAGTCCTTCCCCAGCTGATTCAGACAGCACTGTCCTTCCTGTGACATGTCCCATCGAGAATGGAAGGCCAAGCATTAATAACCTTCATTGGTGAACAGAGCGACAGGTTTCAAACCTTTACGATGCCCCCAGCGGAGAATTGAGCACAATGACAGGCGGGGACACTAACGACGATACTGTGGAGGACAACAACATCGAAGGAGACCCTTCAGCCTGTTATGGCCACACTTGTCCAACACAACTGCTTAACGACCTGAATCAAGTTTTTCATGATTTAGCACATAGTCTTATATGTTTTACCATCACAAATTCACATCTCTTTTTTTTCAGGTTAGAAGGATTTCCGCCTCTCTGACCCTTTCCGAAAATCTATTCAAACTTTTCTGCCTTTTCCCGAAATCTCTTGGCCCCAGTGTTCGATCCCTCCATCAATAAGAAACGCTTCTTTCAGTCTATCCTATCCATATCCCTCATTATTTTGTACATCTCAGTCATGTCTTCTCCAATCTCCTCTGCTCGGCGACAAACAACCCCAGTTTGTCCAATCTCTCCTCACAACTGAAACTCTTCAGCCCAGACAATATCCCAGTAAATCACTCCTGCATTATTCCCAGTGTGATCACATCCATGCTCTTCTGTGAGTTGCAGGACTGCACACAGTAAGCTAGCTGGAACCGAATGAACATTTTTTTTAACGATTCTGTTACAGTATGAGGGCGTCGCTGGCTCGGCAGTATTTATTACTTTCCCTAATTGCACAGCGGGTAGTTGAGATTCAACCATATTGTAGTAAGTCTGGAGTCACATGGAGGCCCGAACAGGTAAGAATGGCTGTTTCATTCCTTAAATGACGTCAGACGGTTTTGTTTTTTTCAACAGTTGGCTATAGATTTACAGGAGTTATTAGATTCGTGTTTCCATATATTTACTGAATCCAAATTCTACCACCTAGCATGGTCAGAGTCAAACCCGAGTCCGTGGTGTCTGAATAAACAGTACAGTGGCCAGTGGTAATAGCGCTCGGCCATTGTCGAAAAGCAGTGAAACTGATCTTATCCAGTGAAGTCGCTTTTCCCCAATACTGTCCTGTGCCATTTTCCTGAGCTTGACCGCACCCCGAACACACCCCACCCCACCCCACAATAATATCTGGTCCATATCAGTAAAAGCTGCTACATGAGTATTGATCTCACAACAGTGGTAACCAAATGGATTAAATGGTCTGTAGGTCCCGGTGGTGGGTTGTGGCACGTTCACCCAGCAACAGTGACTGCAGCCACACAGACTGATCAGTATCAACGTGAGAGTCAGTGTTAGAATCTGCAGTGCCTTAATGAAATAGGAAATGACTCCACAAACACATGATGAAAGAGCAGCGCTCCGAAAACTAGTGCTTCAATTAAACCTGTAAGATCTTAACCTGGTATTGGGTGATTTTTAACTTTGTACTCCATAGTCCAACACTGGCATCCCTAAATTAATGAAATGAGGGTTTGGGATGGAAAGTTTGGTTCGTGATCGTAGGAGGGAAGAAACCTCTGAGAACGGGTGGATTTGAATTCAGATGCACAGAAATGTGAGCGAGCAGGACTTGAAGGAAAACAGTCATCACTTTGGAGAGAATTACCATGTTAAAGTAACTGATTCCTTTGTGTTTCACAAAAGACTGGAACAAATAGAGCAATTTCTGCTGTGACTCGGATTCGAACTCAGGTTGCTGCTGCCACAACGCAGAATACTAACCACTATACGATCATTGCACCCCACAGATGAGCACGCAACGTAGTAGTAATAAGTACAGTAGCATAGGAAATGTTAGGCAGAGCACCAAATGCACAATATCAATGCTTAGCGAACAGTGGCAGATATGCGGGAACTCAGAATGAGCTGACCGTTTAACTTCAGTGCCCCAAGTGGCTGTGGTGATTCCATCATTAATATGCTGAAGGCTGAGATAAATTGATTTCTCTAAAACATCAAAGACTCCGGAGACAGTGTAGCTTTTGTTGGAATGTATGCTGCAATAGCAATGCAGTTTAACATCGGCTCTTTCACCAGCTTCCCACAGAAGTCAGTAACCACTGCTGCCACAGAGTCCCAATTCCCAGCCCTAGAATAAGAGGAGCTGAGTGGCGCAGTCACGAAGATCCAATTTGAAATCGGGATGGGAATGAGGTCGCATAGATACTCAATGGCTCAAGTAACACAACTGGTGAATGCATGGCATTTCTATGACGGTTGAGAGGCGCAAGCAATTCAGAGGTTGGGAGTGCTCCTGGTCAAAGGCGGGGCAGAAGGCAAAATTTGTTTCCTTTTATAATAACATAGCAATCGACAGTGCATCTTGCTGAGATAACTGAGTGCCACAACTGGAGCGAGGGCGGCTGGTTTGAAGTTTGATTTTACTTCACTTTCACCCACTTCCCTGGAATAAATTGCTTTCACCATTTTTATTTCCAATTGTTTGATATCTTCCTGCAGTCTGCGACTTTCTTCCTCATGGTTAACTGCATGATTAACTGTTGCATGATCTGCACACTGCTAAATAACGGCCAGTACAAGTAAATATGAATCATTGATCTATATGAGAAAACAGTGGAACTCACTGCAGGCATGCTGCGTCGGTTTGCAGGCGACATCAGTATTGTCGACAATGAGGAAGATTATCTAAGATTCAAAAGGATCTTCATCCAATGAGTCGTTGGACTGAAAAAAAATGTGACATGGAGTTCAATCTGGATAAGTGGAAGGTATTCCATTTTGGTACAGCAAAAAGAGTAGGGCTTTACGTCGTGTTGGAGAACACGGAAGCTAGGAATGCAGGTACATAATTCCATGTAGTTTGCATCACATACAGACAGGATGGTTCAAAGACATTTAACTTACTTCCCTTCATTGCTTAGTCTTTTGTATACACTAGTTGGGACGTGGTTTAAGTTTTTCAGGACATTGATGAGGCCTCTTCTGGAATATTATGTCCAGTTCTGGTAGCCCAGTTGTAGGAATGATATTATTCAGCTGGTGCAGGTTCAGAAAAGGTATACACGCATATTGCCGTGTATGGAATGTTTGAGTTCTAATGAAAAGCTGGATAGGCTGAGACTATTTTAAGATTTGATATCGGGGTGCTGGAAAACCACAACAGGTAAGGCAGCATCTGAGGAGCAGGAGAATCAACTTTTCGCGCAAGTGTCACTCATCAGGCTCTTGCCCGAAACATCGATTCTCAAGCTCCTCAAATGCTGCCTGACCTGCTGTGCTTTCCCAGCACAACAATCTCGATTCTGATCTCTTATCTGCAGTTCTCACGTTCTCCTCGTTGCGACTGTTTTCACTCCAGGTTCGGGGTTTGAGCGGCGACCTGACAGAAGTTTATGAGAGGGAAGTTAGAGTTGACGATAGCGGCCTTTTCCCAGGAGGGGAATTTCAAGACGAGAGGGCATATGTTCAAGATGGAGAGAGATTTTAAAAAAAAGACATGTGAGGCATTTTTCTAGAGAAGGTGTTTTACATGCGCAATTAACTTGCTGAGGAAGTGATGGATTTCTGTGGTTGTGATCCTTTCAAATTGTGTCCACACAGGTACAAATTCCGTTTTCCATGTTGTGAATGTGTTTTCATTATTTCTCATTCACCCACAGGGTGTGAGTATGACTGGTCTGGACAACATTTATTCTTCGCCCCTCGTTCGTTGCTGTCTGGCTATACTACAAACCCGGCTGTGATCCCAGCCTCGGGTGTCTGTCTGTGGGCAGTCTGCACATTCTCTGTGTGTTTGTGTTTTTATTTCTCCCTCTGACCAAAGATGTGCCAGTTACAGGGATCAACAATGGGAAATGCAGGCTTATGGAACAGGGAATAGCCGTGGGGTCTGGTGGGATGCGCTTCGGATGGACCATGTGGACTGGAAGGGCCGACTAGCCTGCTTCCCCACATGACGGGGATTTCTGAATTAAGGGTCAGCTCATGTTTTTTTCTGGTCCTGGAGTCTCTCGTAGGCAGGACTGGGTGAAGATTGTAGATGTCCTACATAAGGAACATGAATGAATGGGATTGCAGGAAATTAAAGTCATGATCTCTGTTCCTGTCGTCAGGCTTGCATTCCAGGTTTTATTCGTCGAACTTAAACATCACCCATTTCCGTGTCCCAACCCCCAAGGATGACTAGTTTAAGATATCACCCCAACACCACCTTCTCCAGTTTGAAGTCTTGACTGTGTGGAAGAAACTGATACTGAGCTGATGCAAGAAAATGCAGCTGCCACCGCCAGTGTCGGAAACACAGATCCAAATAGCAAAATCATCTTTTAAACCCACCACTGCAAAGTTAAGGGCTCAACACGCTCCAGTTCTGCCACTCAGCTGTCTTAGCAAGATGCACTGTAGATCCCTATGAGAATATAAACGGGGAAAAACCATTCCCTTGATCAGGAGCATTCTCAATCTAGGAATTTCTTCCTTCTCTATACCATCATAAAAGGACTGCACGCTCACCTATTGCATCACTGGAGCGAGAGAGTAACTCCGCGCACTCATTCCCATCCCATTTCCGTTTGGATCTGGGCGGCTGTGCTGCAGTTTCTCTGATTCCGAGGCTGGGAACTGGGATTGTGTGAGATTATCTGCAACACTGATTACAACTTTAGGAAGCTGGTGAAGTCGCCGATGTTATGCTAAAATGCTATTGAAGCATACATTTCAACAATATCCTGTACTGTCCCCTGAGTCGTTGATGTTTTGTCAAAATCTATCAATCTCAGTTTTCAACATTCTCATTAAAGGGATCTCCACAGCCTCTGAGGACATCCAACTGAAAGATTCAGGCCATTTTCAGTTCCCACATGTCTGTCACTGTTCGCTGAGGACTGATATTGTACATTTGCTGTTCTTCCGAACATTTCCTCTGCTAGTATACATATTGCTGCTTGCAAGCATCCTGTTCTGTGGTTACTGTGATCGTGGTTGTCGGTATTTTGCATTGTGACCACAGCAACCTCGATTTGAAACCAAATCACGGCACTAAGTGTTCTCTCCGTTGTCCTTTTTGTGACACACGTTAATAAATTAATTGTTTTACCTTCAAGTTTCGCTCTCTCGCATCTCTGCGTTTCATATATCAGAATTCAAACGCACCCGTTGTCAGAGATTCCGGTCCTTCCCACGATCATTAAACCTCCTTTCCGTCCGTCCCCTCATTTCTCTGAGGCAATGCCCAATCTATCACTCTCTTTACATTCATACTGTTCTGTCTGTGCTGCTGCTGCGGTTACTGTTGTTGGGTGAACGTGCCCCAATACCACCATCGGGACCTCCAAACAAATCGATCCATTTGGATACCGTGGTTGTGAAATCAATCCCCATGTAGCAGCTTTTACTGACATAGGCCAGATACAATTGTAGCGTCAGGCTCATGGAAGATACCCAGGGCAGTTTTGGTGAAAAGACATTTCATTGGAAAAGATTAGCTTTTATGGCTTTCTGCGTTGGTCTTGTGATAATTTCATAGGACTGATAATCCAGAGACCGAGGTAATAGTCTGGGTACTCGGGCTTGAATCCCACCATGTCATGATCGTCAAATTTGGATTCAAAAAATATCTGCAAGGAAGAATCTAATGACTACTATAGATCCATTGACAATTGTTGAAAACAAAATCTGTTTCACTGATGTCATTTCGGGATTGAATTTGCTATCCTTACTTGGTCTGGTCTGCATGTGACTTCAGACTCATAGCAATATGGTTGAGTCTCAACTGTCCTCTGGGCAATTCGGAATGGGTAATACATTCTGCTTAGCCAGAATCGCCCTCATACTAATACTGAAATTTTGAAACAAATGCTCATTAGGCTCAAGCAAGAGTGTTGTGTGCAGTTTTGCAAGTCATATTATAGCAGGGATGTGATCACACTGAGAGAATTGCAGGAGATATTTCCCGGGATATTGTTTGGACTGAAGAGTTTCAGTTGTGAAGAAAGACAGGACAGAGTGGAGTGTTTGTCGCAGTGTAAAGGAGATGTAGAGGAGACATGATTTGGTTAGGGTATGGACAGGGTTCACTGAACGAGTTTCCCACTGATAGAGGGATCGATCAGTCAGGGCCAGAGACTTAAGGAGAAAGACAGAAAACTTTGAGAAGATGTGCGAAAAAGCTTTATCAGCCAGTGGAAGGTTGGAATTTGGAATACACTGTCTGCATTTTTCAGAGTGGCAGAAACCCTTACAACCTGAATAAATATTCAGATGTGAACTTTTGATGCCAAGACATATAAGGCTGTGAGGTAAACTTTCTAAAATGGGATTCAGTTCATTAGGCAGTTGTTTTTGACAAGTGTGGCCACATTTGGTTGAAGGGCCTCCTTTGACACTCTTGTCCTCTGTAGTATAATGGTTAGTGTCCCCGCCTGTCACAGGGCTCAATTTTTCGCTGGGGACAGTGTAAACGTTTTAAAATTGTCACTCCATTCCCAAGGGCGGGTATGGATACCTGTCCTTCCATTCTCGATGGGGCATATCACACGAAGGACAGTGCTGCCTGAATAAAGGTGGGGAGGACTACAGCTCTCAGGGAGGCAGAGTGTAAGTGAACGGCCAAACACGTGACTTCTGCAAACTACACCTTGTGACTGTGTTGGAATGAAAAGCACTTGACAGACTTGTTCTGGATTGAATTATTTACTAGAAGCAGGAAGCTGAGTAAGAAACAACATAAACGCATTCAAATATGAGTGCAGAAACATTTCCCGCAGCACGAATTAGATTGTAAAGGACAGGGTAGCATTTCGATACATTGAATTTGGGTTCTTTTGTTTTGATGAGGCTGTTACCAGGGTATAAAGCCATTTTAAAAAGATACAGCAGTTGTTCACTATGATGGAACGTTGTCTCAGTAATTTGCACTGCTGTTCAGTGGGACGGTTAGGTTGATTGACAAAGTTCAATTGTCGTCTCCTGTCCAGGAAGTGAATTAAGTAAGTTAGGTGAATTAGCCATGGGTAACGTGGGGACAGGTTCAGACGTCACTGGCCGACAGCTAATAGTCCAACAGGTTTATTTGAAATCATAAGGGGGAGGGCTCCCTCTTCCTCAGGTGAAATATACGGGAATAGGGAGGGGAGCTTGGTCTGGGTGAGATGACCTTCAGAGAGTCGACACCAGCTCGATTGAGTGAAATGCCCTTTCTGCACTGTAGGATTCTGTGATTCTATCGGAGAGGATACTGTTGGTGTTTACTGGGGTGTAAAGCCATTAGAGAAGATGCTGACGGGGTGGACTGAGGATGAGATTTTATTCACTTGTCTTCTTGCAAAATTGAGAACAATTATCGCTGAACCAAGGAAGACTTAGTGGGTTTTTTTCCAGTTATGAAATGCTTGGACAGAGTAAATGGGTGGAAAATTCCCTCTTACAAGTAATTAAACTTCTAGATGTCAGGCATTCAAATACTTTGAATAAAACCTTTGAAGGACAAAGAAATGATGAGAACAGAATCGCTGTCACTCGGAGAATCTGTTTTTCAAAATATTTGAAATGGCACATTTGGTGACATACAAGGAATAAATTTCACAAGAAGAGAGACAGCGTGTGGCTCGGTAAAGATGCAGAGCTGGGGTGTAGTCGGTCGGAAGTTGCGGGAAACAATGTCTAAGTTGGTTGACTTTAAATGTAAAGACATTTCGTGAAGATGTGCAGCTGAATAAGATTCGATTCCAAAACTCTAAGTTTAGAAAGATTTGGCATAATATTCCACTTTAAGCATTGTAAATGGAACTGAGCGGATTTTTTTTATTGCGTTGGGAAGATATTGCATAATGAATAGGAAGTGACCAGTTGCTTGGAGATCGACTTTGTGCTTTAATCACATGCGTTCAAGATGTGAGGACAAACACCATGATGTTTGGTCCATTTAATACTCGGTGAAATCTGCCAAAGTAACGAGCAACAAAACTGCACTTTAACCCTTTGCTTTTCTAAGAAGTATTCTCCTTAAGCTGAAATAAAGTCGGAGCAAATTTGAATACAACATTAATCGTTCCAATGAGATAAATCTAATTCACTTCCGATATTACAATGAACATTGTCAGGTTGCAGCAAAATAAAAATGAAACGAGCAAACAGCGTTTCTTGCGATTTAATCCAATTCAGGTTCGCCATATCAGAAAGGCCATTGAACCACAACATCGCCTTTATTTACCTCTCCATGGCTGCTTCTTCACGTGAGAGAGGAAGTCACTGAAGAAATTATGAGTCAAATGAAGGTGAGAATATGACGTAAAAGTCTTGTTCTCTGTTTGATTCTGACACAGTTCAGACTCAGAATGTATCAATGACAGCTATTCATTCTGACCAGCATGGCTATTTATTGGAATTTGCTGTCATTATAATTCTAGTGAAAGCAGAAACAGAATGGTGTGGATTCGATTCCGCTCTGGAAATTTCTCATCCATGACGTTCACTGCATGTAACCTGATGAGGTCACATGTCACTGCTTTACAAAATGTGCTGAGGAGACCGAGCGAGTATGGTGGTGGGTTATTATACTGTTGTGCTCCACATTCACGGATTCGAGTCACACTCTGGTTGCTAACTTCACAAACCGCTCCAGCAGTTTTCCTTTGCACGTCACACTGGGTCAAGAATCTTGTTCTTGCCCTTCGCTGCACGGGAGATTGACGAGCAATCGGTACCACATTAAAGTCGAAATGAAGAGCGAGAGCAGTCATTCTATTCAATTGTGCATTAAATTGTTGTAATAAGAAAGAACGCATTTTTCTTTCTGCCCCACATTCCATCTTGTCTTTCTGTGAAGTTACATCGAAAGAAAGAGAAACAGATAACAAGAGATTGGGAGCACAAGTTCATCCAGTGGGGTTGTTCATGAGTATTTTAACCTAACACTTCACACAATGTTTTGATCAGTATTTCAAACAGTCACTCGGAATCGGAACTGCAGAAAGCTTCTCCAATGGAATGAACCTTTCATTCTTCCACAACTTTCTGCTGTGTGTGAATCATACAACGATCCATCATCCAGCGTGATCACTGAGTTGCCAACTGTATAAGGTCCACCAACTTTCTTCAGCAATCACAGCTTCTGGACACAGCCACCTGTGCTGTCCGAGTGTCATTTGTTGCACCCCGGCCTCAGCACATTTCTTCTTCCTGAGTTTATGAGCCTTGTTCCTGATCTGTCTGATCTGTTTCATAAATATTTCCTATCACTTCAGCTCATCCCCTCACAATTCTGAGCTTATGAATAAAATAAGGCATTAGTCCAAATGTTAAACAAAGTGGAAGTATGCCACTCAGCCCATCGAGTCTGCCCCAACATTCAATAAACTCATGGTTGATCTGATAATCTTCAACTCGATTCTGCTCACTTACCTCGACAAAGTTCCATCATCTTTCTGATTAACTATCTGGCACAGTTTGAAAATACCCAACAACTCAACCTCAACAGTGGGTGCCACAAAAATGCCACAGACTTTCTGGCCCCTGAGCAAAGAAATTATTCATCATTTCTGAAATAAATAGGCAATACCTAATTCTGTGTTCATTTCGATTGGTGCTCTCCTCACACCATAGGGCAAGCCACCTGCCTACAACTATCCTGTCAAGATCCAGTGAATATTGAACGTTTATAATTGTTATTATGTGATTATAGAGCTCTCCTCCACCGCCTTTGTTTCAAGGAGAATAATCCCAGCCTAACCAATCATTCCACGAAGCTCCATTTTATACAGAGTTAGCAACATTTTGTAAATCTCTGCTGGCTCTTACAGCGTCCTTACGAAGTTATATGACAGGTGGAGAAATTTCGGTGAGGAAACGGGTTGAAAGTTCAGGAGCAGATGGGAATTGGAACTTGAAATCAGAAAGCGATTGAAATCGGATTGATCCACAAAAGGACCAAATGCAGCAATGATAACTCTGACAAATGAGAATCTAATCATATTCGATTGAAATTCAATGGCTTCATTGTAACTTAATTCCTCCGTGTAATCGTCCTGGGAGGGAGTATTTAGGAGAAATGGAACCTGACCGCCCATATGAAGAAGTTGACAACAATAACATGTCCGTCGGTGGATTTTGTTTGATTATTAACTCAATTCTCATCTCCGTGAAGCCTACGTTGTCCGCAACGCACAAATTAGATTTTTAACAGAACTCTCTCATTTCCCTTGGTGGCTGCTGCTTCTATACCACTGAAGGAACTGGACACCATCCACGACAATGCAGTCACTTAACTGCACATTCTTCAATACCTGAATATTTATTCCCTTAATTGCTAAGGCACAATTGCAGCATAGTGCACCACCTCGAAGATTCACTGCAGTATGTCATCCAGGTTTTGTTGACAGAAGCTCCAATGTTCAAAAACTTTACCGACTATAATACAAGGTTGAAGATGCACTGAAATGTCACCGTTTGCAAATTACCCTCCAAGGAACATATCAGCATGACTTGGAGAGGAGTCAGTGGTAAATTCATTGAGTGATGAAGCGGCCTTGATGGTCAAAGAGTTATACTTCAGCCCTCCACCTTTTATCATACAATTTTTAAAAAATTGACTATTGCATTGACCAGACTTGTGCTCATTCCTTTGGTTGTTTCCTAAACTGGCGCTTGCTAAAGATCGAATATCATCCTCAGCCTGTGGTCAACAATAGAAAATATCCAAAAACCTTCTCAATCAATTGATCTCCCTGTCCAACAATCTTCAGAGATCTGTGAATGTCCACTCCAAGATCTCTTTGTTCCGGTACACCACTCAGAATCCCCACTGTTATTGTTTCAACTCCCCAAATTCATTCCCACTTATTGGTCTGGATTCAGTTACATTCGCCATTTTTCCTTTCTACCTGATTGTTACATCCCTGCGGTCCCTGAAATTATTCATCATAGTCAACTATACAACCAATTGTTGTATCTTCTGTAAACTTCTAAACCATGACTCCTACAACTAAGTTTGAATTATCGATCTACATCAGGAAACAGTGGTACTCCACTGGAAACAGGCATCCAAACATGGTTCATTTTTGGATGGGATAAATACCTGAAATAACATCAGAATCGCGCCCTTGCTGTCATTTGTAAACCTGATGGTGACTCTGCAGGTTGATCACCTGAGTGATTCCTTCTCACATGTGGGAGTGATGAATAACCTGTCCAAGTTGTGACTGAGCAAGTGAGTTTACACTTCAGCGGGTAATTGAATTCCTTCCTGAAGACCCTGCCCACATGGACCTGACTTCATTGCGGCGTGGGTAACCTTGTGTCTGTTTAGTTTAGATAAGCAGTTGAATTTTAGTCCAAGCTGAGATGACTCCCAATTATCCCCGTCATCCATGTATTTTTTTTATCCTTCCTTATTCTCCCACGGAGTGTGACCATCATAATCTGAACAGCACTTGTTTTTCACCCTTAACTCTCCTTGACCTGAGGCAGAGGGAATTTATGGATGAACCATACTATTGTGTGGTTGGAGTCATATATTGGCAGGTCTCGTTCAGGACGGCAGATTTCACTTTTGAAGGGAAATGAATGAATGGGTTGTCAACAAAGTAAACCTTTTTGTCACTGTTCCTCTGAGCGGGTTTATATTCCAGATTTTATTCATCAAATCTAATTACTACCAGCTGCCATGCTCCATTCTCCAAGGGTTGCTGGCCCAAATATCGCCATTACATTTGCACATGAAACGAAGGTTGGTGGAGTAGCAGATATCATAGGGGAGTGTCAAAGAATGAAGGAGAATATAGATAGACAGGAGAGTTGAGCGGATAATTGGCAGATGGAGTTGAATCCAAGCAAATCTGAGGTGATGCATTTTGGGAAGTCTAATTCTCAGGCCAAATATACTGTAAACGGAAGAGCAGAGCGATTGGGAGTTCAGATACTTTGTACCCTGAATGTAGCTGCACAGGTGGATTGAGTGGATAAGAAGGCACATGGAGTGCTTGCCTTCACTGGACGGGGCATTTAGTATAAGAGCTGGCTTGCTAAAATTGGACAAGATTTTGTTTCAACCGCATTTAGAATGCTGTGTACTGTTCTGGTCACCAAATTACCAAAACGATGTGCACGTTTATGAAAGAGTGCAGAGAAAGTTTCTGAGGATATTGCCTGGGATGGAAGGTGTTAGTTCTGAACAGAGGTTGAATAGATAATGTTTGTTTTCATTAACGAAAACGAGATTGAGGGGGACCTGATTGACATTTACAAAATCATGAAGGGTATAGCCAGGGTAGAGAGAGAGAAGCTTTTTCCCAAGGTGAGGGATTCAATAATGGGATGTCACACGTTCAAGATGAGAGGTGAAAAGTTTAAGAGGGTGGTAGGTACTTGGGTAGTGTTGCCAGCAGAGGTAGAAGAGGAAAACATGGTAGATCCATTTCAGGTGCATCTGGACAGATGCATGAGTAGATGGGGTGCAGAAGGAATTGATTTGGAATTTAGTGATAGGTTTCGACAGTGGATCAGCTCAGGCTTCGACGTCCAAAGGGTCTGTTCTTGGCCTGTAAATTCACTATCACAGAGGGAATTCGAATATGATATGCGGCTGTGTCGGAATGAAAGTGATGTATGCTGGATTGGAATGTTTACTAGGAGCAAAAGGCTGATTTGGAGACGATGTGATCAAAAACAGCTCTTACTGTCAAAGTAACAAAACAGTGCATTGTTAAGGAAAATTTCAGAGAATGCTTTCAATTAATCGAACTCTTGCTTAAGACTCCAGCACGCTTCAGCTGAGCCAATCTGCAGTGCGGGTTAATGCTGCTGTTGTATCTTAATAATCTAATAAACGGAGACAAATATGCCCTTCCTCCCCGCGTTTGACCAGGAACACTCCCAGCTTTGGCATTTCATGTGCCTCTGTACCATCATATAAGAACCATGTCCCCACTTTCAAACCAATCAATCCATTTCAATACCGTGTTTGTGAGATCATTTCTAATGTCGCAGCTTTTACAACAAGGACCATAGATTATTGGAACATCAGGCTCAGCAAAAGGACACAGGGTAGCAGTGAGGAAAAGAAAATTTATTTGGAAGTACCTCTTTCTATGGACTTCTACATCATTTATTTCACTTGCTCATTTGGCTCTATCTAGTCTATTGTGTGCAATTCTGCAATTCGCATGATACCACGGATATGATAGCACTGGAAATGATGCAGGAGCGATTTACCAGGATATTGTCTGGGCAGAAGAGTTTCAATTATAAAGAGAAATTGGATAGTCTGGAGATGTTTTTCTTAAAGCAGAGGAAGTAGAGAGGAGACATGATTGAGATGTACAAAATAATCAGGAATGTGGATGGTGTAGACTGAAATCAACGTTTCTCTTTGATGGTGAGATCGATCACGGGGGGAAGGGAAGGTGGCATAGACTTAAGTATACAAGAGGAAAGATTTGAGTGAATGCGCAGACAAATGCTTTGAAACAGCAATTGGTTGAAATATGGAACACAGTGCATACAAAGGTTGGAGATGCAGAAATCCTCATAACTTTCAGAAGTATTCAGATGTGAATTCTAAGATGCCAAGACAGACGAGGCTATAGGCCAAGTGATTTTATGAAGTGTTCGGATAGTTAAGCGAATGTTAATATCCAGTAATACCAAATAGGCTTCTTTTCGCATAAAATTTCTGAATAGTACCACTGCATGTCGCTGCGTGAGATCCGGTTCAATTCGCTTCCAGGATGAATGCTTGCATATTGGGAGGGATCAGTGGGTAGAATTGCACATTTCCACGCCAGAAACCCGCATTCGATTCCAGAATTGTTTGACTGACTGTGTGGAATTCGCACTCTCATGCTCTCTCTCTCGTGTAAGTTTCCTCTGGCTGCTCTGATTCCTTCCCACAATGCAAAGGTGTGCAATTCAGGTCAATGGCAAAGGAAATCTAAATGGACTGTAAGTGTAAATCAGAGTCAAAAGTCAGAATTGCAGCTGGAGGAAAACAGAATGACCGTTTCAGGTCAACAGACCCTTCCTCGGAACTGTTTTTAATTCGCAATGTTAACTGTAACTTCTCTCCACTGAGCTCCCTGACTCGCTGAGCTTTTGGAACAATTTCCATTTTTATAGGTGGATCATAATTGCGGATTTAGAAATATAGAGTGGGGGAGTGTGAATCTCTTCCATGGCACAGTGCAGACTCAACTGGCCAAATGGTTTCTGTATGCACTGTGTCTAATTCCATTAACTTTGTATCTGTAAGTCTTTGTCCTGTTTTTAGCCTTTGTTATTCACATCTATCCTGTCATGTGAATTGCAGAACAGGACAATCGACATTTTGGGCATAAGCCACCACCAAATCGTTACCACCTGACGCCTGGAAGATAAACGCCTCATATTCTGCCTTAAGACCCTGCAACCACATGGGACAAATGTGGATTTCAATGGCTTCCACATTACCCCTCGCTACACATTATTACAGTCTGAAGCATCAAACTCAGCACCGCCCTCCGGACCCACACCTCTCTCCCCCTCTGACATATCACCTCTTCCCCTGCCTCGAACCACCATTCGCTTTCCCAGCTACCTTGCACCCAACTCCAACCCCCTCCCATTTATCTCCCAGCCCACACCCACAACACTCAGTCCTGTTGAAAGACTTATGCCAGAAACGTCGATTCTCCCGCTCCTCGGATGCTGCCTGACCTGCTTTACCTTTCC
Organism: Chiloscyllium punctatum; assembly: GCF_047496795.1. NCBI lineage: Eukaryota > Metazoa > Chordata > Chondrichthyes > Orectolobiformes > Hemiscylliidae > Chiloscyllium > Chiloscyllium punctatum. The sequence continues at coordinate 39,301,884 of NC_092769.1, read as the reverse complement.
AGCACGACATTATCGCCTTGCCGAAGACAGACGAGCTCTGCTCAGGCTCTTTTTCTGGGAGCGAAGAAGGCTGAGTGAGGAAGTGATTAAGGTGCACATTAAGGGGATCGGTATGTGTGATAGGAACAAACTTCTTATGGGAAGAGTTAACAACCAGGGATCTCCGTTAAACACAAGGGAGAGGGTGCTCAGACGAGATTTCGGAAGAGCGTTTACACTCTTAGAGTGTTGTTTATTTGGAATTCACTGTTTGAACGTTCGTAAAGGTATGAGTCAGCAAAACATTTCAGGAGTATTTAGCTGAAAACTTGAGAAGCTAGAGCATACATGGATAAGGATCAGGTACTGGAAAGTGGGGTAAAGCTAAACAGATGTCTGATGAAAGAACCGAACACTGTACAGAAAATACAGAGCATGAAAGCATGGGAAGGGTAAAGGCACGAAAACTACTGGCGATCTATTACAAGGGGTCTGCGGAAAGTTACACTCGTCAAAAGGTTACTGGGGCAGGATGGAGCCAGTGTGACAGGATGGAATAAGAATAGTGGGATGTTCTTACACCAATAAGCAGAGTCAGACTGGGCTGACAGGTTACAATGGCAGGCTGAGATAATAACAATCAGTAAAGTCAGCCTCGCCTACTCAATATCATCATGGCAGTTTGGGACAAGTCCTGGCAATACATACTAAGGACATGACTTTAAATAATTAATTGATAGTTAAGTCAGCCTGCTTGATACGCTTGTAGACGGAAAGATATGACATTAAATATCTAATCAGTAGTTCGTAGAGTCAGCTTGGAACAGGGAAACATTGTGATAGATAGAGTAGATAAGTATCTAATCATGACAGGTTAGTCTGGGATGGAAGTTCATTGTAGCACAGGTGGCTGTAGAATACGTAATAGTGACCGTCGAATAATATTAAGTAGAATTATGAAAAACCATAGTGGCAGAAGTAGAACGATAATGGGAACTAACATTATTGGTTTATTGTATAGCTGGAGTGAGGTAATTCTGACTAACACAGTTGGGCATTTTGATAAGCTAAAAAACATGATTAAAGAAAGGGTAAGAAGTGATGGAATTAAAATAGTGCGTGGCATGGTGGCACAGTGGTCAGCACTGCTGCCTCACAGCGCCAGAGTTCTGGGTTCAATTCCCACCTCAGGCGACTGACTGTGTGGAGTTTGCACGTTCTCCCCATGTCCATGTGGGTTTCCTCCGGGTGCTCTGGTTTCCTCCCACAGTCCAAAGATGTGCAGGCCAGGTGAATTGGCCATGCTAAATTGTCAGTAGTGCTAGGTAAGGGGTAAATGTAGGGAGTATGGGTGGGTTCTGCTTCGGTGGGGCGGTGTGGGCTTGTTGGGCCGAAGGGCCTGTTTCCACACTATAAGTAATCTAATCTAAAATCACATACATGCTAGGTGCTGCACTTTGGGAAAGCGGCACTGATACACATAATGGTAAGGTCCGAGGGTGTGTTGCTGAACAAAGAGACCTTGGAGTGCAGGTTCGTAGTAGGTAGATAAGATAGTGAAGAACGTTTGGTATGCTTTCCTTTTTTGGTCAGTGTGTTGAGTACAGGAGTTGGGAGGTCATGTTGCGGCTGTACAGGACATTGGTTAGACCACTGTTGGAATATTGCAAGCAATTCTGGTCTCCTTCCTATTGGAAAGATGTTATGAAACTTGGAAGGGTTCAGAAAGATTTACAAGAATGTTTCCAGGGTTGGACTTTGAGGTATAGGAAGAGGCTGAACAGGCTGGGGCTGTTATCCCTTGAGCATCGAAGGCTGAGGGGGTGACCTTATTGCGGTTTACAAAATTATGAGGAGCATGGACATTATAAATAGAAAAAAGTCTTTTCCCTGGATCGGGGAGTTCTGGACGAGAGGGCATAGTTTTAGTTTGAGAGGGGAATGATTAAAAAAGAGACCCAAGGGACAACTTTTTCACACAGTGGGTGGTACGTGAATGGAATGATGATGTGGTGGAGGCTGGTACAATTGCAACATTTAAGAGGCATGTGAATAGGAAGGGTTTGGAGGAATATGGGCCAGTTGCTGGTAGGTGGGACTAGATTGGGTTGGGATATCTGCTCGGCATGGACAAGTTAGACAGCAGGTTCTGTTTCCATGCTGCATATATCAATGACTGTATGATTCTATGCCATGGACCCTGAGGTTCGGGGCGATTCAAGCATTTGTTTTCTGAATGTCACTGTTTTTGTTTGCAAATAAAAGGTTTACTCCTTGAAAAATTCCCCGCATCTCCTGGTGATTGTTGACATTTTCTCCAACAACCACAACTTTGGGTGCAGTAAAATTGTGGCGACTGCAGCTCTGTGGCCCAATAAAAAGCGTGTCAGATTGCTACAAATTTGGTACCTTTGCTATTCAAAGTTTGTGGGTTGAACCTCACCAGAATTGGAGGTTAGTTCAGTTTTCAGCTGAATCATTGATTGTTGTGCTGATTCATCGCCAATTCCTGTCGTCTGGAGTTCTCGTCCCTGCTACTGACTAGAGGAAATTCCTTGCCTTCTTGGTTGTGAGTTTTTACGGAGTCATGATCGGACCGAAATCAGATGCTCACCCGCAAAACCTGCAAACTTCGTTCAGAAACCCACTGTCTGTAAACACATTTCCCTCTCAAAGTTGCACAGAAATTGTCGATTGCTTAAATGTCTTTATCCCGTTGTGTGACAGGTTGTTGTGGATGAGCTGGGTAAAGACATTGACGTGTTTGGTCAGCCATGATGATATCAAACGGATAGTAGGACACGTGTTTGGACAAGCCTCCTACTGTTCCTCTCTTTCTGTGCTGTTTCTTACAGAGGGTTTTCAAAATTAACATGATGGGGGCAATGTGAATCGACACTACGGAATATCAAGGTGCTCCCCTTTACCCCACCGCTCTCATAGCCAGAACAGACAGCTGCTATTGTTGCTTTCGATCAGACAGTGAAGGATTCTCTCAGGCGCTCTGTCAGACTGCATGCTCCTCCACACAGGTTTCCAACTGGGTACATGGAGCAAGCAAACGTGTGGATATTGGGATTCAGGGACAGATTTCCACTCTGCTAGGCTGCAGTTCTGGTCACATGAATTTCTGACATGCTGAGTCTTTCTGTGCATTCTACCTACTTTATGATTTAAACTGTAATTGAATTTTTGTTATTGCATAACATTCTAACATCTTCAATGTTCATGCAAACTGTGCAACGTGTTCTTGGATGTAGGAATGGTGAAGATTTAAATGAATGCAATATGGTTCATGTTACCTGTATGAACTTTCAGAAGGAAGTTGGTGATGTTTCGTTGATTCGAATTCTGTGCCGATTGAAGCTGATCGAATGAAAAGCCCTGCGACAGCGGTAATGTAACATTGTTTGTAAACAACGCAGGAACCAGTGGAAACCCATTTTTCGATGTAGTCTATTTTTCACATTTTTTGTGTCCCTTTTGTATCCTTTTCGTGAACCTGATGCTTCAATAATCACAGATTCATGTCAGTTTCACCTTGTCTGCCTTAGGTTTAATTTCAGAACACGACGGTTCAGGGAAATGAAGCAGGGTGAGTGACTGAGGTACCAGTGGGCAGCACATCACCACCAAAGCTCCCACAGTGTTGTGGTTCAGTGGTTAGTACTGCAGCCTCAACAGGGTCCAAATTTCAATTCCAGCCTCGGTGGACTGTTTGTGTCGAGTTTGCACATTCTCCCCGTGTCTGCATGGGTTTTCTCCGGGTGTTCCAGTTTCCTCCCACAGTCCAAAGATTGTGCAGGTCAGGTGAGTTGGTGCATTTGTCAGAGGGGAAATGGTTCTGGTTGCGTTACTCTTCGGAGGGTTGATGTGGACTTTTGGGTCCGAAGGGTCTGTTTCCATACTGTAGGGAATCTAATCATCACAGCAGAACTAGAGCAGTTGAGTTAAACTTCTCCAGGTACGTGTAGGTCACGTGACAGTTTCGCTGTCTGCGGCAACAGTCGCGCAATTGGTCAGAGCCGAATACTTAAAGGTGCATAACATGCCAAGGTTTTATGTTCAATGCTTATCTAAAGATGCTGTTACTGACATTGACCAGGGATTATTGAAACATCAGACTGAAGCGCAGTTGAAAACAATGTTGAGTAAAGTAGCACTTATTTGAAAAGTCCAGTTTCTGACGTGGGGAAAAGATTTGCCTTTGTTAAACATGCCAATTATTAACAGAATATCTGCAAATATTCCCCCAGTGAATATCCATCTGTTGATAGAGAAACAGAGGATAAGTTTCAGCTTAATAACTTTCCTCAAATTGCTGACCCAGCACTGGAATACATCCTGGGAAAGTCTGTATAAATCGTTTCATATCATTCAATTTCCTGCAAGCTGCACAGCTCATTCAATCAATCGAAAGTATTAGATTTATCTCTTTGTTGAGTTTGCCTGTTGTCAGTAAACTTGGTAAAGGATCTGGGCAAGTAGTTTTGCTGTAGGGAGGAACAAAGGGTCCATCTGGAATAAGGTTGAGTCTTGACGCAGGATTTTTCAAGCGGAGACTCACTCCCCTTTCGGTTGATTATGACCAAATGTTCAAGCCAACAGATGGCAACGATAATGATGTTTTACATCGACAGGCCAAATGTTGCTCACTAGAGGCACCACAGTATTACAGATCAGGTGAGTGGGGGAGATGATGATCCTTGTGGAAACTTGAGAAAGTGCGAAAATTTATCCCACGCTGTTGATCTCACTTTTCTCATAAACCAGTTAGTCAGTGGACTGAGCTAACCGACTTCCATTTAATGTAGAGCTAAACCAAACAGCTCAGTGCATTTACAGTATATAATATTTCATGTTGAATGAGTTGCTGCACCTTCCAACTCCACCAGCTCTTCTCATCCTTAACATTTTCAGTTGCAGATGTTATGCAATTTCTTTCCTATGAATGTTAACCAATTCGATAATGTTTCCATTTTTCATCCCCATCCAGGCAGCCCAGAATCACTGCCACTGTTTAATTCTCCCTGTGTCTGCGTGGGTTTCCTCTGGATGCTCCGGTATCCTCCCACAGTCCAAAAATGTGCCGGTTAGGTGAATTCGCTGTGTTAAATTGCCCGTAGTGTTAGGAGCAGGGGTGCATGTAGCGGAATGGGTCTGGGTGGATTGTGCTTCGGCAGGTCAGTGTGGACTTGTTGGGCCGAAGGACCTGTTTTCAAACTGCAAGTAATCTAATTTAATTTATCTAATTCACTTCTTGTCTGCCTGCACACGCTTTTCAAATATTCTTGAATAAGCTCCTAAAATGATTATATTTCCGAAAATTCATCTCCGAATTCAATAACTGTCAGAATAAAAAATGCCTACTCTAAATTTCTTGATTGTGCCCCGATGGGTTTGAAGTTCTAACCTCTAGTTTCCACTCACCTAAACGAGGAAATTTCCCTCGTATTTACTCTTAACAACTTCATATCAGCTGGATAACCTCTTTTCGGATACAATTAAGTCTTTCCTGATTTCTCCCGCATTATTCCTTATCTATGCCACCATCCCATTAAACCACTTCTTTTCGTTTCTAGTGGCTTTATCTCCAAGTAAACCTCATTTCCATCGTTTCTAATGACATGGCATCATGGCCGCATCATTCCGAACATCTTTAAAGTCCATTAAACACTGCCCGTGTCTTTCATCAAGTCTTTATATCGCTGTATATTTCAACGTGAGAAAGGATGCTGGGTCTAATTCAATGCATGAAAACTCACCACTAAGCTATGCAATCTTGTTGCCGACACAGGAAAGGTGGAAGCAATTTCAATTACAGCTGAATCGATTGGTTGCAACAGAATCGGGTCAAATCCCAGTCCCATACATGACTGTTGTCCTTATGATAATTTGTTCTCTCCGTGTGCTGAAGTTACACAGTGAGGGATCAATTGCTATTGCCAGACATACATAAGGGGGTGAGTATGAAATGCTGAAGTTGTGAGATCAGAGTAGTTTTTATTGACATAGACCATTCACTGTTCGATTCTCAGTCTTAGGAATTAGACAGAGCGCGATTTTGAGCAAAATTTGAGCAGGGAAGTTCCCCCCATGATGTAACACCAAATTATGTGGTTACTTTGTTGTTTACCTCATTTGTGTGTTTTGCCTCATTGAGGATTTTGAAGTTATCCCCTCTACACAAAAGTTCCATGCTTTTGCACCATTATACAAAAGATGTAGTACAATAACACCCAAAGCTGTTTCAGTCTACTTGTACAGATATTGACCCCTGGAAACAGCACTATGAACTCTCCTCGAGTCTGGAAAATAAGTTGCTGCATTCCCATTCTTATGGCTCTTTTCATTACATCGGCTTCTGTTCTTCACGGAATCCGATTCAGCAGATCTTGTGACTGAGTCATTACTTGGTATGTGTTCAGATCATGTGAGCAGAATATCACAGTCCATAACCCAGAAGTCAGACCATACTCAGGGAACCGTACTCTGCTCTAGATCATTTCATGAACACCAGGAAGAAATATCTATGACCTTCAAAATTTACTCACCTGTTTTTCAGAAGCAAGATAAACAATTCCAGGTTTCGGCTTTTGTTATCACACAGACCATGGGTGTAAAGGTTGGAACCAGCTGAGTCTGTCCGCTCGCCCACATCCATTTTCTCCCCAGAAAGTTAGTGGGACAGTCCAAAGATGTGCAGATCAGGTGAATTGGCCATGCTAAATTGCCCGCAGTGTTAGTTAAGGGTTAGATGGAGGTGTATGGGTGGGTTGCGCTTCGGCGGGGCGGTGTGGGCTTGTTGGGCCGAAGGGCCTGTTTCCACACGGTAAGTAATCTAATCTAATCTTAAAAAAAAGTGTTAAAGATGATGGTCTGAATCAGAGTCTTCGAAAAAGAAAAATCTCTTTATCCATTGATTTCTGGTTTATGGGCCCGCTGGGCCTCTGTGTTAGCGCTGATCACAGTGTTCAGCTTTTTTGTAGCAAGTACCTTCGAGGATGTCATCACAGGATATTCTCTGTAACTGTATGATACTCTACCAATAGAGACAGCTCGATCAATGGAGGCAGCTCAGTCTGCTGGGATGGGATAATTTCTGCAGTGCGTCCTGCGGATCAGATACAGTGCATTTTATCATTCAGATCATACAGAGTGTGAGCGCTTGAAAAGGTCAAGCGAGGTTTCCCCACAGGAGTATATTGTAGGTGGAACAATACCAGCGGCACCACCCTAACCCAGGAAAGACCTGTATCAGAAGTCCATTTGGCAAGTTTACTTTTCAGACTCTGGTCACCATGCTCCACGAACCCTGCAGCTTGTGGGAAATAAGCACAAAACAGTTGGTGGTGGATCCCAAAATGAGAGCATAATTCCTCATTTATATCTCCAATAAAATGGGGGTGGGGGGCATTGTCAGAAGGTAGACAAAATCCAATACCAAAGCAGGTAATAATCTCCTTGAGTAAAATATTTGCAACAGTTTTAGCACTAACATTGGAAGTGGGGTAAGCTTCAACCCATCAAGGAAAAGAAATCGACAATGACCAAAACATACTTATAGTGCTGACACCTTTGCAACTCAATGACGTCTTTAAACATCTTTTACAGTTGGCATTAAGTAGTCAGAGATCGACTCACCCTTGTCAAAGAACATAGAACATAGAAGGTACAGCACAGAACAAACCCTTTCACCCACGATGTTGTGCGGAGATTCAATCCTAATGTAAATATAGTAACAACCTACACACCCCTCAACTCACTGCTATCCATGTGCAAGTCGAGAAGTCGCTTAAATGTCCTCGATAACTCTGCTTCTACCACAACCACTGGTCACGCATTCCATGCATTCACAGCACTCTGTATATTTAAAAAAAACTACTTCTGACATCTCCTTTACACCTTCCTCCTAATATCTTCAAACTATGTGTGTGTTTTTCTGTATATATCTGCTTAATGACAGGAGACAGACTGGTGGTGGTCGAAAGTTGTGTGTGTGTGTATTTATGTGTATATCTGTTTAATTGCAGGAAACAGGGTGGCGGTGGAGCGTTCTGTATGTATGTGTGTTTCTGTGTATATCTGTTTAAGGGCAGGAGTCAGGGTGATGGTAGAGGGATGTGTGCGTGTTTGTGTGTATATCTGTTTTAAGGGCTGGAGAGAGTGTGGTGGTGGAGGGTTGTGTGTGTGTGTTTCTGTGTATATCTGATAATCAGCAGGAAACGGGGTGGTGATCGAGGGATGTGTGTGCGTATGTGTTTGTGTATATAACTGCTTAAAGGCAGGAGACAGATGGTGGTGGAGAGTATAGTGTCTGTATTCCTGTATCGATGCGCTTACTGGCAGGAGACAAGGTGGTGGTGGAGGGTTGTGTATGCATGTGCGTTATTGCGTATATCCGTTTAAGGTCAGTAAGCAGGGTGCTCATAGAACATAGAACATAGATCATTACAGCGCAGTACAGGCCCTTCGGCCCTCAATGTTGCGTTGACCTGTCATACCAATCTGAAGCTCATCTAACCTACACGATTCCATGTACGTCCATCTGCTTGTCCAATGACGACTTAAATGTACTTAAAGTTAGCGAATCAACTACTGTTGCAGGCAAAGCATTCCATACCCTTACTACTCTCTGAGTAAAGAAACTACGTCTGATATCTGTCCTATATCTGTCACGTCTCAATTTAAAGCTATGCCCCTCGTGTTCGACGTCACCGTACTTGGAAAAAGGCTCTCCCTGTCCACCCTATCTAACCCTCTGATTATCTTATATGTCTCTATTGAGTCACATGTCAAACTTCTTCTCTCCAACGAAAACAGCCTCAAGTCCCTCAGACTTTCCTCGGAAGACCTTGTCTCCATACCAGGCAAGACCCTAGTAAATCTCTTCTGCACCCTTTCCAAAGCTTTCACATACTTCTTATAATGCGGTGACCAGAACTGTACACAATTCTCCAAGTGCGACCACACCAGACTTTTGTACAGATGTAGCATAACCTCATGGTTCCAGAACTCGATCCCTATATTAATGTCTTCTTAACAACACAGTCAACCTGGGTGGCAACTTTCAAGGATCTGTGTACCTTGACACCGAGATCTCTTTGCTCATCTACACTACCAAGAATCTTATCATAAGGCCAGTACTTTGAATTCCTGTTCCTCTGATCAAAGTGCATCACCTCACACTTGTCCACATTAAACTCCATTTGCCACCTCTCAGCGCAGCTCTGCATCTTATCTATATCTCTCTGTAACATACAACATCTTTCGTCACTATCCACAACTCCACCGACCTTAGTGTTGTCTGCGAATTTACTAACCCACCCTTCTACTCACTCATCCAGGTCGTTTATAAAAATGATGAACAGCAGTGGACCTAACACCGACCCTTGCGGCACATCACTACTAACTGGACTCCGGGATGAACATTTCCCATCAACCACCACCCTCTGTCTTCTTTCAGCAAGACAATTACTGATCCAAAATGCTATATCTCCCACAATCCCATTCCTCCAAATTTTGAACAATAGCCGACTGTGGGGAACCTTATCAAATCCGTTGCTGATATCCATATACACCACATCAACCGGTTTACTCTCATCTACCTGTTTGGTCACCTTCTCAAAGAACTCAATATGGTTTGTGAGGCACGACATAACCTTCACAAGACCGTGCTGACTATCCATTATCAAATTATTATTTTCTAGATGATTGTAAATCCTATCTCTTATAAACTTTTCCAACACTTTACCAACAACTGAAGTAAGGCTCACTGGTCTATAATTACCAGAGTTGTCTCTACTCCCCTGCTTGAACAGGGGAATCACATTTGCTATCCTCCAGTCTTCTGGCACTATTCCTGTAGACAATGAAGATTGAAAGATCAATGCCAAAGGCTCGGCAACCTCCTCCCTGGATTCCCAGAGGATCCCAAGCTAAATCCCATCTGGCCCAGTGGACTTATCTATTTTCAAACTCTGCAGGATTTCTAATACCTCTTCCTTGTGAACCTCAATCCAACCTAGTCTAGTAGCCTGTATCTCAGTATTCTCCTCGACAACATTGTCATTTTCTAGATTGAATACTGTCGAAAAATATTCATTTGGTGCTTCCTCTAACTCCTCCGACTCCTCAAACAACTTCCCATTAATATCCTTGATTGTCCCTAATCTTACTCTTGTCATTCTTTTATTCCTTAAATACCTATAGAAAGCCTTATTGTTTACCCTGATCCTATCCGCCAACAACTTCTCATGTCTCCTCCTGGCTCTTCTGAGCTCTCTCTTTAGGTCTTTCCTGGCTACCTTGTAACCCTCAAGTGCCCTAACTGAGCCTTCACATCCCATCCTAACATAAGCCTCCCTCTTCCTCTTGACCAGAGATTCCACTTCCTTTGTAAACCACGGCTCCCACGCTCTACAGCTTCCTCCCTGCCTGACAGGTACATAATTATGTAGGACACTCAGGAGCTTTTCCTTGAATAAGCTTCACATTTCTAATGTGCCCATCCCCTGCCGGTTCCTTCGCCATCCTATACTTCCTAAATTTTGCCTAATCGCATCGTAACTGCCGCTCCCTCAGCTATAAATTTCGTGGAAGGTTTTGTGTGTGTGTATATCTCCATGTATATCTGTTTGATGACAGGAGACAGGGTGGTCAAGGAGATTTGAGTGAGTGTGTGTGTGTGTGTGTGTGCGCATGTGTGTGTGTTTGTCTGTGTGTGTGTGTGTGTAATGTTTCCGTGTATATGTGCTTACTGGCACGAGACAGTTTGATGTGTGTGTGTGTCTTTGTGTATATCTGTCCAATGGCAGGAAGCAGGGTGTTCATGGAGGTGTGTGTGTGTGTGTGTGTGTGTGTGTATGTGAGTTTATGCATATATCTTTTTCATGGCAGGAGACAGGGTGGGGGTAGAGGGTAGGTTGTCTGTGATTCTGTGTCTATGTGCTTACTGGTAGGAGACAGGGTGGTGATGGAGGGGTGTGTGTGTGTGTTTCTGTGTATATCTGTTTAATGTCAGGAGACAGAGTATTGGTGGGGGGGATGTTTGTCCATGTGTGTTTTATTTCCTGTGTATGTATGTTTAATGGTAGGTGTTAGGAGGTGGTGCAGAGTTGTGTGTGTTTTTCTGTATATATCTGCTTAATTACAGGAGACAGGCTGGTGGTGGTGGAAGATTATGCATGTGTTTCTGTGTAAAATCGATTAATTGCAGGAAACATTGCGGTGTTGGAGGGTTGTGCATGTGTTTCCGTGTATATTTATTTAATGGTAGGAGGCAGGGTGGTCGTGGAGGTTGTGTGTGTGCGTGTTTCTGTGTGTATCTGATTAACGGCAGGAAACAGGGTAGTGGTTGAGGGATGTGTGTGCGTTTCTGTGTATATCTGTTTAAGGGCTGTGCGTGTGTGTTTCTGTGTATATCTGATTAACGGCAGGAAGCAGGGGAGTGGTTGAGGGATGTATGTGTGTTTGTGTGTATATCTGCTTAAAGGCAGGAGACAGGGTGGTGGTGCAGGGTTGTGCGTTGGTTTCGGTGTCTACCTGTTTAATGTCAGGAGGCAGGGTAGTCATATTGGTTTGTGTGCGTGTGTGTTAATGTGTATATCTATTTAAGGGCTAGGGACAGGGTGGTGGTGGAGGGTGCTGTGTGTGTTTCTGTGTATAACTGTTTAATGGCAGGTGGCATGTTGGTGGTGGAGGGTTGTGTGCGTGTGTTTCTGCGTATATGTGCTTAATGGCAGGAGACATGATGGTGTGTGTGTTTCTCTGTATACCTGTTCAATGGCAGGAGACAGGATGGTCATGGAGGGTTGTGTGTGTTTCTGCGTATCTCTATTCAATGGCAGGAGACACGGTGGTGTTATAGGGTAGAGTGTCTATGTTTCTGTGTCTGTGTACTTAGTGGCAGGTGACAGATGGTGGTGGAGGGTTGTGTATGTTTCTGTGTCTATCAGTTTAAGGTCAGTAGACAGGGTGTTCGTAGAAGATTGTATGTTTGTTTCTGTGTATATCTGTTTGATGGCAGGTGACAGGGTGGTGGTGGAGGGTTGTATGTGTTTGTTTCTGAGTATATCTGTTTCATGGCAGGCGATGTGGTGCTTGAGGGTTGTGCGTGTGTTTCTGCTTAATGGCAGGCAACAACATGCTGGTCGGGGGTTTTGTGTGTGTTTGTGTGTGTGTGTTTCTGAGAATATCTGTTTAATGGCATAAAACAATGTGGTGGTCAACAGTTGTGTATTTGTGCATTTCTACGTATATCTGTTTAGTTACAGGGGATAGTGTTGTGGTGGAGGGTTGAGTGTGTGTGTGTGTGTGTGTGTGTGCGTGTGTGTGTGTGTGTGTGTGTGTGTGTGTATATATATATATAAATGTTTAATTGCGTGGGTTCGAATCTCACCACTGCCATTTCTGCTGATCAACTCCAACGCGGCAGCATTGTTAAAGTGTTGTTTTGGTCCCCACAGCATGTTGATGTTGAAAACAAAAGGAAAATGGACTTGCTTTAGAGAATTAACTGTGGTGTGGGATAGAGCCAAATACTTCAAAGAGTCTCTGCTGTCAGGATCGTGTTCGCCAGCCACGCGGAAAATCGCAAACACCTCTGCTGTTCCAGGCAAGTTGAGCTTTTACTGGAACCGAATGGAGACTGTTATTTCATTGCTGTTGTGAAACAAAGTCCTGCAGTGACTTGACTCGTCGTTATTTGGTTTTCTGGCCAATGAGAAAATCGTTCCAATGAATTTCGATGTGATATGTTATTGAATTTCTCCCATTTCCTTCATTTCCGTCCTGGAGACATCGGAATGGAAAGGTAATCTAATCGAGACTGTGATTGGTGAAATTCACTTTTTATGGCCCATTCTTATTATGTTCTTTCTTTCTCTCTTTACAGCATTGTCTGGGAAGTGATGGTGCACTAAGACTGCAGTATGTTTGGAAGAGTAGTTTGGAATTGCCCTGTTGTTAGTTGTGAGATTAGTTTATAAATCATGCCCTCGGACTGTCTCACATTTTGCATTCATGCATCTCTGTGTCTGAAAATGCATTAGGTTTGCCAGCTTTGTTTGTGTTCCGTGTTAAATGCTTTCTGTTTTGAGATTCGCTCATTACATTACGAATTAACAGGGTTTCTGAGGTAACTTCCAGCTGAAAAAATCCTTAACTGTGGATCTGGGAAAATTTCAGAGTATGGTCAGTCGGAGCAAAAGTAAGGAAGTCGTTCCTTTCTGCAGTGTTTCGCAATACTACCTTTCCCGTGAGCAGTCGAACACACTAAAGGATTGTGCCACAGACTGCGACGGCAAGCTCCACTAAAAAGTAATCCTTTAAAGCCGGTGTAAGCAACACAACGTTATTGGGGTACACCGCTTGGAAACAAATACTTCGGTGTATCTCGAGCATGCTCACCACATAGCCAAATATAAACAAGTCCAGTTCCCCAGTATTTGGCCCCAAACCCTCGAAACCCATCCTATCCAGAAAATGATCCGATTACCTTTGCAATTTTCTGAGCCTCCTCCGCTTCCTCTGGTAGCTCATTCCATACACGCACAACCTTCTGTGTGGGAAATGTGCCTCAGGTCCTTTGTCAATTTCAGCCCACTCACCTTAAACCTATACTCTCGAGTTTTCAACTCACCCCAACTTGGGTAAAACACGTAAATACTCAGTTTCCAACCCTTCCATCAGATCATGTCGCAGCCGTTACGCTGCAGGGAAAGTCGTCCCAGCCTAGTCGACCTCGCCCTACGGTCCAAACACTGACGACATCCTTGTCAATATTTTATCATCAATTTCACGTGTCTTTTTTTTACGTTTTCAAGATGTCAATTACGCTGGGAAACAACGAGCTATTGGAAACGAATAATGGCTTCAACTTTCAGTGCTGGATGCCACAAAGCTGCAGCAGGAACGGCAGAGGCTTGTTTCTGTAGTGCAGTGATCATCACGTTCGCCACACACGCGAAAGGTCCCCAGTACGAAACTGGGCAGAAACTGCTTTGTTCTTCAACTGCAGCCTAGACAAGCACAGAGCTTCCTTGCTTGCTTTCCCATCTGCAAACCTGCCTTCGAAGTTGCTTGAACAAATCTGCTCTCGTAGTGAAGTGCAATGTAATTCCATTAACTTACAGTGCAAAGCATTGTAAAGTTTTTCTCCAACCTGGTTCTGATCATATGACATTCTGTTTGAGAGTGTATTTACCGCCTTCTGATCCTTCCACGAAAAGCATTACCGCATTTGCATTCCTTGCGCAGGCGGCCCGGTTCAAAGACAGGGAAGAAGCTGATGCGCTGGTGTCACAGCGCACCACGGATTCCTCAACTAGTCTGTCTGTCAAATGCATCCCAAAGTCGTCTCTGAAAAACCTCATTTGGAAGCTGTCTGTCGTTATTCAACGTGCGAGAATTGGAACCAGAGGTCCTAAATCATGTTTTGGAGCAGTTCGCACGTTCGTGGCTCATTCAATCAGCAACAGCAATGAAAGATATTACACTCTCAGAGGAACCTCTGGACCTGTGCTTTCATAGCGTCGCTAGTATTAAGGTGCGCCCCGAGATCTAAGCCATGTTGGAACTGAAACGGAGGAGTCGACAGAGAGGCTACAGAATGACATCGCATCCATTTGGTTTTCTTTAAATCACTGAGGAGCAGGAAAATGTAAACGGGGAGGGCGAGTGGGGAAGTCAGGCAGTTGCAGCTCTGGAGAAAGTCCTTCTTTGTGATTCACTCAGCAACCAGACACGTGAAGGTGACTCAGAGGCGTGAGAGCTCTTCACATCGAGAACAAAAAGCAATCAAGGGCAGTTAGCACCTCTTCCGGAGTGGGGGTGGGGTGAGGTAATTACCTTTTGACTTCTGTTACTATGTTCAGAAACTGCCTTTTGGATTGAGGTGAACAGAAACTGCATTTCTAAAAAGCACCATGGAACTTGTTAAACTTTATTGAGTCGCTTTTTCTCATCGATTCCCACTCAGGTTTCCAACTCAGTTGGTATCCATGTGGCTCGTGTCCAGGAGTGAACATCTCTGCAGCAAATTGCACTGTTAAGGTAAAAGGCAAGGAAAGTGGCATCTCGAACAGGCTCCGAGGTCAGACCTTCCTCACAATGTAATCTGTCGTTCTCGGATTTTTTTTTATATTTCAAAAATATACTTTATTCATAAAATGATTTGATGGTCTGTACATTTGATCATGCCATACATATGTCCATATTTACAAACACAGATTCAAATTTATCCTTGTCATTTACAATCCTGTGCCTTTTTCAATCTTGTACATATACATATATTTGGCTGAGGCATCAACAGAGCCCAAAAAACGTCCGCATGGGCCCCCTGTTCTTCTTTAGGCAGGCCGATCTTACAAGGTGGTCTTTCCCCACCGCGCCTTGGCGGCAGCTGCCCCAAGCTTCAGCGCGTCCCTCAACACGTAGTCTTGGACCTTGGAATGTGCCAGTCTGCAACACTCGGTCGGGGTCAACTCCTTCAGCTGGAAGATCAACAGGTTTCGGACCGCCCAGAGAGCGTCCTTCACCGAGTTGATGATCCTCCAGGCGCAGTTAATGTTCGTCTCGGTGCGAGTCCCGGGGAACAGGCCGTAGAGCACGGAGTCCCGCGTCACGGCGCTGCTCGGGACGAACCTCGACAAGCACCACTGCATTCCTCTCCAGACTTCCTCTGCATAGGCACATTCCAGAAGGAGGTGTGTGACAGTCTCGTCCCCCCCGCAGCCACTTCGAGGGCAGCGTGCGGTGCGGCAGAGAGTCCGGGCGTGCATAAAGGATCTCACAGGCAGAGCCCTTCTCACCACCAGCCAAGCCACGTCTTGGTGCTTGTTGGAAAGTTCTGGCGATGAGGCATTCTGCCAAATGGCTTTGACAGTCTGCTCAGGGAACCGCTCGACAGGATCCGCCCTCTCCTTTTCCCGAAGGGTCTCAAGGACGCTACGTGCTGACCACTTCCTGATGGACTTGTGGTCAAAGGTGTTTTTCCTCATAAATTTCTCCACGAAGGACAGGTGATACGGAACGGTCCAACTACTCGGAGCGTTCCGCGGCAGCGAGGCCAGGCCCATCCTTCGCAACACCGGGGACAGGTAGAACCTCAGTACGTAGTGACACTTGGTGTTTGCGTACCGGGGATCCACGCACAGCTTGATGCAGCCACACACAAAGGTGGCCATCAGGGTGAGGGTGGCATTGGGCGTGTTTTTTCCCCCATTGCACCGGTCTTTGTACATAGAGTCTCTTCGGACCCGGTCCATCTTTGATCTCCAAATGAATTGGAAGATGGCCCAGGTGACTGCGGCGGCACAGGTCCTGGGGATAGGCCAGACCTGTGCCACATATAGCAATACTGAGAGTACCTCACACCTGATGACCAGGTTTTTTCCCGCGATGGAGAGCGACCGTTGCCCCCATCTGCCTAGTTCCTGTCTCATCTTGCTGATCCGCTCCTCCCAAGTCTTGGCGCACGCCCCAGCCCCCCCGAACCAAATACCCAGCACCTTCAGGTGGTCAGTCCTGACGGTGAAGGGGATAGAGGATTGGTCGGCCCAGTTCCCGAAGAGCATGGCCTCGCTCTTGCCTCGGTTTACCTTGGCCCCCGAGCCCCGTTCGAACTGGTCACAGATGCACACGAGTCTGTGCACGGACAGCGGATCCGAGCAGAAAACAGCGACGTCATCCATGTACAGGGAGGCCTTAACCTGCAGGCCCCCGCTGCCAGGAATAGTCACCCCTCTCAGGCTCGCATCCTTCCTGATGGATTCGGCAAATGGCTCTATGCAACACACAAACAAGGCGGGTGAGAGAGGGCATCCCTGCCTGACTCCAGATCTTACAGGGAAGCTATCTGATTCCCACCCATTGATTGAGACTGCGCTGACAATGTTGGTGTAGAGCAGTCTGATCCAATTTCCGATTCCCTCCCCAAAGCCCATTTTGGAGAGGACATCCCTCATATATGTATGCGATATCCTGTCAAAGGCTTTCTCCTGGTCCAGGCTGATGAGGCAGGTGTCCACCCCTCTGTCCTGCACATAGGCGATCGTATCCCTGAGGAGTGCGAGACTCTCAGAGATCTTCCTGCCCGGTACAGCACAGGTTTGGTCCGGGTGGATCACCGATCCCAGAGCAGACCTGACCCGGTTGGCGATGACCTTTGACAAGATTTTGTAGTCTGCATTTAACAGTGAGATCGGTCTCCAATTTCTAATTTCCTCCCTCTCCCCCTTCTGCTTGTAGATGAGGGTGATGATGCCTTTCCTCATGGATTCACTCATGGTACCTGCCCGAAGCATACTGACATACACCTCCAGCAGGTCCTGGCCGATCAAGTCCCAAAGAGCGGAATAAACCTCGACCGGTAAGCCGTCGCTTCCGGGAGTTTTATTCTTTCCGAAGGACTCGAGGGCCTTGGTCAGTTCATCCAGAGATAGCGGCTGGTCCAGCCTCTCTCGTGTTCCGTCATCTAGGACCTCCGTGATAGAGGACAGGAATGACTGGGAGGCCGCGCTGTCGGTTGGCTTCGAGTCATACAGGCTGGCGTAGAAGGATTTGCTGATCCTCATGACGTCAGCCTGAGATGACGTTACCGAGCCATCTTCTTTCTTCAGGCTGCTGAGCACGGAGCTCTCTTTGTGCACCTTCTGGAAGAAGAAACGCGAGCACGTCTCGTCCTGCTCCACCGAGCGGACCCTGGACCGGAAGATTATCCTGGAGGCCTCCGAGGCAAAGAGCGAGGCTTGCTGGCCCTTCACCTCCTTGAGGTCCTCCGTGACATCGACCCCCATCGTCTGCAGCAGGAGCAGGTTCTGCATACTTTCCTGGAGCTGGGACAGTTTTCCCCGCCTCTCTCTCGCCTCCTGGACACCTTTGAGGATAAAGAACCTCTTGATGTTCCCTTTTACCGTTTCCCACCAGTCCGCTGGAGACTCAAAGAGAGGCTTCACGGTTCTCCAACCTGCGTAATCCCTCTTGAGCTCTTCGATGTTTCCCGGGGTCAACAGCTTAGTGTTCCACGTTCCCTTGCCCGCCCGCTGTTCGTCCTGTAGGTGACAGTCGGCCAGCAGGAGGCAGTGGTCAGAGAAGAACACCGGCTTGACGTCGGTGGATCTGACCGAGAGCGTTCTCGGATTGTAATGCTACCTCCGGTTTTAGGGTGGATCATTCTTTGGGAACCTTATTCTGCAAAACAGACACAGTGACTGAAACTATGCTACACGGTACGATTTGGGACACGGCCTGCTCAGCTTCGTGCGTTTTTTCTGTAGTCCGGTGTGTTTCGTGTTCCGTGTAAACGTGAAAGTTGTCCTGTTTTGAGCAATGGGTGAAATCATTTAGCAAAGCAAGAATTGAAATTGCAGTAATGTCAAGTAGCTCATGGTAATTTGACCCAATCATAACCGATCATATATTTGCACGCACTCACAGATACATTTGTAACTGAATCCAGTCTGAGAAGATAGACTCAGTTTACCAGTGATTTTTGTCTGGATTGATGGGCTATCGTTATCTGCTGAGAAATTGATATTGTAGACGGGCACATCCCCGCAACTGTGCGAGTCGGAGAGGGATCATAGAACCGTTTTCACGTCAGTTTGCAGCTGTTGCTATGCAGGAGCACAATTGGAAGTGCAAGAAAATGGCGCGCTGGGCGTGTTGGTAGCGTGGCCGCGCGGTCTAAATCGCTGAATTAAGGCTGCAGTCTCGACAGAAGCATGGGTTCGAATTCCATCACTGCTGTTTCGGCTGAACCAGTCCAACGGCGCTGACCGTTTGGAAGCTGTCTGTCGTTATTCAACGTGCGAGAATTGGCACCAGAGGTCCTAAATCATGTTTTGGAGCAGTTCGTTACCAGAGCTGCAACTGCCTCACTTCCCCACTCGCCCTCCCCGTTTGCATTTTCCTGCTCGTCAGTGATTTAAAGAAAACCAAATGGATGCGATGTCTTTCTGTAGCCTCTCTGTAGATTCCTCCATTTCACTTCCAACATGGGTTAGATCTCGGGGCGCACCATAATACTAGCAACGCCACGAAAGCACCCCTGTCACCTCAGTGTAATAACAGGCCAATTGTTTGAAAGATCTAAAGATTAACCCACCCAAAAACTTTTCCCGATCATATTTCTTCACATTTATTGCTTACTAATACACATATCCCTGTACACAGTGTGCGATTTAGCGTGCCAGCTCACCTAACCTGCACATCTTTGGATTGTG
Organism: Chiloscyllium punctatum; assembly: GCF_047496795.1. Classification (NCBI taxonomy): domain Eukaryota; kingdom Metazoa; phylum Chordata; class Chondrichthyes; order Orectolobiformes; family Hemiscylliidae; genus Chiloscyllium; species Chiloscyllium punctatum. The sequence continues at coordinate 39,282,679 of NC_092769.1, read as the reverse complement.
GGAGGACACCACAGCAAAGTCACATAGACTTCGGGAGAACGTGCAAAGTCCCCACTGTCACCCGAGGAGTGAATAAAACGAATGTCCCTGGCGCTGTGAGGCAGCATTGCTAACCGGGTCCCATGTAATCTTATGCAATAAGTAAAATCAGTGAACGATACGAAAAAAAAAGTTTCAAATGAACACTCTCCGACATTGTCAAGGCATGTCAATCTTACATTCAATATGAATAGGTGTATGGAAAACAATAAAAAACAAAATCCCGGCAATTCATGAATAAACTATAATTAAAAATTTAATTTGATCAAAGGTCATAACAATATTTAGACGAATTGCAATTTTTCATGACAAATGTAGGTAATTAGCTGACTAATGAATAATTGGAAGTGGCATATATTTACTGAATGCCGAAGAAAGCGACTTGTTTATCCCCTTGTCACACAGCAGAATAACTGTGTGTGTGTGTGTGTTCGAAATGTTTGAATCCAGCTCTTTCTATCAAAATAAATGATGACTTACGATCACTTCGCCTTGTCACCTTTAAAACCATAACATTCTCAAATATTTTCCAGGCATTTGCAACCAGAAGAACTAGTTAATTTCTTTTCATAGGAACCCAAAGAGAATAAGTAGCGGACACTGTGAATTAGTGAGTCAATGCAAGAATTCAACTGAAGACAACATCCCTTCTTTCCAAAATGTTCAAAATTTAAAAAATCAAAATTTATTGCCATTGTTGAATGAAAGAATAGAGATACTAATTCTTTTTCATTTGATTTTGTTGCATGAAACATCCGTAAGTCGTATTATGATTACAAACACAATAAATGTGAGCATTGAAGTCAAATATAATTAATTGAATTCAACTATGTTTCAACAGGTAAAATAAAAATTGATATTTACAATGATTGAGAGATTGTGCACTGCAATATCTTTACAGTGGTTCATGTACTGTGCCGTAAATCCACATTTGCGCAATCTACTAGATTGAATAATCATTATTTTTTATTAAATAAATCAGCAACACTTGAATTATCAAAGTCTGTCAATGCATTCAAGAATAATGAAATATCTCTTTTTGCAAGTGATTGAGCAATGTCTGGAAATGAACTCGAATTAATTCAGTGAAAAGTAATTACATTTTCCTGAATTTTAAGGCTGACATTACCGTGATCATTCAAATAAGCAATCATCAGATATTTGCAATGACTTTGGATGGGAATTCATTGGTTCCTTTGTGGGGTAGGTGACCTGAAAAATAAAGGCATTTTCATACTGTATATTAGTACTCAGACATAATGGATTAAATGTAAATGTGAATCTCATTATACTTGTTCAAAAGACTTTTTTTATAAATAATTGTGCCATTATTATCATGGCAATGACTTGATAATGAATGCTCTTTTGAAGAATTATAATAATTCAATATCACAAAAGCACTTTGCTGTGATGTTGATTGGATATTTATTAAGATCAGTAAACTGAGGAATAAAACATAGTACCTAGCTTTATGGATTGAAGAAAAATGAGCCATTCTGTGATTATTGAGCGAAATTCTTCTTTTTTTAAGTAAAAAATGTACGTAATACAAGAATTGTGAATTTCCATACACCGGATTCCTTGTAGAGATATGTTTCATCAATTTAAATGATCAATATTATGATCAATGTTTAAAGATTTGTGTCAGAATTAGGAAGAAAATTCGTAAGTCATGAAAGTGAGCTTGAAACTGAACAATGGAGTAAATGACATGTGGCATATATGCGATTTTAATAATATTGTCATTTTTGGACAATGATGAAAAATGTTGGAATAGAAATGTCATAAAATCAACATGGTCAAAGCAGTTCTTTTCTTACAATGAAATGAAAACAATAATCATTTTGTAGCACGCATGATTTGAAATAGCAGATTTTTAACATGACATATATAGTGAAGACTAACCCTTTTGAAAAATGTCGGAACTTCACAAATTTAAAATGCAGTATTTGTTCAATTTGTAATAAAAATGGTTATAATTTGAATTGTCTCTTGTACACACACAATAAAAAAGGAGCTTAAAGATTGTTAGATTGACAAAAATTTGCTTCCCAACGTTATTGCCGTATAGTCAATATCTGTGATAAAGTAGAATTATTGGTTTAAACAATATAAATCAACATTAACGACTGAACTGAAATATAACACATCAATTGCATTAACTGCATAGAATAGTAAATAAATGCTTACTGTTGTCATTTGTCCCAGGAACAATAAGATACTTACTCAGGTTATTCCACTGAATAGTAATCAGCTGAATATCTTTGTGTCGCTTTATGTGCACTGTTTTGTGTGAACATTGATTTCAATAAACTTAGATATTTACATGAATTCAGAACAGACTGATAACTGGGTGTGAAAGATCTTATTTAAGATTAGACAATTTTTATGATTCACTAGGTTTGCTGAACAAAACACAGTTAAGTCATCATGCAATAAACTGGATTAGAGAGAAATATGCAAATTCAATTTCAAATGGATGGACTCGGATATTTTCACAACATTTCAATCTTACATTCAATATAAATAGATGAATGGAAAACAAAAAACAAATTTCAGACAACTCATAAACAGATCAATAACTAAAAATTGATATATAGTAGGAAGTTGCATTTGTTTATTTAACTGAAGAAGAACTTGATTTTTTCCTCATATTTATACCTTTGAAGCATCAAGTTCTATGTGCAGTCTGAACTCAGCTCTTCAGAACAAACGAAAATCAAGGAATATCTGTACTTTGCATATTTCATCTTTGTGAGTGCAACATTATCAAATATTTTGCAAAGAACATTGATTGAGTGGAATTAGATACATTCTGCTATTCGCAGAATGAAGAAAATATATAGCAGATACTGTGATTATTGGAATGAACAACAAATGAAAACATATCTAATGTTGAATTGAAAGGCAATTCATTCGATTCTTAGATATTTTCTTATCAACATTCAGAGCTGCTCTGGCACAGCTCTGTGCAAGGTGGGAATTGAAATTGTACCCTCGGGTCTGGTAACAGAGACACGACCAGAGTTGCACAAGATTCCTTCATAACATTCCCAAACAGGCTGGGCAGGGCTGAAAAGTAATCAGATGTTTATTGTGATAATTGGATTGGAATTAAATGGTTGGATACTGTGTGTAATCTACTGAACATTCAGTAGTAATTTACAATAATGATGGGAGTTAACAAATGTCTTAATTAAACATGATTTTATGATCACTTGTGGAACGATAGCTTGACAGGATTATGTGATTAGTGTGCATTATATACAAAAAATCAATTTAATTATTCTATATGGTCAGAAGTTTCTCATTTTCTGAAATGCAAATTAAAATGTTTTTGATCTACACGTAAATTGGAACAAAATGATGAATTGGGCAATCAATGTGCCTATTCAGCTGAAGACAACTTTCATTCTTTCTGAAAATGTATGATTTCTAACAAGTCACCATTTCCTGTGATTGTTTAATGAAATAAGATAGATGCCAACCCTTTTTTGTATGCATCAAAAAATTCATGGGGATTTGAATGATTTTGCACATGAAAAATATTGAATTGTTATTGTGAATAAAAACACAATAAATATTAACATTGCAGTGATTTCCAATCAAATCAATTCAAAAGTGTTTCCAAGTTTAAAATGAAAAGCAATATTCAGAGTGATTGAGAGATTGTACATTGCAATGTCCTTGCATTAGTTATTATATGGAAACATAGTTTCACATGTACACCCCTTACCGAATTGAACAATTATTAGGTATTGGCAACAAATCGATTTGAAAACTTTTATTAATGAATTTAAGAATGATGAGGTATCTCCTCTTCCTATTCCACTGAGTAATGTTCAGAAACGAAGAGAAATATTGCAGTGTAAATTAACTGGTGTTCTCTCAATTCCAATTGCTGAAAAGACTGTGATCTTTCAAATAAGCAAAAGTCAGATATTTACAAATGATGTTGCAATGGCAATTATTGGTCTTTTGTGGGTATATTGGCCTGATCGAACAGGTTTTAATATTGTAGCACTCACACTAAGAAATATGAAAGGTATTAAAAGCGAATTGTTCTTGTTATCAAGCCTAAGTTAAAGTATTGCGTAATTATTGTATTTGATCATTGTTTCTAAAATCCTGATAGATAAATTGACTTAATATTTTGAATACACTTTGCACTGATGACGATTGTATATTCATTAAGATTAATAAACTGAAAATTAAAATATAAAACGTGACTTTAATAATTTAAAAAAACTCAGCAACGATTGAACACAGTTCAATTATTTTTGGTCGGTTCATGTCTATTTTATTAATGTAACCTTTATCATGATAAATGTTTAGACAAATGTCAGAACTAGGAAGAAAATTATTAGGCCGGGAAAGTGAGCATTATTATGAACAAAACATCGGGTTAATGATATTTGGTACAGGAAGTCATTTTGTCGCAAATGACTAATAATTGTGTGATTATTGTTCACTGACAACTAATGTTGGAAGAAAATGAAACTATCTCAAAATGAAATTAAAATAAATATCATTTTGGTGGTCACATGATTTGAAAAATGTCTTTACTTTAACTTAATGTGACATTTGAGCTGAAAAATCGTTCTTTCCCCCGCCCCCTCCCCCCACACACCCAGTGTAGTCTTTTCAATAATTTAAAATTTAGTATTAGTTGAAGTAAATAACAAATAGATGTACCTACATTGTTTTTTTGCACACGAAAAAAGTAAAACAATTTTAACATGAAAATGATATCGCTCTGCAAGTAATAATTTCACAGATAATAAGTGTTTGTATTGAATTTAAATGTCACCATAGCTGTAGGAGTGACTTCCCCTGACAGGGAATGAAGACTCAGGAGATCGGCAGTACTCAGGCAAGTGGAAAATGTTTACACATGCTGAAATCAGTTAATGAAGGGATCATCCCCCGAGGCCAAGTTCGGCAGGGAGGTCCATGACACACTGTAACGTTTACAGTAAAAAACAGTATTTTTACACACTTTCTGTATTACAATGGCCACATGCAACGTGGTTACAGTCCTTCCCTCCTTATACTGACACCCGATCCTGTAGAAAACCTAATCTTAGATGGACATCGCTATGGATAGCCCCAGCTTCCTCTTGTTTCATGGTGTTTACAGGTGCTATAATCGCCTGCCTTGGGATCTCTCTGTGCATTTTATTTCCGCAGATTACAAAATTAATTGCTGCAGTCCTATGGGTTTATCACTCTGCCTTATTCACTATTCTCAAGAGTATGTAATTAGAAACTTCTTAAATGTTCTGAGCAACTTTAAAATAGTAACTATTTCTGACAATCAAACTCTGTCTGCTTCCCTGATAGCAGCTGTGGAAGTTAGCTGGGCTCTATCCTACAACTGGTGTTTATTCATTCACTGGGGCAATCATTCTTTCATTAATGAAGTCAGGGTTGGTCATTTTTCTGTGTGCCTGCATTCTCTTATCACTATCTGGAATATGACTGTCTGGAATGGCATACTTATGGAATTGGAGTAGGATTGTGCAAAATGTTCTTTTTTTTCATTAAGACTGTAAAAGACTGTTAGTCTTGTTAATCTACTCTCCACTATTTGTGTTTTAATTCCAAGGCAGGCTGCTCAGGGCATCCCTACAGCAGCAAATCAACAAGGATTTCAGCATTAAAATAAAAATCAACATTCGCTACCATTAGGAAACAGTACCATGCTATATGCTTAGGTCACTGAGACTTATTTCCAGACTTAAAGCCGATTATATTGGATTTGATCAATGATTAAATATTAGATATAAGTAACAATTAGTGTTAAAACTGGTCACTGCAAACAAAAAAAAGATTAGAAATGTCATATTGCTATCTGTTACATGTAGAATTGAACATTAATTATTGGAGTCTAAAACAATCAGGCGTATCTTCATTTGTAAGACCGAATATTAATCCAATGATTTCTGTGAGCATTCACATTAGAAGATATCAGATATTTCCTGTCAGTGTTGGATGATGAATCATTGCTTGGTTTGTGGTTGTGTTGACCTGGAATAAAAGAGCCATTTTTCTTTGTAAAATTGGCACTACAAAATAGTGACTTAAATTGAAATATGAATCTCACGATATTTGTTACAATACCTAAACTGAATTACTGTGTGATTGTTGAACTAATAATGAATTGGTAATCTATTTTAGAACACTGACACATTAAGGTGATTCAATATTTCCAAGCGGGTTTGCTGTGATATGGATTACATAATAATTAGTATCAGTGAACTGAGCATTAGAATGCTGGCATGATGTTTTGGAAAATACATTCGATATGCAGTCATTATTAATCATTCAACATTCTCAGATACTCCTGCAATCTGTACTTGCTGACTCAGCTTTTCTTCTGTAGAAATACAATATATAATCCATGCAAATTTTCTTGTCATCAATATTCACACATTTGTGTAAGCATTACAAAGAAAATAATTAGACAAGGAACACGGGAATTATAGCAAAAAACAGCAGCATTTACAGAGGAAATTTTTAAACATTGTCTCTGACTAAATACATGAAAAAGTTTAATGGGGATTTGTTACAATGTGCTGAGCCGCAATTACATTTTTATCATGATGACTGAGGAACCCTATCAGAAAACTCGCCTATATTTAGGAATTCCTTTACCTCAAAACATGCTACTTTCAGCATCCTTCATCGTAAACAATGAAGTGTGATTATTGGGGTGGCGAAGATGTAGTGTGTAAATTATAAGAAGGTATCTTGTATATATTTGAGATGTTGTGAAAGCGTGATGTTTGCTGTGGCTATTCGTCTTGAGAACAATACAATATTGACAAAAGATTTTGCACTGAACAGTAGTTAGGTGGCCTTGAATACCATCGTGTGGCTTTATGTGCAGTGATTACTTTTATTTCAAGAGCTTTGAGATATTTTCCATGATTTGTAAAATGATTAATAATTTTGTGACAAACGTCCACATATGGTTATGAGCTGGATTTAAAGAATCCAATGTGTTGGTGTGAAAACCCTTCATTGTTGACATTTGCAAGCGAGGTGTATAATGCTCAGGCACTGGCTGGAAGTCAAGGTGTAAGAAAATCTGATTCATCCTGGAGCTGATTGATTCCAGCTGCTGTTTGACTTAGTTTAACTAATTTTGTATTTGTCCCGATTTCGCTGCCTGTCGGTGAATTTAGAACGTCCAATTTCAGTCCAAGGGTCACTTCACATCACTGGAGAGTTAAAATATAATTCACATATTGTGATAACAATGAATTTTCAATTAAAATTTGTGTTTTCACAAACAAAACGATTGGATGTTTTCCGGGAATTAAAAATGACATTGATTAAATATTTATTAAGATTGATAAACTGAGAATTATAATCTAGTTGCAGGAATGTTAAGCTGTTAAACCACAGACTTAGGACTGTTTTGATTTGGAGTGATTTGGAGGCGACAGTGTTGGACTGGGCTGTACAAAGTTAAAAATCCAACACCACCACGGCTATCGTCCAACAGGATTATTTTGCTGAACTAGCTCTCAGAGCGCTGCTCCATCATCAGGCGGAAGCTAGTGCTTCCAAATAAACCTGTTGGACTATAGCCTGGTGTTGAGTAATTTTTAACTTTGTTTTTTAGAAGGAATGTTTTCTTTTATTCAAATATACAGGCTTTTCAAGAATTCTATCTAGCCTTCTGTGATTTTCTTTTAGAGACCACTCATGTATAATTCATACAATTTTCACTGAAATCAGTATTTCAAATTTCCATCAGATTTAAGATGAAAATGAGTACCAAGTAATGAGTACTTCCACGAATGGAAAATACAATAAATTCAATTTACAGAGGCAAGATTCAAGTTCGATCTGAATAAGCAAATAAACACTTTGAATGGAAAATATCTGAAAACGTTTACATTTAAATTTGGACGAAGTCAAATTACTTCTTTTTGAAATACATGGCCTGAAAACTTTTTTGAAAATATGAACAAATCAGGACTATCAACATGTCTTGCTGTCAAGTGTCGTCGGCCAATTGTCATAAAGAATAAATACCACTTTCAGCAACAAGTATCATGTGTAATTACTGAATTGAAAAGTAAGTTGATAGCTCTTGTATTTGTTCGCAAAATGATAACCAGATGTTTACTGTGGTTATTGCGCTCAGTAACAATATGATCAAGATCAATGGCTGTTAGAATCATTGGCCACTCGTAAATAAGAACAGACACTGCTTTGAGCAACAAGTATCATGAATAATTACTGAACAGAAATTTCAGAGACACCCATTGTATTTATTGGAGGGAATGATGACCAGACGCTTACTGTGGTGATTAATCTCAGGAACAATAAGACAATTACTCAGATGATTTCCTGAACAGTAATTAGATGGTCATGAAGACCATTGTGTGGCTTTATGTATCGTGCTTTGTGTGAGCATTGATTTCAATAACATTGTGATAGTATACAAATGTGCAGCTGAGGTGACTTGGCCATGCTAAATTGCCCATAATGTTCACGGATGTTTAGGTTAGGTGTATTAGATTTTGTTAGAGTGGTGCTGGAAAAGCACAGCAATGCATGCAGTATCAGAGGAACAGTAAAATCGACGTTTTGGGAAAAAGCCCTTAATTAGGAATGCAGCCTGTATTCCTGATGAAGGGCTTTGTCCAAAACATCGATTTTAATGTTCCTCGCATGCTGCCTGAACTGCTGTGCTTTTCCAGCACCACTCTAATCTAAACTCTGGTTTCCAGTATCTGCAGTCATTGTTTTTACCTAGGTTAGGTGTATTAGTCAGGGGAAATGTCGAGTAATCGAGCAAAGGAGTGTCTGGGTGGGTTAATCTTTGGATGGTCAGTGTGGACTGTTGGGCCAAATGGCCTGTTTCAACACTGTAGGGATTCTATGACTCTATGATTCTATGATTTTGGATTAAATTGATAGGTGAGTGCTAAAGATACTACTTAAAGTCAACAAAATCTTTAAGTTTAGCAAGGTACTTTGAAGCCATCATGCATGAAGTGAGATACGTGAGTGAGAGAGAGAGAGACAGAGAAATTAATGTTCAAATGAAAACACGCTAATAGTTTCACAGCATATCAATCTTACATTCACTATGAAAAGGTGAATGGAAAATAAAAACAAATTCCTGACAATTCATGAATGACTAATAATTAGAACTTTAATTTGATCAATGCACATACCAGTATTTAGATGAATTGCAATGTTTAGTTACAAATGTAGGTGATCAGCTGACCAATGAATAAAATGAAGTTGCATTTGGTTATTTTGCTGAAGAGGAATTTCGACTGTTAATATTTTCCTTTTTATAATTTCCGAACTGCTCTGACACATCTCCGCTGAAGGTGGAAATTGAAATCATTCCTCCTGATGTTGTCATAGAGAAACTGTCAGAGCTCCACAAAAACCCGTCATAATGTTACCATCCGGGAAGGGCAAGTGTATAGTCATATATTTACGGCGGCAACTCAAATGAAAATTAATCAGATGTTTCTTGTAATTATTTGAATGGGAATTAATTGCGTATGTCCTGTGTGTAATGAACTGACAAACCGAATTAGTAATTTACAGTAATGATGTAACAAAGCAATAATGACTTTAATTAAATATGAATCTCGTGATTATTCATGATAAGAAAAAACCGAATCATTTGATCAGTGTACACTGATGAACGAAACTTAATCAATCAAATAGTTCTATATGTTCAATGCTTTTTATCACAGAATGAAAAGAAAATTAATATGCATTTGCAACATAAATGATTAGGAAAATAAATGAGAATTTTAAATGATTTTGTTCCATGAAAAGTGATTAACTTGTATTGTGTTTATAGATACAGTAAATGTTAACATTGAAGTTAAACATAATTAAATCAATTCAACTGTTTCCACGGTCAAAATAAAAATTGATATTCACAATGCCCACTGCAAAATCTTTACTGTATTTAATTTATGAGCCATAATTTCGTAGTAATACTTTGAACTATATTGAACAATGATTAGATAATAGCAACAATTGAATTGCCAAAATAATATCATTTCATTTAAGAATACTGAGAAATTTCAGTTAATTATTTCACTGAGCAATGTGGAGAAACGACCTGGAGTCATTCTAATGAAAAGTAATTACAGTTCTCTGAACGCTTCAGGCTGAGATTACCACGATCATTCAAATGAGCAATTATCATATATTTACAATGAGGCATCGAATGGGAAGTCATTGGTTCCATTATGGGATCGTTCACCTAAACAGTAAATTGATTTTTAAGTTGGAGTGTTCGTTCGAAGAAACAATTGATGGAATTAAAATGCGAATCGCACTATATTTGTTAGAAAGACTAACTCCAATAACTGTGCAAATTACTGTCATGGCAGTGACTGGAAAATTACGTTGTAATCTAAAAAAAAGATTCAATATTTTAAAAGCACTTTGTTGTGATGATGATTGGGTATTCATTTAGTTCAGTAAACTGAAAAATATAATATGGTAGCGAGCTTTATGATTCACAAAAATGAGCCATTCAGTGATTATTCAGCAGAATTGCTTTTGTTTCAAAAATGCAGGATTACAAGAATTACATGTTTCCATCCACTGGTTTGCTTATTGAGATGTAGCTTTAATTTACAACTTTTTGTTCATGGCCAATGTTTAGACATTCATGTCAGACGTATGAAATAAATAAGTAGATAGTGAAAGTGCACATTGCAGTGAACATAAGATACAGGGATCTTCCATAATTTTGTGATTATTGCACATCGACAAATAACTCGAGAGTAAAAAATAATTAGAAATCGACATGGAAAGCAGTTTTTTTTCTTATAAGAAATTGAAAGAAATCCTTATGCATTGCACATGGTTTGAAAACACATCAGTCACCAAAACACCAAGGTCATAAAAATCATCGGTTTAAGACAATAAGACCCGTAATGAAGAGTATTGTGCTCAATGGTATTTAGAGGACCTTGAACATCTTCATGTCGTTCTTGCAGAGAAAACTCTTTCATTCAACAGTTCTAATTGAGCACAAACAGCCAAGTTTCTGGTATTGAGATGGGGTATGTCAGGTTTCAGGAGTGGCAGGTTTATGGGGTATGTCAGGTTTATGGGTGGCACGGTGGCACAGTGGTTAGCACTGCTGCCTCACAGCGCCAGAGACCTGGGTTCAATTCCTGCCACAGGCAACTCTCTGTGTGGAGTTTGCACATTCTCCCCGTGTCTGCGTGGGTTTCCTCCGGGTGTTCCGGTTTCCTCCCACACTGCAAAGATGTGCAGTTCAGGTGAAGTGGCCATGCTAAATTGCCTTATTATTAGGTAAGGGGTAGATGTAGGGGTATGGGTGGGTTTGCTCTTCGGCGGGGCGGTGTGGACTTGTTGGGTCAGTTTCCACACTGTAAGTAATCTAATCTAAAAAGAGATTGATTGTGTTCAGACACTCTCTAGTCCGAGGCACAGACGGACGTTTCTGTGGCCAGCAACAAAAAATCATAATTATGTGTTGCCTCCCTGGTGCAGGATCAAGGATGTCTCCGAGAGGGTGCAGAATATTCTCTCAGGGGAGAGGGATCAGCAGGAGGTCATTGTACACATTGGAACAATAGGAAGGAAAAAGGATGATTTTCTGAAGGGAGAAAATAGAGTGTTAGACAGGAATTTAAAAAGGAGGTCTTCGAGAGTAATAATATCTGGATTACTCACGGTGTTACAAGCTAGTGAGGACAGGAATAGGAGGATAGAGCAGATGAATGCATGGCTGAGCAGCTGGTATAGATGGCAACCAGTTTCTAGTGGAGTGCCACAGTCCTGGGACAACATATTAATAATGACTTGGGTGAGGGAAGTGAATGTACTGTCACCAAGTTTGTAAATCAGTAGGAAGGCAAGTGGGCAGAACATTCTAGATAGGTTAAATGTGTGGGTGAAAACTTGGCATGTGGAATATAAGGAGGAGAAAGTCAGGAAAAATGGAAGAGTTTAATATTATTTAAATGGAGAAATACTGCAGATAGCTACAGAACAGAGGGATTTGGAATTCCACATCTGTGAATCAGAAAAAGCTGACATTGGAGTTCAGTGAGTAATAGAGAAGGTAAATGGAATGGTGGAACCAAAATCTGCAATTGCTGGAAAAACGCAGTACTGAAGAAGAGTCATTGGACCCAAAATATTAACTCTGTTTTCTCTCCACAAATGCTGCCAGACTTGCTGAGTTACTCAGTCAATTTCTGAATTTGTTTCTGATTTCCAGCAATCACAGTTCTTTGGATGTATTTTTTAACACATTGCTGGTTTTTATTTCAACGGGAATACAGTACAGCCTTCATCCTTTCAAAAGAGTCTCACAATCTGCTAAGCAGACCACTTTTTGCTTGTTTAGTTGACAAACTTGTTAAAGGCAAGATATCCAGCGAAAATTATGCACAAATTTCCAGTAAGCTCACACATTCCTGAACATTTACCAATTTGTCATTTAGTTTTAGGAAAAAATGAATTCTATTAAAGTCTTCACTTTTGCTGTCCTTGGCAATATCTGTGAATATGTGTGTGTGACTGCCTGCTTGTGCATGTTTGTTTGGGATATGTGTGTCTTTGTGTGTGTGTATGGGTGTCTGTCTGTGTATATGTATGTGTTTCTGAGTGTCTCAATATAGCGATAGGAGGTATATTTAGTAAGTTTGCAAATTATACCAAAATTGGAGGTGTCCTTCGAAGTGGAAATAATTGTCAGTTTGGAAGGTGTTGTCGAAGGATTTTTGGGAAACGTTTGCAGTGCACCTTGATTCAACTCAGCATCGGTGGTGGATGGAGTAGATGTTTGTAAGGCGGGTACAATTACAACACTTGAAAAGCATCTGGATTCAGATGCTGATAACTGGGACTAGGTTTATCCAAGTTATCTGATGGATGCCAGCCACTTAAACAAAGTGTCTATTTCCGTGCTGTACAACTCCACGACTCTGTGAATCTTGATTTGCAATTCTAATGTAGCAAATTGCAATTCGAGTATTTGGAGTCAAAGCCAAATCACTTGTTGCTGATTCACTCGATCGAACTTCAGGTCCACCATGGTTCTGTTAATTTCAATTGACGGGGTTGGCAGAGTTTAATGGTTTGGAGATCAGAGTTGACATAATACAAGATGGATGGATTAGTCTAAGGATTTCCGTTCAGAACAGTCGCCTAATATTTCCAGGCAGTGATAGTACTCGATCAGAATTAGAACCCGTTTCAATTGTTTGCCTTGATTTGCCTTGTGGAGAGGCAGGAATTGTTACCATTAACAGCTCAGTTTGTTTATACCAGAGAATGGAACAGCACAAACTCCAGGCAATTGCATATATCAAGTTAAAAATCACACAACACCAGGTTATAGTCCAACAGAATTAAACCTGTTGGACTATAACCTGGTGTTGTGTGATTTTTAACTTTGTACACCCCAGTCCAACACCAGCATCTCCAAATCATGGCATAGATACATGATGGCGGGGAGTTGAGGTTAATTATTTTTGAACGAATGTCACATTTCATCAAGGTAAGGAGGTAAATCCCTACCATCTTCATTCAGTAGTTACTATTGGCTGTGCACTGCCTGAGGGGCCACTGGAGCCGGATTCAATCATCGGGAAAAGCATGGTGAGTGGGACTAGGGAAGGAGCCCATACAGAGTGACAGCTGACGCAGACAATGAGAGGCTGCAGTACATCCCTCTGTGCTGCACCATTCCCTGTGTCCAGCTCTGTTCCAGTGGGTTGCTGCAATCTCATTGATACTCTGTCAGAGACACACTACCGGCTTGTTAGTGACGTACACTCGGCCCCAGCGTAGCTGATTGGTACATTGCTGGTCATCTACATTCACTATCAAACTGTTTCATAGAAAAGATTAAATGAATTCACCTGGACAAACGGATCGTTTACTCTGGTCAGAAGATCTGGAAATGACTAGGCAGCAATGAAACTGTCAGCCGTGAGCTATAGGTCTTTGTTCACAGTCAGGCTGATGGTAAATGTAGGAAGCGGCTGGGTCCTAAGGTAGTCAGGGAGACGACAAGTATCGCTTCTCAGCCTTTTGGCTAAGATCATGTGTAGTTCTGTTCTTGTCAGTTTTAATATCTGATAAGTCCCTGATTTAGGGACTGAATATTAATCTGATTTTTGCAGGACGAAGTTGTGTCAGGAGCTTGCTCCGATAACTTCACGCATCATCCCAGTATTGCAGTGTTTCGGGGAATGGTGCACGTCCCCACTAAAAAAGGCGAACAGTAGATTTATTTTTTATATGTTGTATTCTTTATGATCCGAATGCGGAAAGCTTTCGGTTAGTCAAGTCAGACTTGCCTTCGTGCTAATCAGCTTGTTCTACCATCCGATTCGTTTGAGTCTTTCTGCGTGTTATGTTCAGCACTCACTCTTAATGTTGTCACTTCATCCCCGGTACATGCTGCCTCTTCCCACCAACTCCAATTCCCAACAACAGAAGTTTTACAAAGTTACCCACCAGCTCTACCTAATGGCAAACGGCATTTCAGAAAACAAAAGGGAGAACATGAAGCTATTGAAGTAATCAACAGTTCGGATTTTGATGATGATGAGAGTCACTTTGATGTATTAAATGAGAGATTTTAAGAACAATGTGAAGCAAAGATCTGATGTATTTAAGGCACAGAGTCAGAGAGATGTGCAGCACAGAAAAAGATCCTTCAGCCCAACTCGTCCATGGCAACCAGATATCCTAACCTAATTTCGTCCCATTTGCCAGCATTGGTCCATATCCTTCTAAATCCTTCCTGTTCATATATCCAACCAGATGCCCTTTAAATGCTGTAATTTAGTTTAATTTAATTTAAATGCCTCCACCACTTCCTCTGGCATCTCATTCTATACATGCACCACCCTCTGCATGAAAAAGTTGCCCCTTACATCCTGTTGATTTTTTTCTGCCCTCTCATGCTGAACCTATGCCCTCTAGTTCTGGACCCCCCACCGCAGGGAAAAGAACTGCTGACCTCTACATTGGACAGAGCGACTGCTGCTCTCTATATGATACACAGGGACAGCTGTTGTCCATATTATACACAGGTACTGCTGTTCTCCAGATAAGACACAGGAACTGCTGTTCTCTTTCTTATACACAGGTACTGCTGTTCTCTATATTCTACCCATGCACTGATAATAGACAGAGGGATTGCTATTCTCTGTATTATACATAGGGACTCATGTTCTCTATATTAGACACAGGGATTCATGTTCTCTGCATTATACAATGTGACTGCTGTTCTCTGTTTTCACAGGGACTGTTGTTCTCTATGCTATACCCTGCTATTCTCAGGAACTATAGACCGGTGAGCCTGACATCAGTTGTGGGCAAGTTATTGGAGGGATCCTGAGGGATAGGATTTACACACATCCGGTTAAGCAAGGGCTGGTTAGGGATAGTCAATGTGGCTTTGTGCATGGGAAATCATGTCTCACAAGCTGGATTGAGTATTTTGAAGAATCACCAAAGAGGATTGATGAAGGCTTTGACAAGCTCCCTCATGGTGGCCTGGTTAGCAAAATTAGGTCACATGGAATACAGGGAAATCTAGCCATTTTGATACACAACTGGCTTGAAATTAGAAGACAGATGGTGGTGGTGGTGGAGGTTTGTTTTACAGACTGAAGCCCTGTGACCATTGGGGTGCCACAGGGATTGGTGCTGGGTTCACTGCTTTTTGTCATTTATATAAATTATATGAATGTGAGCATAAGAGGTATATTTATTAATTTGCAGATGACACCAAGATTGGAGGTGGAGTGGACAGCGATGAAGGTTACCTCAGAGTATAACAGGATCTTGATCAGATGGGCTGCTGAGCTGAGGAGTGGCAGATGAAGTTTAATTTAGGTAAATGAGAGGTACTGCACTTTAGAAAGGAAAATCAGGACTGGGTTTATACACTTAATGGTAAGGTCCTGGGGAGTGTCCAATGAGACCTTGGAACACGGTTCATAGTTCCTTGAAAGGGGAGTCACAGATGGATATGTTAGTGAAGAAGGTGTTTAGTATGTTTTCCTTTATGGGACAGAGCATTGAATATGGGAGTTGAGAGGTCATATTGCAGCTGTGCAGCACATTGGTTGGGCTACTTTTGGATTATTGTGTTGCATATCAGGCTTTCTTTCTCTTCAAAGCATGTTATGAAACTTGAAAGGGTTAGAAAATACATGGGAACAAATGTTCTCGGCAATATGCACATGATCTGCTCTTCTCTATAATACAGACAGGGACAGCTACTCTCTGTAATACACACAGGGACTTCTGTTTCATATACTCAGAAATTGCTGTTTAGTATAGCATACACAGGGACTGCTGTTCACTGCAGTTTAGAGAATAAGTGCTATTCTGTATAATCTAATATTGCAGGTCAAGCGATGACCCAGTGATGTTATCGTTGGACTGCTAATCCAGAGACCCAGGTAATGTGCTGGGGACCCAGATTCAAATCTTGCCATGGCAGATGATAGAATTTGAATTTCAGAAAATTCTGCAAGTATGAGAGTAATCATGATCATGAATCCATCGCTGATTGTTTGAAGAACCCAACTTATTCTGGAATGGCTTTTAGGGAAGGAAATTGCCATCCTTACCTAGTCTGGTCTCCATGTTTTTCCAGACCCACAGCAATGTGGTGGAATCTGAACTGCTCTTTGCACCATTAGGGATGGCCAATAAATGCTGGCTGAGACAACAACACCCTCATCCCACAAATTAATAAAAAAGATAACATTTAACAAACTGGAACAGAAACGATGTGCCAAACCGCCACCTTCTGCACTGTAACATGACATTGATTACTACTTGAGGTCCTGTGGGATGTAAATTGTGGAATTTATAATTGATAATTTTGTTCAAAAAGTGTGGAGCTAAATAAACATAGCCAGTCAGGCAGCATCTGATGAGAAGAGTCGATGTCTCCAACATAAGCTCTTCCTCAAGACCATCTGTTCCTTTTCCAGCACCACACTTTTTGACACTGATCTCCAGCCTCTGCAGTCCTCACTTTCTCCCAGCATAAATTTTGTTGGTGTAGTTTTTTTCTGTGTCTCTGAACTTCACAGTATTCCTGTAATTGTGGTGATTTCTTAAAAGAACAGTTTCAAAGCTCGGCTGCAGAATGGATGGGTTTTGTGCACTAATGAATGTTTATTAAAGCTAAGCTGTTATGTCTCAAAGTCAAACAAATTTGAACTTTTAGAAAGAGATTCACTGAACTCACCAAATTTCTAGCCACTCTGTTTACGGTGAATTTCTAAGGCAACAAAAAGTGATCAACCTTATCCCAAACTGTAATCCCAGACTTTCAAGCAAACTATATCAGTAATATTGCTCACGTACAGGTGGCAACCAGTTCTATTGTTTCGAAAACATTGCAAAAGGAGTTGAAATGTGAAAGGTGATGCTGATTGGCTAGCTCATCATTAAAATGGCATTGCAGCAAAAACAGTTAGCCGTCAATCTTAATTCTCAGACCCGATAGGTGGACTCTGATTGGTCGGGGTGTCAGCATGGGGATACAGCAGTGGTTGGTTGTCTCCATGATGCATTTCTTATCGAATAAGTGCAATGTCTGTAAAAATTCTGTTTGCCTACATGAACCAGGGTCCTGCGGAATTATATTTGTTGCTTCTAACGCATGCGCAGATGCACCCAGCTGTTGATCTTGCGTGTTTGAAGGTGGTAACCTGCCGAATGATGCCAATGATAGAAATTGTTCTCACGGTTCACTGCACCCACCAAGTCTGGGTTCCCCATGACATGTAAAATCGATGTCCCTTTTCTGTCCTATCATATCTGTTACTGAATCTGCACAGCCTGAATTGGCTGAATACTTTGTGAAACTATTATAATCATATCTAAATGAGTTTTCCACATGCACAGTGAAGGAGTCCCTCATGATTACGAAGACCACATGAGAGCTACGTTCTGAGAGTGACAACATGCCCACGTGCTCTTTCAACATTGCCAGCTTATTATTATTACAGTTCAAATAAGCCATTGAAATTCAGACATACCACTTGTGTCTGATTCAGTGTTCACCAAACATCATCTCTTTTTTCCTTTCTGGTGGCATCATGGCTTCCTGGTTAACACAGCACCAGGGTTCTGGGTTCAATTCCAGCCTTGGGTAAATGTCTGTGTGAATATTGTCCCCCGTGTCTCTTTGGATACTCTCCCCAGGTCTGCATGGGTTTCCTCCTACAATCCAAAGATGTGCTGGTTAGGTGAATTGGCTGTGCTAAATTGCCCATAGTGTTCCAGGTTAGGTGCATTAGTCTGGGATAAATGTAGAGTAATAGGAGAATGGGTCTGGGTGGCTTACTGTCTGGAAGATCGGTGTGGACTTCTTAAGCCTATGGGCCTGTTTCCACGTTGTTGGGAGTCTATGATACACATGAACTGAGCACCTTGTGCAGTTGACTTCAGTTCCAATAACAACGTGTCTGACCAAATAGATAGTGTTGCCATGGGATATTCTCGAGGGAAAACTCTTCCTAACATCTTTATTGGTAACCATGCAAAACACATCTCTGATGGCATGATACCTAGCCTCTATCCATTTGCATATCTTCAACATGTAGATGACATGTTTGCGACATTTGAATCTGCATTAAAGAGTTTCTTTATAAAGCTCGATGATCGCCACCTGATGCTAAAATTCACCACTGAAATGGAGTACCCTTTCCTTGATACATTCATTGCGAAATCAGCCAAATTGTTTTTAAACTCCAATAACTGAAAGCCAACATTCACTGGTCAGCATACTTGTTAGGATTCCTACAGGCCCCAAGATCAACTTGTGGGGACCGTCATGAATATAGTCCTCACCATCCTCTCACTGTGTGGACTTGATACTGAGATAGAGCCGATCAAAACTGGTTCTTGTAATAACAGATTCCCAGATGAAACCATCACTCGTTGTACATCATAAAAACTCATGAAAAGGCCTATCTCCACCACTTTGACACTTTGCAGTGCCTTATCAGGTCATTATCTGGGAAAGGAAATGTCATAGAATCATAGAGTCATCGAGTCTGACAGCATAAAGAAAGCACCTTCGGCCCATACTGGTCTAGGATAACCAGAAGATAGAACATGGAGCATTACAGCACATGCCCTTTATGGAACTGCTCGGCTAATACAGGAAGTTACACTCACAGAATATGGAGCATTGCAGTGCAGTACAGGCCTTTATGCTACCCCTTGTCTAACACCAGACATTAGACGAATACAACATAGAACATTACAGCGCAGTACATGCCCTATATGGAACCGCTCAGCTAATACAGGAAGTTAGATTCAAAGAACATGGAGCATTATCACGAAGTACAGGCCCTTCGTGGAACTGCTCGGCTAATAAAGGATGTTTGACAAATACAACATACAAGATTGCAGTGCAGTACAGGCCCAATATGGAACTGCTCGGCTGATACAGGGAGTTAGATTCATAGAACATGTAGCGTTACAGCGCAATACAGGCCCTTCGTGGAACCGCTCGGCTAAAAAAGGAAGTTAGTCTCAGAGAACATAGAACATTACACCGCAGTACAGGCCCAATATGGAACTGCTCGGATAATACAGGGAGTAAGAATCATAGAAAATGGACCATTACAACTCAGTACAGACCCTTTATGCAATCACATGGCTAATAAGGGGACGACCGAGGCTTGTTTCTGTAGTGTAGTGGTCATCACGTTCGCCTCACACGCGAAAAGTCCCCAGTTCGAATTTGGGCAGAAACTGCTTTGTTCTTCAACGGCAGCCTTTTACATGGACAAGAACGGAGCTTTCTTACTTGCTTTCCCATGTGCAAACCTTCCCTTCGAATTTGCTTGAACAAATCTGCTCTCGTTGTGAAATGTAATGCAATTCCATTTACTTACAGTGCAAAACATTGGCGCTGGATTAAGGCTCCCGCCTCGACAGAGGCGTGGGTTCGAATCCCACCGCTGCTGTTTCTGCTGAACAGCTCCAAAGGCACAGCTTGTTAAAATGCTGTTTCAATCCCTGCTGCATTTCTGTTTAAAACAGAAGAAAAATGGATTTGCTTCCCGGGGAATTGACTGCGGTGTGGGAAAGTGCCGAATTTTCCAAAGTGTCTGTGCTGTCATGATCGTGTTCGCCTCCCGCAAGGAAAATCGCAAGCAGCTCTACTGTTGCTTTCAGTTCCAGGCAAGTTGAGCTTTTACTGGAACCGAATGGAGACTGTTATTTCATCGCTGTTGCGAAACAGAGTCCTACGGTGAGTCGACTCGTCGTTATTTGGTTTTCTGGCCAATGAGAAAATCGTTCCAATCTATTTCGATGTCATATGTTATTGAATTTCTCCCACTTCCATCATTTCCGTCCTGGAGTCATCGGAAGGGAAAGGTAATCTAATCGAGACTGTGATTGGTGAAATTCACTTTTTATGGCCCATTCTTATTATGTTCTTTCTTTGTCTCTTTGCAGCATTGTCTGGGAAGTGGTGGTGCACTCAGGCTCCAGTATGTTTGAAAGAGTAGTTTGGAATTGCCCTGTTGTTAGTTGTGTGATTACTTTATGGCTCATGCCCCCGGACTGTCTCACATTTAGCATTCATGCTCGCTGTGTCTGAAAATGCATTTGGTTTTCCAGTTTTGTTTGTGTTCCGTGTTAAATGCTTTCTGTTTTGCGATTCGCTCAATCCATTACGAATTAACAGGGTTTCTGAGGTAACTTCCAGCTGCAAAAATCCTTAACTGAGAATCTGGGAAACTTTCACGGAGTATGGTCAGTCGGAGCAAAATTAAGGGTGTCATTCGTTTCTGCAGTGTTTCACAATACTACCTTTCCCGTGAGCAGTCGAACAGACTAAATGATTTTGCCACAGACTGCGACGGTAAGCTCCGCAAACACGAAATTCTTTAAAGCAGGTGTAAGCAACACAACGTTATTGGGGTACACCGCGTGGAAACAGATACTTCGGTGTATCTCGTCCATGCTCACCACATAGCCAAAATTAAACAAGTCCCATTAAACAACGAGCTCATGGAAACAGAAAGGTGAAAGGTAGAATGGCTTCAACTTTCAGTGCTGTATGCCACTGACCTCCAGCGGGGCTGACCGAGGCTTGTTTCTGTAGTGTAGTGGTCATCACGTTCGCCTTACACGCGAAAGGTCCCCAGTCCGAAACTGGGCAGAAACTGCTTTGCTCTTCAACTGCAGCCTTTGACAGACAAGAACGGAGCTTTCTTGCTTGCTTTCCCATGTGCAAACCTGCTTTCGAGTTTGCTTGAATAAATCTTCTCTCGTAGTGCAATGCAATGCAATTCCATTTTCCATTTACTAACAGTGCAAAGCATTGTAAAGTTTTTCTCCAACCTGGTTCTGATCATATGCCATTCTGTTTGAGAGTGTAGTTACCCCCTTCTGATCCGTCCAAGAAAAGCATTACCGCATTCGCATTCCTTGCGCAGGCGGCCCGGTTCAAAGACAGGGAAGAAGCTGATGCGCTGGTGTCACAGCGCACCACGGATTCCTGAACTTGTCTGTCTGTCAAATGTACCCCAAAGTCGTCTGTGAAAGACCTCATTTGGAAGGTGTCTGTCGTTATTCAACTTGCGAGAATTGGCACCAGAGGTTCTGAATCATATTTTGGAGCAGTTCGCACGTTAGTGGCTCATTCAATCAGCAACAGCAATGAAAGAAATTACACTCTCAGAAGGACCGTTGGACTTTCACCACAGCTGCAACTTCCTCACTTCCCCACTCGCCCTCGCCGTTTACATTTTCCTGCTCGTCAGTGATTTAAAGAAACTCAAATGGATGCGATGTCATTCTGCAGCCTCTCTGGAGATTCCTCCGTTTCAGTTCCAACATGGCTTATATCTCGGGCTGCACCTTAATACTAGCGATGCCACGAAAGCATCCCTGTTACCTCAGTGCGATAACAGGCCATTTGTTTGAATAAAATGACCCTCCAAAGAGTAACCCACCCAAACACTTTTTCCAATCATATTTCTTCATATTTACTGCTGACTAATACACATATCCCTGAACACAATGTGCATTTTAGCATGGCCAGCTCACCTAACCTGCACATGTTTGGATTGTGGGAGGACACCACAGCAAAGTCACATAGACTTGGGGAGACCGTGCAAAGTCCCCACAGTCCCCCGAGGAGAGAATCAAACCAATGTCCCTGGCGCTGTGAGCCAGTATTGCTAACCACTGAGGTACCATGTAATCTTTTGCAATAAGTAAAATCAGTGAAAGATACGTCAAAAACAAGTTTCAAATGAACACTCTCCGGCATTGTCAAAGAATGTCAATCTTGCATTCAATACGAATAGGTGTAATGAAAATAAAAAATACAAAATCCCGCCAATTCATGAATAAACAATAATTAAAAGTTTAATTTGATCAAAGTTCATAACAATGTTTCGACGAATTGCAATTTTTAATGACAAATGTCGGTAATTAGCTGACTAATGAATAATTGGAAGTGGCATATATTCACTTAATGCCGAAGAAAGCGACTTGTTTTCCCTCTTGTTACACAGCAGAATAACAATGTGTGTGTGCGTGTGTGTGTGTGTGTGTATGTGTGTGTCTGTGTTCGAAATGTTTGAATCAAGCTGTTTCTAACAAAATAACTGATGACTTACGAGCACTTAGTCTTGTCAGCTTTAAAACCACAACATTTGTCAAATATTTTCCAGGAAATTACAACCAGAATAACTAGTTAACTTCTTTTCATAGGAACCCAAAGAGAATAAGTAGCGGACACTGTGAATTAGTTGAGTCATTGCAAGAATTCAACTGAAGACAACATCCCTTCTTTCCAAAATGTTCAAAATTTAAAAAATGAAAATTTATTGCCATTGTTGAATGAAAGAATAGAGATGTTAATTCTTTTTCATTTGATTTTGTTGCATGAAACATCCGTAAGCTGTATTATGATTACAAACACAATAAATGTGAGCATTGAAGTCAAATATAATCAATTGAATTCAACTATGTTTCAACAGATAAAATAAAAATTGATATTTACAATGATTGAGAGATTGTGCACTGCAATACATTTGCAGTGGTTCATATACTGTGCCGTAAATCCACATTTGCGCGACCTACTAGATTGAATAATTATTATTTTTATTCTAAATCAGCAACAATTGAATTATCAAAGTCTGTCAATGCATTAAAGAATAATGAATAATCTCTTTTTGCAAGTGATTGAGCAATGTCTGGAAATGAACTGGAATTAATTCAGTTAAAAGTAATTACATTTTCCTGAATTTTAAGACTGAGATGACCGTGATCATTCAAATGAGCTAACATCAGATACTTGCAATGACGTTGGATGGGAAGTCATTGGTTCCTTTGTGGGGTAGGTGACCTGAAAAATAAAGGCATTTTCATACTGTACTATTAGTACTCAGAAATAATAGATTAAATCTAAATGTGAATCTCATTGTATGTGTTCAAAAGACTTATTTAAAAATAATTGTGCCATTATTGTAATGGCAATGACTTGATAATGAATGCTGTATTTTGAAGAATTAAAATGAATCAATATTTCAAAAGCATTTTGCTGTGATGTTGATTGGATATTTATTAAGATCAGTAAATTGAGGCATAAAACATTGTACCTAGCTTTATGGATTGAAGAAAAATGAGCCATTCAGTGATTATTGAGCAAAATTCTTTTTTTAAGTAAAAAATGTACGTAATACAAGAATTGTGAATTTCCATTAGACGGATTCCTTGTAGAGATATGTTACATCAATTAAATGATCAATATTATGATCAATGTTGAAAGATTTGTGTCAGAATTAGGAAGAGAATTCGTAAGTCATGAAAGTGAGCTTGAAACTGAACAATCTAGTCAATGACATGTAGCGTATATGTGATTTTAATAATATTGTCATTTTTGTACAATGATGAATAATGTTGGAATAGAAATGCCAAAAAAATCAACATGGTCAAAGCAGTTCTTTTCTCACAATGAAATGAAAACAATAATCATTTTGTAGCACTCATTATTTGAAATAGCAGGTTTTTAAATGTGACATATACAGTGAAGGCTAACCCTTTTGCAAAAATGTGGGAAGTTCACAAATTTAAAATGCAGTATTTGTTCAATTTGTAATAAAAATGGTTATAATTTGAATTGTCTCTTGTACACACACAACAAAAAAGGAGCTTAAAGATTGTTAGATTGACAAAGATTTGCTTTACAACATTATTGTAGTATAGTCAATATCTGTGATAAAGTAGAATTATTGGTTTAAACAATATAAATCAACATTAAAGACTGAGCTGAAATATAGCACCTCAATTGCATTAACTGCATAGAATAGTAAATAAATGTTTATTGTTGTCATTTGTCCTAGGAACAATAAGATACTTACTCAGGTTATTCCACTGAATAGTAATCAGCTGATGATGAATATCTTTGTGTCGCTTTATGTGCACTGTTTTGTGTGAACATTGATTTCAATAAATTTAGATATTTACATGAATTAGGAACAGACTGATAACTGGGTGTGAAAGATCTTATTTAAGATTAGACAATTTTTCGGAATTCAGGAGGTTTGCTGAACAAAACACTGTTAAGTCATCATGCAATAAACTGGATTAGAGAGAAATATGCAAATTCAATTTTCAAATGAATGCACTCGGATATTTTCAGAACATTTCAATCGTACATTCAATATAAATAGATGAATGGAAAACTAAAAACAAATTTCAGACAACTCAAACAGATCAATAACTAAAAATTGATATATAGTAGGAAGTGGCATTTGTTTATTTAACTGAAGAATAACTTAATTTTTTTCTAATATTTATACCTTTGAAGCATCAAGTTCTATCTTTACTTTGCATATTTCATCTTTGTGAATGCAACATTATCAAATATTTTGCAAAGAATATTGATTGAGTGTAATTAGATACATTCTGTTATTAGCGGACTGAAGAATATATATAGCAGATACTGTGATTATTGGAATGAACAACAAATGAAAACATATCTCATGTTGAATTGAAAGGCAATTCATTCGATTCTTAGATATTTTCTTCTCAACATTCAGAGCTGCTCTGGCACAGCTCTGTGCAAGGTGGGAATTGAAATTGGTCTGGTAACAGAGACACGACCAGACAACTCTGGTCTGGTAACAGATACACGACCAGAGTTGCACTAGATTCCTTCATAACATTCCCAACCAGGCTGGGCAGGGCTGAAAACTAATCAGATGTTTATTGCGATAATTGGATTGGAATTAAATGGTTGGATACTGTGTACAATCTTCTGAAAATTCAGTAGTAATTTACAATAATGATGGGAGTTAACAAATGTCTTAATTTAACATGATTTTTATGATCACTTGTGGAACGACAACTTGACAGAATTGTGTGATTACTGTGCATTATAAATAAAAATGAATATAATTATTCTATATGTTCATAAGTTCCACATTTTCAGAAATGCAAATTACAATGCTTTTGATCTACACGTAAATTGGAACAAAATGATGAATTGGTCAATCAATGTGCCTATTCAGCTGAAGACAACTTTCATTCTTTCTAAAATACACGATTTCTAAGTCACCATTTCCTGTGGTTGTTTAATGAAAGAAGAGAGATGCCAACCCTTTTTTGTGTGCTTCAAAAAATTCATGGGGATTTCAATGATTTTGCACGTGAAAAATATTCAATTGTTATTGTGATTAAAAACACAATAAATGTTAACATTGAAGTGATTTCTAATCAAATCAATTCAAAAGTGTTTCCAAGTTTAAAATGAAAAGCAATATTTAGAATGATTGAGTGATTGTGCATTGCAATGTCCTTGCATTAGTTATTATATGAAAACATAGTTCCACATGTACACCCCTTACAGAATTGAACAATTATTAGGTTTTGGCAACAAATCGATTTGAAATATTTTATTAATGAATTTAAGAATAATGAGGTATCTCCTCTTACTATTCCACTGAGTAATGTTCAGAAATGAAGAGAAATATTGCAGTGTAAATTAACTGGTGTTCTCTGAATTTCAATGGCTGAGAAGACTGTGATCTTTCAAATGAGCAAAAGTCAGATACTTACAAATGATGTTGCAATGGTAATTATTGGTCTTTTGTGGGCGTATTGGCCTTATCAAACAAGTTTTAATGTTGTAGCACTCACACTAAGAAATATGGAAGGTATTAAAAGCACATTGTACTTGTTATAAAGCCTAAGTTAAAGTATTGCGTAATTATTGTAATTGATAATTGTTTCTAAAATCCTGATAGATAAATTGACTTAATATTTTGAATGCACTTTGCTCTGATGTCGATTGTCTATTCATTAAGATAAATAAACTGAAAATTAAAATATAAAACGTGGCTTTAATAATTAAAAAATCTCAGCAACAATTGAACAT
The DNA here is from genome assembly GCF_047496795.1 of Chiloscyllium punctatum. Lineage (NCBI taxonomy): Eukaryota > Metazoa > Chordata > Chondrichthyes > Orectolobiformes > Hemiscylliidae > Chiloscyllium > Chiloscyllium punctatum. The sequence goes on along the minus strand of NC_092769.1, from coordinate 39,256,194 downwards.
CGTTCAACTTTTTTTTGGTTGGTTCATGTCTATTTTATTAATGTAACTTTTATCATGATAAATGTTTAGATAAATGTCAGAACTAGGAAGAAAATAATGAGGATGGGAAAGTGGGTATTATTATGCACTAAACATAGAGTCAATGACATTTGGTACAGGGAGTCATTTTGTAGCAAAAAAAACTAATAATTGTGTGATTATTGTTCATTGACAACTAATGTTGGAAGAAAATAAAACTACCTCAAAATGAAATTAAAATAAATATCATTTTGGAGGTCACATGATTTGAAAAATGGAAATTGTCACTTAATGTGACATTTGAGCTGAAGAATCGTTCTTCCCCCCGCCACCCCCATGTGTAGTCCTGTCAATAATTTAAAATTTAGTATAAGTTGAACTAAATAACAAATGGATGTTCCTCCATTGTTTTCTTGAAAACAAAAATTTAAAAAATTAACATGAAAATGATATCGCTCTGCAAGGAATAATTTCACAGATAATAAGTGTTTGTATTGAATTTAAATGTCACCATAGCTGTAGGAGTGATTTCCCCTGACAGGGAATGAAGACTGAGGAGATAGGCCGAACTCAGGCAAGTGGAAGATGTTTACTCATGCTGCAATCAGTTAATGCAGGGATCATCCCCCCGAGGCCAATCTAGGAAGGGAGGTCCATGACACACTAATGTGTACAGTAAAAAGCAGTATTTTTACACACCTTCTGTATTACAATGTCCACATGCAATGTGGTTACAGTCGTTCCATCATGATACAGACACCCAATCCTGTAGAACACCTAATCTTGGATGAACATCAATATGGATAGCCCGAATTTCCTATTGGTTCATGGTGTTTTACAGGTGCTATAATCTCCAGGCCTTGGGATCTCTGTGCATTTTATTTCCTCACATTACAAAATTAATTTCTGCAGTCCTTTGGGCCTCTCACTATGCCTTATTTACAATTCTCAAGAATATGTAATTAGAAAAGTTTTAAATGTTCTGAGCAATTTTAAAATAGTAACTATTTCTGACAATCAAACCCTGCCGGTTTCCCTGACAGCCGCTGTGGAAGTTAGCTGGGCTCTATCCTGCAGTTGGTGTTTATTCATTCACTGGGACAATTATTCTTTCATTAATGAAAGTCAGGGTTGGTCATTTTTCTGTGTGCCTGCATTCTCTTATCACTATCTGGTGTATGACTGTCTGGAATTGCATGCTTATGGACTTGGAGTAGGATTGTACAAAATGTTCTTTTTTTAACTTAAGACTGAAACACACTGTTGGTCTTATTTATCTCCCCTCCACCATTTTGTGTTTTAATTCCAAGGCAGGCTGCTCAGGGCTTCCCTACAGCAGCAAATCAATAAGGATTTCAGCATTAAAATAAAAATCAACATTCGCTACCATTAGGAAACTGTACCATGCAATATGCTTACGTCACTGAGACTTAATTCCACACTTAAAGCCGACTATACTGATTTGATCAATGATTACATATTAGATATAAGTAACAATTAGTGTTAAAACTAGTCACTGTAAACTTAAAATGATTAGAAATGTCATATTACAATCCGCAACATGTAGAATTGGAGTCGAAAACAATCAGATGTATCTTCATTTGTAAGGCTGAATATGAATCCAATGATTTCTGTGAACATTCAAATGAGAAGATATCAGATATTTCCTGTCAGTGTTGGATGAGGGATCATTGCTTGGTTTGTGGTTGTGTTGACCTGGAATAAAAGATAATTTTTTCTTAGTAAAATTAGCACTATGAAATAATGATTTAAATTGAAATGTGAATCTCACGATATTTGTTACAAAACCTAAATTAAATTACTGTGTGATTGTTGGACTAACAATGAATTGGTAATCTATTTTAGAACACTGACACATTAAGTGATTCAATATTTCCAAACGGGTTTGCTGTGATATGGTACTAAGCACATATGCTCTTACTTAAAAATTAAAATCATGGAAATGAAAGAAAGATAAATACACATACCATGCGCTTATTGTAAATTCATGCAAAATACAACTGTGGAATATGTTTAAAGCAGTTTTTCCTGAAATGAAAAGATAACTAGAATGATTAGCAGCAGGATGTAATCGCAATAAAAAATCATTCAATGTGACTATTCAGCTGCAGGCAGCTCCCCTTCCTTACACATATGTATAACTTCCAACAATTCAAAATTTACTCTGATAAAGAAAAGAACATACGCATGTAAATTCTTTTTTCTTGTTGACAAAAAAGTCACAAATTTGAATTTTTTTAGCTTTAAAAAATTTAACTATTACTGTGATCAGAAATACAATAAAACTTCATGTTGAAGAAAAATCAAATCAAATCAAAATACACATCGATATTCACAATAATTGGGAGAGTGAACACAACAATATCTTTCCATCAGTTAATGTACTGAGCCATAATTCCACTGTTATATCCCTTACTGGATTGATCAATTATTAGATATTAATAACTAAATTATTAATATGCTATCATTGAACTGAATATTAATGAGAAATCTCATTAATGTTTGAACGAGCAATGTGTCAACATAAACAGTAATTATTAGTGAAATGTCTAAGATATCTCTTTATAAATGAGGCTGAGATTACTTTGATTGTTGAAACGAGTAGCATTCAGATATTTATAATGAGCATTGGCTGCAAATCAATGCTTTTTGGTGTAGACCTGAAAGATTTTGTTATTGTAGTATAGGCAGTAAGAAATTATGATGTGCATCGCACCTTTCTGAATATTTTCAAGTTTTCTAACAGGTTTCTGGTCCAATCTTCAGTTTAACAAGGGTAATTTTGGGTCAGAACATCAATAACTGCAAACAATTTAAACACATCTCCATCAAAGTTGCTAATCTGATAATTCAGAACAAATATAAAAAAATTACCTCTGTAAATTTAATTGACTATATTTTTAGATTATAGTCAAGTTCGTTATCTACTTATTTCCTTCCTATTTCTGACACCAGTGGCTAAATATTGATTAGATTAAATGTCATATGAGATAGACATTAGCTTTCTCTCAAAGATCTGTACAGCACAGGAATGGGCCATTTGGCCCATAATGTTGTGCTGAACATAATGCAAAAGAAACTCATCCCTTCTGCCTACCCTTGGTTCATATCCTTCCAAATTATCGAAATGAACATTAAAGAGCCTTAATGTATCTGCTTCCACCACCAACCCTGGAAGTCCATTCCAGACAGCAATCACTCCCTGTGTACAAAACAAATTGCCCCTTACATGCCCCTTGAACTTTCCCTCCTAACCTTAAACACATGTCACGTAGTTTTTGACGCTTCAACTCTGGGAAAAACTTTCTGACCGTCAACCCTATCTACGTATCTAATGATTGTACAGACTTCCATCAAGTCTTCCCCCAGTCTCCGCCACTTCACAAAAAAGCAATCTGAATTTTTCTCGCCTCTCCAAATCCAGGCAGCATCCTGGTAAATGCCCTCTGTACCCTCTCCAAAGCATCCATACCCTTCCTGGAACATGGCGAACAAAAGTGAATACAATACTTTAAGTATGCCTTAACCAAAGTGTTAAAATGTTACAACATGACTTCCTGACTCTTGTAACCAGTTCCCTGACCAATAAAGGCAAGCATGCTATTTGCCTTCCTAACCACCTAATTACTTGCATGGTCACTTTCAGGGAGCCATGGTCTTGAACGTCAAGATCCCTTTGAATAATAAAGCTGTTAGGGTCCTGCCATTAACTATCTACTTTTTTTTAACATTTGAGCTTCCAAAGTGAAACACCTCACACTTGTATGGATTAAACTTCACCTTTAATTACTCTGCCCATATCTGCAATTTCTCTTTTTCCTGCTGCATTATTTGACAACACTCTACACTGTCCCCAACTGCACTGAACGTTATATCATCTGCAAACTTATTAACTCACCCAATTAGATTTTAATCCATGTCACTTCTATATAATTGCATCGCAAACAGAAGGGTTCCAGTACAGATCCCTGTGGATAAAAGACAGAAAATGAGGTAAATGCAGAATTCTTGAAGAAATGAGGTTTTTTCAATGACAGAATAATTCTGATGAATAATCTTCTAAAGTGAGATTTTTTAAAAAATTAACCCAATATTTTAATTCATTATCCAGTACAAACTGCTTTGAAAATATTGTATCATCTTAAGTGTTGCATTCTCACATTAAATATTATTTAATTGTCATTTCAATTATCACACCATCATGAGATTTACATTTTCGTTCAATCCATTATTTATTAAGGCCAGTATCATAATGAAATATTGACATTCTTTTCAGGTCAACACACCTGCAATCAACCAAAGTTCTCTCACCCAACACTCATTTTAACTCACTCATTCTCTTTTATTTGAATTCTCGTATTAATGGAAGGATCATTAATCAGTCTTATCAATTAAGAAATTGCTAACTATTTTTCACATAAATATTTAATTTTTTTCCAACATATTGCACAATTACATTGCAATAGGGGTTTTCTCATCATTCTTAAATTTGTTATCAGCCATTTTAAAACTAATTATTACCAAAATCTAACCGGTAATCATTGTTGAAATCCAATATCTCCAGTTGTATATGTGGAACTATGTCTCAGTACATCAACTGATACAAACAATATTGCACTCTACAATCTCTTAATCTTAGCAAAAATAATTTTAAGTGTGGAATCTTAGCTGGATTGAATTGGTTGTAAGAAAAAGTGCAGTCTGAAGAAAGGTCACTGGGCCCAACTCTCTCCACAGATGCTGCCAGACCTGCTGAGTTATTTTCCAGCAATTACTGAGTTTGTTTGTGATTTCCAGCATCCACAGTTTTGTTTACAATCTTGTATTGATTGTATTTCACCTCAATTCTAACATTGTTACAGTTCTGATTATTACAATAAGAGCTAAGTACTTTTCATGTTAAGCATTATTTAAATTACACGTGTTCCTTGTGTAAATAAACCAGAATTAACAAATGTTTGTTCTATGCTTTTACAATAAATCTTGAATTCTTAGAAATCACATTTTTTTGAAAATGAGGGAAGTTGTCCATCGCTGAGTAGTCACATTGAATGACTAATGCTTTATTTCCAATTCATGTGCATTAAAAAGCAGGTTAATTTTAACTTATGCACATGAATAACTGCTTCAAACAAATTGACTTACTTGATTATCATGAGATTTATGTTTATTTAAGACCATTGTTGCTTCGTTCCATCATTATTAGAAATTACTAATTCTTTTTATCCATTACACAATGGAACTGTCTAATACAATCCTAGTCCAATTATAACAATAAATATCTGAGCAGTTTTCCCTGTGAATAAACACAGTAAGTATGTGATTATAGTCCTGCCCTTCCTGCATGGGAATATTATGGTAATGTGTGTACTAGTAGACCAGGAGCCATGGGTTCAATTCCCACCTTCAACAGAGATGTGTCAAAACACCTCAGAGTTGATTAGAAAATATCTAAGTGTCGACTGAATTGCTTTTCAACCAACATTGTCTCAACTTGTAACTGTTGTTCATTATAATGATCACAACATCTTGAATTTATTTGCTTCACATCACTGATTAAAGTATGAATTGGGCTTGGACTGCTTTAGTACCTGAGAAGTAAATTATTTATTAACACTAAATAGTCACGAGATTATGCAAATTCCTTTTTCTATCAAATGTCATGGACTGTATCTTGTGGTCACTCTCATATTCACTTTCATTATCTTTTTATTTTCTTCTTAATTCAGACACAAATGTTTGAACACCGATAAAGTATGAATAAAGTATTATGCTGCTTCTAAATACCTCTCAACTTTTAATAACTTTGCAGTCTTAAAGATTCTACGGTGTAAATAATTTTTAAGGTGAGGAGGAAAGATTTAAAAGGGGTCTGAGGGGCAACTTTTCCACACTGTTTTTCACATATTGGGATGAGCTGTGAGAGGAAGGGCAGTGGCTGGTACAATTACAACATCTAAAAGACTTTTGGACAGTTTATTGGATAGAAAACGTCCAAAGGGGTATGGGAGAAACACAGGGAAATGGGACTAGTTTAGTTTAGGAAACTTGGCCGGAATGCCAAGTTAGGCTGAATGGCCTGTTTCCGTGCTGTATCAGTCTAGCATTCTACAATTCAAACTTCACTGTGATTGGTCAAGGAAAGAACAAACGGGTGTTAATTCTATTTTGTATCCATAAAAAAGTGAGATGAATTTTAAATAATTTTGTCACATGAAATAGTTTGCTCTTATTGTGATTAGAAATACAATGAATGTGAGCATTGAAGTGAAATATAATTTAATCAATTCAACTGTGTTTCCATGGTTAAAATAAAAATTGATATTCACAATCATTGTGAGTTTGTACATTGCAATATCTTCACATTACTTCATGTACTGAGCCATTATTACACATTTATACCCCCTACTGAACTGAACAATAATTAGATAGAGCAACACTTAGATTTTCGAAAATCTATCAGTACACTTGTAAGAAGGAGAAATTTAATTTTGCTACATGACTGTGCAATGTGCAGACATGAACAGGAATTATTGCAGTGAAAAGTCGTTCCAGTTTTCTGAATTCATAAGGCTGAGATTACTGTGATTATTCAAAACAGCAAAAGTCAGTTTACAAAGCGTTTTGCATGCAAAATGATTGGTTCCATTGTGGGATAGTTAACCTGAAAACAATCGCATTGTTTCAATGGATTAAATTAAAATATGGATTAAAATAATATATGGATCTGACGAAACACATTAGAAAGACAAACAAATTATTCTGCAATTATTATAAGGATAGTGAATTCCTAATAAATGTTGTATTCTGAACAAATAAATTGACTCAATATTTTAAAATCACTTTGCTCTGATGTTGATTAGACGTACATTAAGATCGGTAAACTGAAGACTGAAATATAATACTTAGATTGATGGATTGAGGACAATAAATGAGCCATTCAATAGTTATTGAAGAGAATTATTTTTTGTCAAAATGCAGACAATACAGAAGTAATGTATTTCATTCAATTAGTTTACTTGTCGAAACATGCTATGTGATTTTAATTTATGTAATTTTATACTGATCGATGTTCAAACATTTGTGTCTGAATTAAGAAGAAAATAAAAAGATAATGAAAGTGAATAGGAGAGTGACCATAAGATACAGTCCGTGACATTTGATAGAAAAAGGAATTTGCATAATCTCGTGACTATTTAGTGTTAATAAATAATTTACTTCTCAGGTACTGAAGCAGTCCAAGTCCAAGTACAACAAGATCTGGACAATATCCAGGCTTGGGCTTACAGGAGGCAAGTAACATACATGCCACACAAATGCAGGCTATCACATATAAGACATAACCTAACCACCATCCCTTGACATTCGATGGTGTTACCATGACTGAACACCCACTATCAACATTATCCTGTGAATAATCATTGATCAGGAACGGAATTGGTCTCACCACATAAACACAGTGGCTACAAGAGTAATTCAACTCCTGGCTCCTGAAATCCTGTCCAAACGCTACTAGGCACAAGTCAGGAGTGTGATGGAATACTCCCACTTGCCTGGATGAGTGCAGCCCTAACAACACTCAAGAAACTTGATACCATCGGAATAAAGCAGCCCGCTTGATTGGCACTGCTGCTACTGAACATCAGTGGTGGTGAGGGTAGATGTTTGTGGATGTCCTAGCTACAATCTCTGCCTCTTCTTATTAACAAAGATAAAAGAATCTTACATTGCTCAACTTTCTCATCAAAACAGAGTACAGTATTCACCGCAGCCCTCTTTTATACCAACCAGCAGCATTTCCACCACCAATAGCAGCTTCTTTTAAAATATTTTGTCAGTAACTTGTAATTAACTGGTTACTACAATTACAACTGAAAATGTGTTGCTGGAAAAGCACAGGTCAGGCAGTATCAAAGGACCAGGTGAATCGACGTTTCGGGCATAAGCCCTTCTTCAGGAAGGTCCTGAAGAAGCAGTGAACCACATTTTGAAATGATCTTTCTGAACATAATATAGATCAGGTTAAAACTGAAGTCGGTGTCTTACACAACTTGCTGCAAGAACACAGACAGTAGAATCTGAGGTGATCCTGAGTATATGGAGGTGAATGTGGGAGACAAGCTGGGACTGTATTGGAGTAGTCACTGTGAGAGGGAACAAATGCTGGATGCAGGGTTTCAGCAGCTGATGGACTGACGCTCAGGTGAGCCATCGGAAACTGAGCAAGTGACCACCATCTAATAGGACAGAGAAACTGATCCATCAGCCTGAAACTGACTGACCACGTGGCTGACAGTGACTCCAACACAAGTGAATGGAAACATTGCTCAGAGCCTGTTTCTGTAACATTCAACACAAGCAGGAAATGGAAAGTGAATAATGAGCTGAAAACAAGGCCACTGCTCTGTTAGAGTCAAAATCATTCAATGTTCAGTTATTGGACATTATTGACTCTCAGAATATTCTAACCTGCAGAATCACAGTAAAAGGGGAAAGTAAACAACATTTTTGGCAAAGACAGAATGAGCCAACTGCTTGTATAAAAACAGCTCAGAACAAATGTGCTGAATCCTCCACAAACTGACAAACACAGGTACCATCAGTTTATAGATAGACAATGAAATTCTTCAGAAAAACCCTTCCCTGTTTATGGTGTGTGGTAGAAAACATTCTCAGTGAGAACTGCCACTTATTTCCTTTGAAAAGAATCTCTGTTTCCCCTCAGAAAAGCAGGTGTGCCCCAAACTTACAGACTGTCTTACAGACAAAGGAAACCTGATCAGGGACTCGCAGGTTAATTAAGCTATGAGTGACAGTCCATTGCACACAACAAGAGCTTAGACCACAACAGATTCTAGTGAAACCAACAATGCAATGAAAAAGGTGAATTAGTCTTAATAATCATGCAGCCTCTCTCAATCAAATAATCCCAGTCAACTTCTAAACATTTTAAAACTATTAATACCAATGTATACATATTTATTTACTTTCCTAATTTCCTCCAAAAAATATATATGACTATTCTCTTTAAAATATATTTTAAATGGTCAATTCATAATCACAATTCAGTTCCAATTATTCTTAGTGCAAAACAACTAGCAAACTAAAATAGTTTTCACGTCAATAATGACACTGGAAACTTTGTTATGTAGTTTACCCATATTTCCAAATATTGTTTTGGTTCATTATTCCAGTGAAGCTAAAATTCAAGTCTATTTATTTTCTCTGATATCCTTCCATTACTTTATTCCCTAATAACAATGCCCATGGTGTAATGGGTGACAAACATTAAATAAAATTGAATTTTCAATGCAAGAACTTGTACAAATAATCACATATTATTCAGTTCATTCATTATCGTTGATTATGAGGGTTATTTTCACTGTATGATCATGTTAAATTCACTTAAATAATCAGAGTAGAATTTTCACCTTTAAAGATATGTAAAGTGAATGTCAAATTATTAATATTTCAAGTAAAACCAAATTCACATTTTGCTCTGTGTTATTCCAGGAATGACAGGATGTGTTGAATTATTATGGGAAACAGGAACAAGTGAAGGTGGTGGCTCTCTGACGTGAGGCCTTAAAGCCAAAGGGCCAGGTGGTAGTTACAGTGGGGGAGGTACCGAGTGCCCCGCTGTCCTCAGAAGGCAGTGAGGATGGTGACACTGACTGGAACGGGTTAGATGACAAAGCATCCACGTATGGACAGAGGGACGACAATGGGTGGGATGACCCACCGCCCTATAAGGTCCAGAAGGCCGTGTCTGTGGCACCACTGGGCATCAAAGGTCAACTTGGACAGACAGTAGGGAGCAACAAAGGGAACTGACAGAAACCAAACATGAACCGTTCACCTGCTGAATAACAGATGTTGGTGTGTTAACACCCAGCCTGATAGAGAAATGGTAATAACGGGCCTTATTGGGACAATATGGATGAATTAGTTGAGGTACAGTCTCACCGATGATGGTGTTAGGCCAAAATCCTTGATGCCAAGATGCCCGGACGTGTACAGCAGAACCTGTCTCTGCAATGAGTGGGTGAGGGTTTGAGCCCCCCCCAGTGCACAGCCGATGAGTGCCTCCAGGCATTCACAGATATTACAGGGATACACTGGGGAGGGGACAGACTGAATGGGCTAAAATAACCTTGGTGTCTCAGGGAACCAAGGGTATTATCGAGGCTCATACAGAGAGGAAGCCTGAGGTGTGTAAGGACCACGGGGGATTACCAAACCCCAACCTGTGATGATGAAATAGGTTTGATGTATTTAACAGATGACATGGGACCCTATTTAACTGTAATTATAAACGTGGGACTGCCAGTGGGAGATCATTCTGATCACATTCTGAATTGGGCCATGAGAGCTGAGACAAACTCAGAAACACAGGGAGGGTAGTACAGTACAGGGAGGGTACTGCAGTACAGGGAGGGTAACCAGACCCACAATGTTACAAGGGAAGCAGGAAAGGGCACATAGACAAGGAACGTAGGCAGAGAGAGGGAGATAGATGTTCACATTGTGTGTGTGCCTGTGTTCACGTAGGCACATGAATATTCATTGACGCTGTGTTTGGGAACCAGCAGAACAAATATTAATAAAAGGAGCATCTATATCAGTTACCGAAACGGATTTGCCCCTCACCCCTCAATTACTAAAATGAGAGCAGTTGGAGAAGGAATCAAGGAAGCTGGATGAAATAAATCTGTCCCAATGCAGATCATCGATATGGCAAAATATATTCAGATATGGGAGTGTGAAACTGAGGAAGGGACCATTCTGGAAGTTGCCATTTTAGAACAGTTCAGAGCAACTATTGATGTAGAGGCACAAACTCTAATATGGGTACAATCTGGCCAGGCCCAGGACAGGAAGCAAAGGAGAGGCGACATCTC